>NC_049208.1:13283571-13652321 GCF_013347855.1 Anguilla anguilla | reverse complement strand
TTTGCAAACTATTAATTAGTTTACTTCATTGATTTATTTATATTAATTACCATAGAGATTATAATTGGCCACTTATTTTGGATGCTTGGCAAATTAATTGCAGGTACTTATAAAAACCCCTGGAATGAAATTGAACTTAAAATTAGGTTTCTTATGAAATCTAGCATTTGCCTTTTAATATAAAATGTAAAATGGCTACCCCTGAGGGAGGGATGTATATGGAAGCTCTCACTTGGTTATAATTAATGTTGAAACGTGTTTTAATTCTGCTGGCTAATGAAATGAAGGCGTGCATTCGGTGATGTGGATCAGGGCAAATGAGGATGTTCCAAGGAGTTATTCCTCAGTTTCAGGAGGGGGGGGGGGGGGGGGATGCCAATGTCAGTAAACAACAAAATATCAATTAACATATTAGCAATGCACAAAGGCTAGAGACGCCTACACTGTCTCATTTTGCTATCCCACTGTTGCTCCAAAGATATTTGACTACACGCTACCCTAAAAGGAATTACCATCTTTGAAAAATAATGCAGTTGGCACCATTTCATATTTACCATTTCATAAATTCCTACCAATAGGCATTTCTTTTGACTCAAGTGCCATTTCATTACAGTGCAATTATGTTCACATTCAAAACCTTCATTGAAGGAGCTGTACCTTGAAACAAATTAAGACTTGACGTTTCCGATAAAGGCTGCTTTCTGCTGGTGGTTTTTAAGAGCCTGACAATCAAACTGAAACATGTCCCTTCTGTCAGTCATAAGGACTTCCTCCAGTAATGTGCTACTTTCATTCATCCTTGGGTTTTATCCAATCATACCAATGCCAGCCAATCAAGACTAATTCATTCATTAGATCAACGCAGAAAGACTATTAAAATGCATCCAACATTATTTCCATTTGCCTCTTGCATCCACAAAGTCATGTTTTGCATTGTATTGTAGTGCATATTTTTAAGAAGGTAAATAAATTGGTGCTGTGGGACATTTCGCATGTGCAGTTGCTACTGCAGTGAATAGTGTTTGCTAGGTATTAGTGAGTCTGCAAAAGTCTTGATTATGGCTGCAAATATCTACGGTGGTGCATTTTTTCCTGTTCCAGCTTTGAAATTTTCTGCTGCAAATTTTCAAATAGTTTTGCACTTTTCATGTTGGTTTTCATTAATCAATAATGGATGTGTGCCACTTAAAGATTTTAAGTTTGAGTTTCCTATACATATACAGACAAATTAAAAATGAAAGGAAAAACCTGAATAAATGAGGAGAAATGGCTTGTGCAATATGTAAGGAAAAACAGAAGAACAACTCTCATGTTTCCATATTTATAGTAGCATCAGCATGATTTGGAATGGAAAATTTTGGCCCAGACTTTTGCAGGAACTGTTTAAAATGTCTAATTTCACCAGAGCTCCACATACTAAGTACCCTCCTTCATTCCCTGGCAGCAGCTCAACATTTTGAAAGCGATGTGTCTGTTTCTAAACATGCAGAGAAGTCTTGAGCTCTTTGTTTCACTGCCTACATTGAACTCTTAATTATACTGTGGAGACATAATTGTTTTCTCGAAAGGTGATTTTTTAAAAGAATATATTTTGTGTAAACATTTCATATTGTTTAATGCTGTTGAAGAAAGCAAAGGAGCTTCGAACAGATTCGATAATGTTCACCGGGTCTTTTGGCCGTATCCTGGGACGGGTGCATGTGTGGGTGGAAATACAAAATAGTGGCGGCGGTCATGCCAGAAGGTGGGAGGGGCGGGGGCGGGTGGGGTTAAGGCGGGTGGGTTGAAAGGGTCACTCTCTCAATGTACTTTTGGGGAATATATATTTTTAGGCAAGCTAGCACTTTTTCATTTAGCAACTGCTAAGGTTCACAGTGACAGAAGAGTCATTTAGTTTAACTGAATATGTAGTTTAAATAATTACAATTACAATCACTTGCTCAACATTTAGGAATTATATCAACCCCTGAATTCAGAAACATTTATCCTCAACCTTGGAAAAAGTAAGTTCATATAAACAGTTTCATTATGAATTATATAAAAAAAAGATTTCTGTTGATTACTGGGGTGAAATCTTGTATGCAGTTGTAACTTAACCTATTATATTGTGTGACTTTTAAATGTTTTTCTAGGTCAATTAGTTCTGTATGAATCAAGAAATGTGCCATGTGCTGATCATTTCTACCTCAGTATGTAGCTGTATAAATTAGTTGTATGCAAAAAAAAAACAAAAAAAAATGTAATCTGTGTAAATTGTTTTGGATAACGGCATCTGCTGAATGTTAAAATGTAATGTAATATATGCTAGACCAGAACAGGATGGCCTGGCTCCAGTCAGCCTTCGACTTACAAATAAAAGGCAAAAATGACTTTCTTCATTCCGAGATTGGTTTCAATAGAGGAAAATTGAAAAGGAACACATTAATATTCAGACCCCCCAGACAAAAAGCTTAAATTTTGCCCACACAGTGTGTGCTCTCTGTGTTATATTATGAAGTGTATGTATCTGCTGTAGGCACAATGTAATACACTGTTTTCTTCTGTCACATGTAATTGGACTGTGTAATATGTCACAGGCTGTAAAAATCCAATTAAAAAATATCCAAAGCAGCCAGACTGTACAAAATATTCACGCCGAAACTGTTAAAGAGGAAGTTGCACTGCGCCTCTGCAGTTCGGCAGCAGGAAGGAGATGTACGCACGTCAGAGGTGCTCGTGCAGGCAAGATCATTTCCGTGCCACAGTCAGGTCTAATAAATTACACTCTCTTGTAGAGGGAGAGGGCGATGTTCGTAAGCACCGTTTCTGATCAGATCTGTTCGTACGCGCACCTCAGAGATGAGACCCTCAGGGTGACGATTCCGCCCGAGTAGGACCTTCCGGCCCGACCTCTTTTAGTGCAGAACCTAACCTGGGAAATGGACGGTGAGTGCAGGAGGCGTCCGGAGAGATATTCATCTGCGGCGGGTAACCTTTCAGGGGCTCAAGGCCGTGGCACCTGCTGTAGGCCTGTCTCTCCTCTGCGGCCACAGCTCGACCATTATGAGTCCCCTGGCAGCCGGGGGCTACTGTTATCTGTCTCGAGGTGCTCTATCCCCCCCGTCTTCCTCATCCTCGCCTCTGTGAAAGGTTAGCGTATGCACCCTGACACTTGGCACCTCCCATCAGGCCAATGAATCGTTTTTCCTCTGAAAAGGTTAGGGCGGAGTCACACGCCAGCTCGCACAGAGATTGCTGGTTTGGAGGATCCGAGCCCATTCTCCGAAGTGCTGGCCCCCTCCCCCCTCCCGCCCCACAGTCCCAAACTAAGAACACACGGCCAATCATTGAGGATTTTTTTTTGTTTGTTTCCTGTTTATTTTTATTCAAAAACGCAAAAGTGAGTGCACTGAACAGTGTTTGTGGAGAAACCATTACCAATGGAAATTGGAAAAAGTCCTCCTGTGGTACGGGGGGTTGGGGGAGTTGTTTGAGACAGTAGGTTTAAAAAGTGGCTTGCTCGTATTGCATATCAGCACACTTCGAGACACTGTGGCACTGCCTTTCAGTTCTGCTGCTAATCATTGCACTGAGACTGCAGAGGACAAACATGTCCTGGCCTGAAGTTCATCCTTTCACTAACTCCGTTCATCACTGCCCTGAATCAAAATAACTGGATCAGACACTTCAGCTAGCTGGTTTATGTACCTGTACCAATCACATATGTATTGGGTCCTGTGGTTGTGTAACACCCAACATTCCCCAAAGGCCATATGCATTCTAAATTTCTTTTGTCTGGGCACAGTCTGTAAACACCTGTTTTTAAAGATAAAAATAAATACTCAGGTCCAAATTGGTAGAAAAAGTGAAATTTGTGAAAGTCACTGTATCCAGAAAAAGCTCCCTTCATTTCTGATATTAATTCCAAGATGAAAAGCCTTTAGGCTTTTGAGTATCATCTAACTATCTTTTTGCATGCATTATTTTTATCCCCATAAAATGGTCAGTCAACTTTGGCTTGTATCGTAAAAGTTTTGTGTCCCATTCCCACCTGGGGTACTGCCATTTCACCCTTGAGCAAGGTACTTACTGTAACCTGAATTGCTTCAATAGAATATCCGGCTGTATGGTTGGGCTGTAATCGGTAGAAGTCGCTCTGGGTGACAGTATCTGCTAAATGTAAAATGTAATCTACTTTATACAAACAGACAATACTCAGAGGGCCTGGGTGGTGCACCTCTTGAAGCACGCAAGTCAAATCAACGCCTCTCAGCTTAAATCTGATGTTCTAAATCCCTATGCGTTTCTCTGCTCTGGGACCAACACACACAATACAGGGCATAAAAGACTCAATATCTTCAATATGTCCAATCAAAACCCATTAATCTGAATTTAATCAATAAAATCTAATTTCTTCCTTTTTGTGGCCAGTGCTGAATTCTGTGTTAGTGGAATGAATCCACAGAGTTCTTGAGCATGCCCTGCAGATATTATGGATATTCTGAAATAAAGATATTATATTTCTAATGGTTTATTTTCTGACTCTACCTACTTCTTTCTCAACCACCTCTCATATGACTCCCACACCCCCCCCTCCCCCTTCCATAAAAAATGAAATAAATGTAAAATGAAGTCAAGATTTGCTGATTAACTTCTTCAGTCATATCAGAATGTCTCATTCTAATTATCTACAACATTTGCTCGAACAGAAATTCAATTAGACCACATACATTAGTAATCGGGATGGCGAGAAGGTCTTTCTGCCACAGAAATGGGGCCACTATTCCATTCAGTCATTTGTCCTGTTCGAAAATTATCTGTTAATGCCCTCCGTCAACGTTAACGATAATCGCGATAAGTGTTAAAAATGATGGCTGTGTTCTGGCTGCTAGGGCAGATTATTAAGTAAGAAGTGGTGCATCTGCACTTTCAGGATCCCTGTTACATTGCAAGAAAGCAATTCCATGAAGAACATTCAAAGATGGCACAAGAGAGAGCACATATCTCCGCTAACACTATGATAGATATGCCAGTTTGATATTCACCAAATGTTAATCATTTAATCCATTATCAACTTGTTTCAGATAAGGAGATGCATGCATGTACACATTTTCATGACTATACCTCAAATGATGAGATATGCCTGTTCAAATTCTAGCCACTGTTATCACAGCACCATGTAGCCAATGAGCACTATGTGTGTTCAATGGCTGTAAATGAACTCACCAGCACCCCCATTTTGTTTGATTGCATCAATGATATCACATGGCCATTCAGCGCTATACTTGTTCAATAGTCAGAAATGAGCTGTCCAGCACTCCCATTTTTTTTTCAGTGGGGCAATAATGTCTCATGTCTGCAGATAGGCAAAAGTTTCATGGTGTTCCATGTATCCATTCGGAAGTTTCACTTTTTGTGAAAAGTCACGCACACACTGCCACACCTCTCTCTTTATCGGCATAAAACCTTAATCAGTGCTTCCTTGCCACATTGTCCAAACTTTCCACAAAGTTTTATTCAAATCTGTTAAGTTTTTGCAGATATATTAACAGAAAGGCAGACACACAGACAGATGGAATGGGGTGAAAACATAAGCCCCATCAACTCTGTTTGAGGAGGTATAAAGAGTCCTCATCTCGTCAATGTGAATAAAGCATGAGGGATGGTATTCGCTTGTCACAAAAAAGTAGTTGAACAGCAGTTTGAGTGGGTGCCACTGGTTCTTCATTATCCATGATCACCTCGCTAAGACGTTCAATCAACCATTACCATTATCCTTAACTTCAGTTTAGCCTAAGTTGCCAGCCAGTTCAGCAATCATGAAAATTAGCTTGGCAAATTGAGACTTTGATGAATTTAAAATAAATGTAACATTTGCACTTTGTCAAGGAGATGTTGCCAAGTGCTTCAAAGCCCTAGTGCAGGGCTTAAAATGGATTCTGTCTTTTGGTTAATATGAATTTTAAGCTTGAAAAGCAGACATGCCGTTGTTGTTGTCAGATGTTCAGATTATTGAATTCGATAAGCTTCCCTAATCAAGATAACACCCTTGTGAGTAGTGAAGAACACTCCTTTTGTATGTAGGGCTGGGTGTCTTCTATCAGCTATTGAGTACTATATACTTGCAAAGGTTGTTTTTGAATTTGCAAAACACAACATAGCATGTTCCCCAGTAACAAAAGGTTTGTGTTAATTTCCAATTATGCTTCAGTTTTGAGTGGCATTTAACCATAAATATTTGTGAAGCAGGTTCAACCATAATATCAGAACAAATGTGATCTCAATGGTAGGTCCAGTGCACATCTATGGTGGAGAAGCACAGGTAAACCATGACAAGTTGCCTTGGGCAACAGGAACTGCCTAGTGCCAGCAGGCACTAAAACAACCATAGAAAATGTATTTGGTAAAATTTGTTCAAGAGAGCTGTTAAACCAAGGTCATGGGACTTCTTTACCCATTACTAAAAGAAGAAAGTCTTACGGTACCTGTGGAATGGATATACATTGGTGGTGTTTGAAGTGGGTGTGTTTTTATGATGATACACATTTACGTTTCTTGAAAAGCAATGGGAGGAATTATATAAACACAGTTCTTTTACTGCTGTTGCTGCTATACATTTGAAAAGCATTTTTCCGCATTTATAGCACAGCAGCTGCAGGGGGTTGTATTTTTGCACAGCACTGCATAATTAATGTTTTAAGATTCTCTGTGTAGGAAACAGCCCTTCCCGTACAGTGCTTCAATTTCTATGAATCCAAGTAAAACTAAAAGGAATAAAGATTAGAACACTCATAACAAATCACTGTTGGGCAAGTTGGGGAAGCATTATGCTGCACATCTCCATCTTTAAAGATCAAGCATTCCATGAAAGGAAATAAGCAATGAATGACAGTGCGACACTCAATCATGAGAATTACCAAATAACAGCCAACTTGTATATTTTATCTCTTGTGCATTCTCACCACACTGGAGAAGGAAAGGTGTTCGGCCAAGATAAATAACGAGCTCTAATCCTCAAGTGCCATGACATTAATCAACCATTCCAACCTTCAGGCTAATGTTTCTGAATCTGTGTCCGTGTTTCTCACCTGAAGCTTGTCTGGTGCTTTTTTGGTCATTGGTCATTGAGTCAAATCAACTGGTGTGTTATGCCTTTCTGTAGTATGTCTCATACCCACCACGCATGCACGCACGCACGGACGCACACACACGCGCACACACACAAAGACATACAGGTAAATAATTTGAATTGAATTGAAGTCTCATCCCTCCCACAGGATTCGGCCATGCAAACACATAGTCTCCATTCTTGCTTAGCAAACCCTGACACTTGCCTTGCTTGTCACTGCAATTAGTTTTATTACACTAGCTGGGTGCCTGTCTGATTGAAATAATAGGTCTCATATTGTAATATTGTAGTTGCAGGCAATGCACCGACCAAGTCAGCGGAAAGAAATCTGAACACAATGCATCCAACTGTAGCTTTCATTCCAGCAAAAACTGAACTTCAGAACTTTGCTGAGACTGCTGGGAATTGCTTTTGTACAGTCGTAAGTTTGATAATGTATGCAAATGAATTATGTAAGCACAATAAAAATATTCTCTGAAATATTTGCACTGTTATGAAAATCTGTATCTGCATGTGTGGTGACATCGCTAATTGACAAAGTAAACAGTATATTTTTGATTTCAGCACAAGGGACAACACAATGGCAGTGAATGGAATGTGACATTCCAGCAGCACATCCCGAACTGGGGTGATCCAGGCTAGTATTGCAATCGTGTTATTAACAGATCTCTCGTTTTCCATGTCTCCATAGGCTCTTCTGTTTTCACCCCTTTTTTGTTGAAATTACAAATACCCAGCTTCATAAAGGCCAAAATATTTTTCTTTTTCTTTCAAAAATTACCGTAGCTAAAACAATGCTCTCATGCTGAAGCTAATAAGTTAATACCTACATTATCCATAAATAAAAAACAGACACTTTTACATTTATTAAAATCGCACCCAGCCGGGATAATAGCATGGGGTCTTTGGTGTGCATTTGCATGCACACACTCCTCTGGACTCTCCTCTTGCTCTCACACTTCACAGCTCCCCAGATTGCAAATGCATTAAGGCTACTGTGCAAAAAAATCAGTAACTCCAGCTTTTATTACATTTCATGCGCACTCAAATGGTTTATGCACTTTGATGACTTGCCTTCATTAACACCTCCCCCATCCCCATCCCCCAAAGTAAAATCTAGTAAATATTCTGCTAACGCACCTGAAACCCTCAGCAACATGAGGACCGCCCAATCTCACGCCCCTCTGCTTTCCCATTGGCTAAGATGCCCCGTATTGCCAGTTCTGCTCCATTTCACACATTCTATTTTTATTTGAAACACCTTGACTGGAGCAGTGCCTGCTGATGGCCTACCTTGTCTTTTGCCTTCTGTTACAAATCACACAGGTTGCACTTCATCCAAATCCAAACTGCCAAGCCTGACAAAGACTGAAGGTAGCGGTTCCCTGTTGGTGAAATCCGGAAGGATGAGTTGAGCTGCTGCAAATGTGATCGAGTGTGCTTTTGACTACTGGCACTAGCACCTGACAGCAGCTCAAAAACAGAAACACCTATGCTCAAAATAAACTTCAGTTTAATCTCCGCATCATCAGCCACTGGGGGCCATCTATCACCATGGAGACAACACTTTGCATTCCTTACTGTTTGAGCTGAGGAGTTCCAATCCCTGTTTAATTGCAGAGTCTCAATGGCGGTTCTTTTCAATCAATAATGTATGGACGTATATCTCAAAATAGTGTGGAGTAAAGTGCATGTGATCCTGGTTACATCAAACTCAATGGGGAAATCTTCCGAGGCTGTGGAATCCAGTTATAAGGTCCACAGGTCCAGAATTTTACACCGGACGACTCACAGGCTGAGCCAGCCTAATTAAAGGAATATATCCACCTCAACTGGAAAAGCACAATTACCCGCATAACATTTTCTTTCATTAAGAAAAAAAGCAAGTTCAAGTTAATGATGAGTTGATTGAATCCAGGCCATATATCCTTAGCCACCCCCCATTTTACTCCTCCATCTTCCCCAGTGTATAATGCCCATCCCATACCAATTGCATCCCACCACAGAGAAAGAGACTTGAGAGAGCGAGAGATCTGAAAAACACTGTTGAAGATCAGCCAGATCATGCCTTTCTTAAGGTATGCCACAATTAATTCAAAACGGAATACAGAAACACAATACAGAAAAGTGATATGTTTTATATTTTCACAGTATTTTCTCATCTGGGATTCACATCTGTCTGAATAATAATAGTGTTGTCCAATTCAATGTACTGGTCAGTGGATCTGTTTGTAATTGCCACCATTCGTTTTCATATATTATGCATTATGAGTGGTTGTTTTCTCTTGGCAGAAATAATTTCTCTGAACAAAGATAGACCAATGACAGAAACACTGAGTTCAGCCCATTGCAAATACACACCTGGAGAACTATACCAAACCTGCCAAAAAATTCAACTAGTGAGCTCTTCTTCTTGCCTCTTACTTTTCATTTCCCTCCGCCAATAATCTACTGTAATTTAATCTCAGGGTTTCTGCCGTATTATTGAGTTATTAATAACATCCACAGCATACATACCAGTGAAATTTTAATAGATAAGAAAAACATCTTTCCTTGCGAGAGCTGTACCCATACACAGATGATAATATACTGCCCTCTGTTGGCTGTTGGTTTTAATTCTCAGCCTTAGACAAAAATATCCCATGGCTAGTGCAAAAAAAAAAGTCTGGTATGTCAACTTCCTGTCACTGGAAACTAACAACTAATTGTAATTTTATTAATACTGTGTCAATGAGTTATTGCCCCTGGGAAAAATCATTTAAAATCAAAGCCTGTAAAATTAAAAACTACTGTTGTGTAGTGTAATTGGATAATTTGATGTAGAGCAATTTCATCCAACTTGACCAGAAGTTTTAATCACTGGATTGAAAGTTTGAAAAGATAATAGGCTCCAAGGTAAAAAAATGAATCGGAGGTGAGAGACCTTGAGGTGATCCTTGATTCACATTTGAGAGCTTTCAGCCCCATAGAATGAACATGGAGCTGCTAAACTGGCTTTTTTTCTCCTTAGCAACACAGATAAAATTAGATCCTGTCTTACTCAATCTGATGCTGAAAAAAGAAAAGTTGAAACATTTTTCTCAAGCAGATTAGATAATGATAGTGCTTATTTTCTGGCCTTCCAAAGCACCACATAGAAATAAAACAAAACAAGGAAGATGGCTCATATCAGTTCACTTCTCTGATCTCTATACTGACTGTATTTTTGGTTGAATTAATTGGAAATTGTTACCCATTTTTATAGCCCAAAATGGTGTGGCATGAAATCACATTGCTCCTGAAAAGAGATCAGCCTTTTGACCTGTAGAGGCTAGATTTCTCTGTGTGCTGAGAGGTCGCTGCAAAAAATCTGGTGAAACTTTCCTTGTTTTTATGCATGTAGGCTATGGGATAGCCTACTTCTGCAGATCAGAGAAGCCCCAAAACACAGCTAGGTTTAATTCAGTCAAAAACACATCTTTTTTAGAAACTATTTTTAGTTGATCTGGATTGCTTTTAATCTAGTCTCCATTAATCTTTGTTTTATTTGTTTGATCCTGTGTTCCTGATCCTTAATATTTTGTGTATTTTCAATATATAATATATTCTACCATTTTCCTTTTTGCTCTCTCTATCATGTTTTGATTTATTTAGTTATATTTTCTGTGAAGCACTCTGGGCTGCAATTAACTAAAAGTAAAGAATGCTTACAGTAAAGTAACAGTAGACCTGAGTGTGCATATAAAATATATTGTGCTTAAAGCATTCAGAGAAAATGCAGGCAATAATTTAATTATCTGCAGTTGACATCCTATTCATTTTATTTAAATTGCATTAAATTCACACAGAAGCTAATGTTAGACAATGATAGTGTGTTTCTCGACTTTTCACGGCTGACATTAGCAGTAGCCCACTGATGAGCTAGCCAATAATAGAGGAAACCAATTTTGACTAGCTTTACCTTAGCTAGTGAGCCAGTGTTTGTTTCAGACACCCTATTGCATCAACAGTGCAATACAAGTGATGTGATTCAGCTGACAATGTCTGTAGTTCGCTGGTAAGGTTTCCAATTTTCCTACGAGCTTATTAATACAGTCGCATTCACACAGAGTATACTTGTGAAAGGGTGTGGAAACAGTGGTAGTCATTCCTGTTAGAAGGTGGGAAATTACTTTAGTCCAGTTAATATAGAATGAGCATGGGCATGGGTCCATGAAGGACAACAATGGTTCACTAACTTACTGGTGGTCAACAATGGAAGTTTGAATCCCTTAACTTATGTACCATCACTTACTGGCTGGGTCTGTTGGAAGTATGGTTATTAAACTCTGAATAGCTGACTCACATATTCGGTGTTAGTGTGAATGGGGCCATAAGTGGTTCATCACACACATTCTGACTCCCCAGGAAAACTTTCAAGCAGCCTAGAATTCTTAATGAATTTTACCCATTGTGATGTCATAATGGGCCTGAGATGTTTACCACAACAAGTCTGGTCTCCAAGGGAAATGTGATCATAATTTTCAAACGGTTTAGAATTCTAAGATTCTTAGCCTCTGTGATGTCATAATGCAACCGGGATATATTTAAAGGTCCTTTCTACAGATGTGCCCAGTTCGGAAAAACAGCGATTAAGAGAAGACCATATTTTTCAGTAATTTAAGTAAGTAATTAAATAAGAGAAGAGAGACAAGTTTTTTTTTTACTGGAACAAATTGTTCCAGACAGTTGGTGAGTTTACTTGCAACTTTTCCTCGAATGTAACATGTCTTCATAATTAATTTTACATAAATTTAGCCAATAATTGAATTACTCTAGATCTTTTTTGTTGATAAGTTTGCTAATCAACAGAAAATACACAGATGGAAACTGAGTGGTGGATCATGGTACTCGTAGTCTTTACATATTGCACTGGGTGTCTTGGTAACCTGGGCAACAAATTGTTTTTACTGTCAGAGTTTCTGTAAGGTGACTGCAATATCAAGTACATCTGAGGTAGTTAGGCACAGTTAATTTGGTAAAACATTTTCCAACTGTTATCTGGTTGCTTGGGGCATAAATCACAATGCATTGTGGGATATTTATGCTATTTACTAATTCAGTTTCAATAGGTACAGTATGGAGTCCAGTTGTCAGTTGACAGTGCTCTCACCATCTGTCCCTGCAGAAAGCTCATGGAGCTGTGGCTCGTGTACACGCTGATCGCAGCGTACACCTGCCGAATCGCCTGGCTCATCTTGAGGAAGACCTCTTTCCTTGAGAGGATCACCAGGTGGAAAAAAACAAAACCAAAGAAGAAGAAGAAGAGAGCAAGTAAAGATGGGTGTGATAACAAGAACGGTCACACTATTAAGAGCAGCAAAACAGGTGAGGATGTCCCTCTGAAGACCAAAAAAGCAGGAACTGAAAACATTGTATAGAATATCTTATTGCCATATGGCGAGAATAGAGACTGTTTTAAAATCAGTTAAATTGGTGAAATCAGGAAATAATTGCTTCGATGGAAGTGTGAAGCTGACTGTATTTTGACCATTGGTCTGCAGACTCTTCTAGCTAATGATTTCACTGTGCCTTTTCTGTCAAGACACCAAACTGGATAAAGATGCCGAAAAGGCTACGGGTGAGCCGATGAAAAACACGGCGAAGAAGAAAGCGAACAAAGGTAGAAACTTGCACTGATATTTCTTGATTCAGTGTGGTGATCTCTCTCTCCTTTACTAACTGGCAATTTACATTCATTTCATCCATTACAATGGATGGCTCAATTAGGATCAGCATCAGCCATGAGACCTAATGGTAACAAACTGCATCCATGAGTTTGAGAGCATCTGCATTTTGGCTGTTAGTTTAGCAAAATTTTGCGGCAGATGAATCAATCTGTCATTGTACTCTCAAACAGTGACCAAAGATGCTGCAAACGTGAAGGAAGAACTGGCAAAGATCACTTTGAAGAAACCCGATAAAGGTAGGAACACTCACCCTGGCCTTCCTGAGACAATGTTTGTTATAGGCAGTTTTACACTAACTTCATCCACTATAACAGAGAGCTTAGGTACAATGGCAAAATAATTTCTGAGAGAGATAACAGAAACAAACAGCATTTGAATGAATCCATCTGCTATTGTGCATTCGCCTCAAACAGAAACTGACAAAGCTGATGAAGACACCGCAAAAGCAAAGGATATACTGGCAAAGAAAGCTTCAAAGAAGATTACAGATGGTAGGAACTCACACTGACAGAGTTTCCTATCAGAGACAGTGCGATACGAGGCATTGTGGCAGTCTCCGTTTTCCCATGTCTCCATCTCTCACAATTGGCTATTTATGTTTACTTAATTCACTGCAATAGAGGGCTCGGTTACAAGAAACGACCGCTATAAGAACTGTCAGTATTTTAACTGGAATGCATGAAGCTTGGAGAGTAATAGTATTTGTGCTCTTACTCATTTTTGTATAATTCTCTCAGACACAAAAATGGACAAAGATGCCGCAAAAGTTAAGGACAAAGTGGCAAAGAACACTTCAAAGAAAAATGTAGACAAAGGTAGGAACTCACACTGACAGTTCCTGAGGCAGGGTAGGGGTCTCTTATTTGCTAATGGCAGTGGCTAAGTTACTGCTCTAGTACAACATCAGTTAGAAGCATCAGTTACCGTTCTGATCAGTTCCAAACTGCTCGTTTCAAACTTGTAGGAGATGATATAATGTATTTTTGCCATTGTTCTCGACTGACAAATGACCAACTGCCACCCACATTGTTTTACACGTATCTCCACCAGAGAATAAAGTGGACCAGGCCCTTACATCAGAAAACACAACTAAGAAGTCTAAGAAGTCCAAGTCCAAGACCAAGACTGGCAAAGGTAGGAATATACTCACAATGATAAAACTCTGCTCTGTGAAGCAGCATGACAGTCTCTCTATTTATGTGAAGCAACATGACAGTCTTTCCCCTCCATGTCAGCACATACAGGCAACAAAATTGAGTTCCACCAGATACTGGCCGCGCTGAGCACTCTGGTCCTGTCAGACGAGGAGGCGGCCAAAGTAGTGGCTGTCCTGAGGCAGAAAACCCCCTTCGCTCTGGATGCTGGACACATGGTGAGAGTAAAGGGAGGGTGTAGGAAGATCATAGAAGCAGAGGGAGGGTGCAGGAACAGCAGTTAAGAGTAGCAGAGGGATGGACGGTGTGTGAAAACTGCACCATCAGTTTCATAAAAAGGGTATAGGAACAGCATGAGAGCAGAGAGAGCACGTGGGAACAGCAACGTTTGCAGAGGGGCTGGGTGAGACAGCATATATCGGTGGCAGAGGGAATGAGTGAAAAGCGAGGGATAACGTGAGCGGGAAGTCCTCTGATCCAGACATGTCTTTCTCAGGAGCTGAAAGAGGAGAAGCTGAAGGCAGCTCGTTTGGAGGAGCAGCTGAATGACCAGCAGGGGGCAGAGGAGAGTGAGCTGAAGCTTCGGCTGGCTAAGGCCCAGGCAAAGAGCAAGGAGATGGAAAGCGTTAAGATGAGGGTAGGGCTGTCTTTGGAAACATCTAAACTGATTTCTCCTTATATCACCTGGTTATTTACTGAATGCATCTGGGCTGAGCACCTTACTCAAGGGTATACCTAGTGAATAGAGCGTGAGGTTTCAGGATACCTGTTATGGGTTGTGCACAGACAGCTGTCTGACTTTAAAGAAAAAATATTAGTTCATCTCAGTGGGAATAGGATAGCCACACTCCCCAACCATTGGCAACAGCAGAGCCTCCCCAGGGAAATCAGTTACATTTTAAGCATGATTAGTAAGGAGTGAGTAGTGTGTTGAGTGAGTCACACCCTGCTCTTATCTGCACAGTTTCAACAGCTGACGAATGAAAAAAACAAAACCATTTCTCAACTGAAGCGGGAAAATGCTGCCTTGAAGGACGTTGTTGAAACCTCATGGCAAAGGATAAGCCAAATGTAAGTGCTCTGCCCATTGGCCCCACTCACAAATCTATCCCTCACTGACCCCACCTATAAACCTCTCCCTTCCTCTCTCTCTCCAGATGCAGCTGCCGCTTATAAGACCCAGCTGTCTCTTCCCATGCTGACCTGGATATAAACCGCACTGTCCGAATCTGTTTTTTTCTTCCTCTCAGCTAAATCTGTCGTAAAATTTGTTCGTTTTTAATTTGTATTTCTCCTCTGAACCCACAAATAAATATAACGTTTATGGCATAAGTGAGACTTCTGTGATTCTTAACCCTACCTTAACACCCAGTCACGACCCAACACACCACACCGTGCCATTTTTAGTCTTTAATTAACTAACATCATTAGCCAAAACTGGCCTAAACTGAGCTCTGCTTCCCATCCACATCTGCTCCTGCAGAGTGGGGTTTGGCTGCACCAGCTATGCATTACAGGTACCCCTCCAGACCTATGACTGCACAGCCCAAATAATGGGTTGGGGACTGAGAAGGGGCAGCTGGGGTACACTTTGGAAGAGACATGTGCGTATCCGTGCTGTCTCGAATTTAAGCAGGGATGTGACTGTGACAAAATTGGCCAATACATACAGCTGCATATCCCATCCTGGGAATAAAACAGTGGGGCAAATTTTTATTGTTTTTATTCTTTATCACAGACTAGTGAATTTATATTAACGAATAGTTGGCTTTAAAACAACCTAACCTAGGCGAGATATATGGTGCCATGGGAACAGGGGCTTTTTTAGCCATTATTCCTTCTCTGTCTGTTACTCTCCCCAAACAATGCAAAAGGAGGGCAGATTTCATGGGAAAAAACATCTAATCTATTCTACCTGTGACAAAACAAGTGGTCAACAATAGTTTTCACAGCTGTATAATTCAATACTGTGTCTGTATTGAGCACATGTGTGTGTGAGAGAGAGTAATGTATTTTACTAATATGTACTAATATATATGTGCTTCAGTATTACTGTACTAATGTATTTTATTTTATTTTATTTTTTCTAGTATATTTTCTTAGTGACCTTTTCCCACCCTTTCCTCTGATGCATAAGCATCCAGGTGGATTTCATTTCAGACTGTACATCCTTCATCCTTAGCACAATACATGTATTGTTCTTGTATTTTAATTTTTTTTTTCTTTTTTCTCTTATCGTGTTTGTCATTTCCTTATGTTTAGGCTCATTTAGAAAATGAGGTCATTTTTAGGCGCTGTCTCTTCTTTTCACAGGAGTGTGTGTGGAGTTCCCGCGGATGGGGTGGGGGTGTGGTTTTTTTTAAATTGTCTTATTGGGTATATTCTTTATTTCGTTTTTTTATTTATTTTTTTTTAAACTGACGACTAATTTTAAGAGATATCCATTTTCAGCGGCGGAAAAACCCCTGCATAAGCAATTACTTTCCACCAGGGGGAGGTATTAAACCATGTTCACGTATTTAAAATTGCAAACAATTTGTATTTTTTCCCACAGGGAGATGATGAGAGTACCGTATTCAGGAAATGCTCCTGTTATGACCTGGCGATGTGTACATTTCCTTCCATCACAACCGGGGAAAAAGTCACATACATAATAGAGGATATAATTACGGTATCATTGTTGGGGTGTAATCTTATGTCTACGACCATAAGCAAAACATTCCGGAACTCACATGCGCGTCTGAGGTCCAGGAGAAGCAGTACTCTTATAATTGTGAGTTACGTATTTAACCCTCCTGTTATGTTGCGGGTCAAATTGACCCTTTTTAAAGTTTGAAAATCTAGGAAAAATACTTAAAATTATTTTTTCAGTATGAAACTTCTTCTACTGGCCTTAATTAGTGTAATCAACATTTTAAATGAAAATGGTTCATTTCATGTATTTGCAAACCCCCCCTGTATGGGGATTGACCCGGGAACATTTTTGCTGTACCTAAAAAATGAACAGAACAGGAGGGTTAATAAATGGAAAATTCGTGAAATTCCAGCGATATAATATTTGGAAAAATTAAATTGTAAAATGTGTAGGTTGCTATGCTAAACGCTTAAAATGTAAATGTTTCTATTATCCAAAGACATTGTCTTTTGCACTAGGTGGCAGCAAAGGACAGTTGTTGAGAAAAAAGATATACTTGCAATCTGTATTGTTTTATAGAAAGACGACAAGTACATGTTTTAGCTTATGTTCAGATAAAAGTAGAATTCTAAATTGGCTAAAGTTGATTAAATTGTTTTGGTTTTTTTGTTTTTTTAACCATGGACACTGATCATAACCCACTTAGATTTGATTTGATTATCTAAATAAAATTATTTGCCCTTTAGACTATGGTTTGCTAATGGTTTGAAATGGCTTAGTAGTCTTGAGTAGGCTACATTTTATAATGAATATAGCGTTTAATAAAAGCTGAGAGTCTGCACTTTAACCACAAGTGAATTGTTTAATTACAAACCTAAAATTTTGGAGTAGGCCTACAGAGCCAAATCAAGAAAAGATTAGTGTTTGATATGCTCACAGCATGTTTCTATGCAAATGACAGGAATTTTTTTTTCTTTGCTTTATGTGGATTCACGTTATCCTTTCCAGATATATAGTTTTCGCGTGCACGTCAGCTGGTGGCTGACGACGCCTAAAAAATCTATCAGCTCATTCTCAAGAATGTTTCGAGTGCAGTTAGCACGGCAGGTTATTTTACCGTTAAGCCAATAAATTCTTGAAGCTGCGCGCATTGTTTTTCGTTATTCTCTACCGTAATCGCGAGAGACAGAACCGCACACAATATTGTTCTGCTGTCCCGCAGTGAGATATTAAGGCCCCGTCTTTGGCCGGTTATCTGGTTCTCAAAGCGTAGGCTATGCCAGTATTCCTGGTGACCGGTAATGCTCTTAGTTAGAATTGGTTCTATTAGCAATAGGCTACACCGTGCGCGGCGAAGTACATGAGTGTCACGCAGAGACTGTAAATCGATGGTCGTTAAAATCTGCAGCAGTTCACATCCTGGCTTTCTCCAACACCAAGATGTTAAAATGCAGCACGTGAGCAGCATACAGAAGAGTTCATCCTTCCATACTGTAGGTCTGTTACCGGGAATGGATGTAATTTATTTTTGTTTCTGTCTGCACCTACCATTATTTTGTATTCATATGTATTATTTTTTTTATTTATTTATATTTGGTTACAACATTGGAATGACATGGTTCTGTCTTCACTCTTATATTTTTAATGTGATGTGTCTTCTGAAAATGTGTCAGTCATAACAGTTTACATAATGCCACCAAACCAGAATCCTGTAGGCCTATCTCAGCACTTCGAATGGAGTGGGACGTTAAGTCCCAAAGGAAGACTTCCGCCTTGTAAATAAATAATCAAAAATAACTTATGCTGTCATGGAAGAGTGTTATCTTTTTTGAACACATGCATGCAAAAAACGATACTTGTTTTGTAGCAGCAAAAAGAAACACGCTTTTATCAGAAGTGGGGAGGTTCTATGCTATTTGTGTACAACCGTTTTGCAAGAAAAAACTGCCAGCCAGTAGATCACTGCAGTTTGCACAGTTGCCATTGGTTGAATTGGTCGAACTGACTGAAAAAAAGATCCTTCTAGATAATGTGATTTTGTGTTTGTCATGCATCTCAAAATCTACAGACTGTTTCTGTTGAATTAGTCCTCCTGGGTGTGTCTAGAAAGCAAGGGCAAAGGTACCATTGAGCCTAATGGCACAAGTAGAAATCGAACAGCACTGTGTGAAGGCATTAGAGGAAGATGTCAAGCTGTTCCTGTGATTGGCTGATGTGCAGTAGTGTGTTTGGGCTAGTGAGCGGGAGGTCCTAGCAGTTGTTGATTAACAGCTTCTGGCTCATGTACAGGACAAATCAGCAGGACGTCATGACAATAACTAACTTCCAACACCCACCCGGAACTCCAACACCCAGAGCTGCTCTATGCATGGCCAAGGCATGAGATCAAGAAAACAATCTGTACTCTATAAAAATTTTAATTTCAATGATAATTTGATGTCAGAAATGTCCTTAGGTTATGGTTTTGCTTCACTGGTTCAATCTGATGTTGTTATGATCATTTTTCTACCGATTTATTTGTATTTGTATCAGACTTGGCAGCAGAGATATCTCACAGGTGCAGTAACTTTTTCAGTGATGACCCAAATATATCAGTCCATGCTTTTCACGACCCAAACTGATGTCTTTTCATTAATAACAATTAATTGTTACACTGCTGACAATAGCCATTTTTTAAATATCTAACCTTAAAGGACAAGTGTACAGAAATTAGCAGGCAATTAATCACCGGAAGCATAGTCAAATTAACAGAATTTAAGGCTTTATCATTGACGCACAGTATGGGTAAAGTGCTCAGAGCTGCCAGACAGAAAACCGTAGGATAAAACTAAATGTTTCTGCTCATTTACAGTAGAGTCGTAAATTAGTCCCACTTTTTAATGGGGCATATCAGCCACTTGTCCATTTCTTGGGGAACTTTAAACAAAGTAGCTAATGCAGACCTGTGTCGAAATAGCATCAAGACGGCTATGGTCGGAACGTTATCCAACCAGAAGTACTGGCAAATCCTTTGTTTATAAACATTCTGATTAGTTCTGTATAGTGCCACTTTGTGCACTTCCTCATGGATGTCCCTGTGGAGCAGCAGAGGAAGACCAGACAGGACAGTCCAGGTCAGGATGTTGGCCAGGTCAGGATGTCTCTGGCTTTAGTCCCCAGTGGGTCACAACCGGACAGGACACCCTGTAGACAAAATAGTGCTGTGTGTTTGGTGAAGTGTGTGTTTTTTTGTTTTTTTTTGGGGGGGGGGGGGGTGGTCACAGGACTGAGAGAACTCATCCAGGCTCCACAAAAGACTCACATCCTGGGCTGCCATGTGTCGGGCTGACCTTGTGTGTGTGTGTGTGTGAGAGAGTGTTCCTTTGTGTGTCTGGCCTCCCTCAAAGGGCCTTTTAACAATGAGACTATCCTGCACAGGAAAGAACTAGACCGCTCTGGCAGTGTCTGTATTCCAGTCGGTCACGTAGGCATAGCAGTGGCATTTTACCCCTGTCTTCAAACTCACACTCACAGAAATCCCTCTAAAGCACTCCTGAATAATGCATGCTTTCACCAATCGGGCCGAATAGTGATGCGTGCATTGGAAATGGGCCAGTCGTCTCCTGACTGCATGATGTCATTCCCACCCCCCTGGGTCCATATTAAACAGGCTCCAGCACTGCCCCTTTCGGGTTGAAGTCATGAAAGAGGCCCCATTCCCCCATGTCAAGGCAGTGTGTGCATTGAATAGCTGTGTGGCCCCAGCTAATTATCACCAGCAACAACTCTGATGCACATTCATTTTCTTTCAGACCTAGGGGACAAAGAAAAGAGAGAAAGCAAGACATACAGTGAAAGGGTTTTACCCCTTCTACATTCCTTCTTCAAAGTTCCATGTTTCCAGGTGGTTGGAGAATTTTAGAGGTTTGCTTTTGTCCACAGAGAGCAGCTTTGCTTTTCTGTACCTCTGCACAATGGAGAGGCAGATACTTTTTATGATTATTAATTCTCTTATCTGGGACAGTGCACAATAAAATCATTCATGACAAGCATACAATGGATTGTGCCTTAGCTTACAATTACTTTCACCATTAGTCCCAGAAAAGACAACTTGCATACAAGACTTCACAGTCTCAATAAAATTAATGTGTTAATTAGCAGTGTATAAACACAGAATACTTATACATAAGGATAAAACAAAGCTAAAGTTGTGAGCTATGCAATAGATGAGCGTTACATATGTAATACTGAAGGGCAAATTTTCTGGGTGAAGTGGCTTGTCATTAAAGGGGGAGGCAGCAGGCAGTAGGTCCAGAGTGACCTACTTTAGCACTGCTGGTGGAGAGACAAAGGAAGGAGCCTTGGAGAAGAGACCACCATATGCTGCATCATGCTAACTGAAGGTAGCCCATCACAGTCTGTTATCATGCAGAATGTACTGAAACCTCAATGTACTCTCTGGATCAATACTGAGGAAGCTCAACCGCTGATCCCTGTGAATGCTGTGCCATACACAATGTGGGATGTTCTTTAACAGCACACCTGTCTTAGAATGGCACTCTAAATGTACTGCATGGATTCATTTGGAAGGAAGAATCACACTGGCCAATCACAGCAGCTTTTCCAAGTGCTGCAGGTGTGCGCTATGACACCATCAGTTCATTGGTGGTTTAATTTCGTCCACGCTGTCAGAAATAGCGGTTAGCCTAGCACAAAGGCTTAAATGTTCAAAGCACAGAAACCCTCGCCATCTGAACACGCCATTGCATAACAGTTAAACTCTGCTTGACATTTCTATTAAGTTCAGTTTAGCTACGTTTCTTCTGCAGCCAGCATTTGGGATGTTTTGGATCCTTATCAATTTAATTAGGCCCCTAACAAGCTCTCTCATTCCCAGAGCACTTTGGGGTCCCTCAGGGAGGATGCTGTTGAATGGCCCTTTTATTTCAGAGAAGCAAAACCTAAACCTGAGCAGGCTGTGCCCTTGATTCATTTGCAGCCCTATGTGCAAAGATACAGGCCTGGAGGCAGTATTCTCATGTATTATTTTAATCCTATACAGTAGTTTCACACTTTGGATTGGTATAATTGCTTTTTTTGGGGACATGCTGCAGACAGTCGTTTGCTAAAACAGCAAGGTCACCTCAAGAGTTCTCCCTGTGTTTTCTTAACTGGAGTTAATCTCTGTGTCCGACTGAGAAAGCTGTGAGAGTGTGAGCATGCACGTGTGTGTTTGAGTGTGTGGTTTTGTATAAATGTGCGTGTGTGTGTGTGTGTGTGTGTGCATTCGTGCATGTGTGAAGGCATGCATAATTGCTTGGTTTTGGCCAGGGCAAGATAAGGTTATTTGTTATCGTCTTTCCTGATATTGTTCTCTTTTCAGAAACTGTAATGAATACTTGCTTCTGACGTAAATTGCAAACTTTCAGATAAAAATGAAATTTCCAAAGGTGTATTTATTTTTGAGATAGATCGCAAGAAACCAAAGACCATGGCTCCACAATGTAGCTGTGTGTAACACTTTTGTCACAGGGGTTCATTGTGTAATTAGAAGGAAAAAAAGGTTCACAAAACCTTGACAAAGAGATATAAAACAGGATGCATGTCTTGTATCACTCACAAGGGACAGTGTCTTTATTTTTCTAATAACATTACATGAAGTCAGTACTGTGGATGGTTTAATTTATGGGTAATTTCAACAACTGCCTGCCTAACTGCAGTAGCATTTAACACTGGTACTTGAAAACTGTGGTACAGCAGATCCTTAATAATCCTTTTAAGAAAAGATTACTTACTAAACATTGGATTTCTTACAGATTACAGTAAGTTTGTTTTTTTCCCCACAAACAAAATTTGTTCTGACTGATATTTGATATTTGATATCGCATGTGTTTCCAACAGGGAAAATTCAAAAGATGAGAGATGGAAATTTCTTCTCTTTTTTTTGGTGTTTGGTTGTTGCATGTTGCATGCAAGAAAAACAATGTTTATGAATGTCATTTTTACAGTCCCTTTGAAGTGCTAAAGGTCTAAGCACCTTCAAATTTTGTCTACATTTCGCTGTGCTGGAACCACTGTTCACCATTGATGTGCTGTACAGCCACACTCCAGCCCCGCTCTGCTGTACATTCACTGCCCAGCCCTGCTCTGCTCTACAGCCACTGTCAAGTCCTGTTTCACTCTATAGCCATTGTCTCATCCTGTTTCACTCTATGGTCACTGTGCAATCCTGTTCCACTCTATAGCCACTGTCTAGTCCAGTTTCACTCTATGGTCACTATGCAATCCTGTTCTACTCTATAGCCACTGTCCAGCCCTGCTACATGCCATTAGCATGCTGCTGATCTTAAAGGCTCATATAACTACGCAACACTAATAGTTCTTATATCAAGCTCTTAGAAATAATGCTAATGTTTGCTAAGCCAGCTTTGACTATTTTTGAATGTATTTTCATTAAACAAAGCTTCAAGGAGGGTCATTTATTCTGGCTCAGGACCAAAGCACAGTCACTCAGCTGCCTAAGTCAATATGTCCTATCCTTTTGCATTTGCCTATGTCTTTCTCTTCCTTTATTTTCCAAAGATATCCCAGCTTTGAAGAACCTCTGCAGGGGTGCAGAGTAAATAACTCATCTCAGGAACAATCAGGAAAAGCAAACAGCATTGTGAAGAAAAGTCTCACAGCACGTAAAATGGTTTCGGGAAGAACACACACTAGGTGACTTCCCATTTGAAAAGCGGAACATGTTAGGGGAATATGGATTCTCAAGCATGGCAGTTGTTGAAGATTGTAATTTCATGCATATCTGGAGACTACAGTGCAAAATTAAAACAATTACAATACGATTATTATGCATGAAGAATGGCTTACTGTAGGCTTTGTAGAAAAAGTATTTTATGCCACTGCGTTTGTATGATGGTGATGAATATGTGGCCAGTGAAAGGGAGATGAGCAGTGTTGAGCATAGAATACTGGGAATTACACCTTTACTTAAAGGTTTGAGGTTGCAGGCCAAAATGGGATCTGGTGCTGCTGAACCATCAAATGCATTCACCCATCACCAGTGTTAGTGTTGGTGTTACAACAAAGCGAGTGGGATTTACACAGTATGTAAGTATTCAAATATGTACAAGCTGTCAGTCAGTTATTACATGATGTAATGCATTTCCTGTCTCATGCACTTGACCTTAAACTGACCCTCCTCCCGTTTACTCAGTAGTTATTATTTCCCAATCATCGGATCTCCTCTAAAACACCGGCTGGGGCAGGGCAGGGCAATGTTAAAACCTCTTTCTCTGGTAGAAAAACTCCTCTCTCAGTCCTCTCCTCCTGAGTGATTCATCGTCCCATCTGAGACAAGAAATAATGACTCTCTCAAGACAGGCACCTCAGCCTTCGGCATTTCCGAAGGGACTTGCACATCCTCCACGTCAGCAGGAGGATGTGTGAAATGCCCTATGCCTTCCAAAGGGATCAGCGCACTGAAGCACAACCTTGTGTAGAATGTAAAATCTAGTGCTGGGTTTTAACAAGTGCCAAATAACAGTGTAAACATCTTGTAAAAAAGAGCTTGATATAGCAAGAGGGAGCACTGTGTTTATTGGGCAAGGGGTTACTAGAATTGAAGATAGAATTGAAGAGTGAAATCCACTCCTACAATTAGTGCACAATCAAGTGCTATTTTTACTTGATATAGATTTTCTGAAAATCAGCTTGTTTAAAGGATAACATTTCAAGGATTTCATTTTTTCAGTATTGTCAGCATGTCCAGTGAAATGATCAAAACCAATAATTGTTCTGTCCAGTTCTAAATGGATACATCCAACATCCATCCAGCCAATGCAGATATACCAGAGGTCATATAACTCCTTTGTTGTTCAAAACTATATTAAACCAAGTCACAGTCAGAGACATATATATATATATATATATATATATATATAGGAAAGGGAAGTCAGCATATTGCCAAATAAATAAAATATTTTGCAGGGTGCATCCAAAAACAAACCACCTGGATTTCCATTATGTCATAGATTTTTCTGACCTTGAATTCCCCAGCAGTCCCAACACGAGCATGTCTAGTTAGGGTAATAATTCCTTGATCCACTTGTGCAATTAATCATTATTTAGTATACTTGAGGCTGCTGAGTTATGAGTCTTATATGGTTTGTGAATGATATTTTTAATTTTTCCATATGTTTATTTTATTATTTATAATAAAATGTATTAATTCACTTATGTATTTACTATGGCACTGAGAATGAGGAAAGGATAGAGGAGCAGCTACAGATCACACTCCTTCTCTCCTGCCTCCCTCCAGCTGGCTGGGACGGCCCATGGACAGAGCCCTGCGAACTCCTGTAGAATTCCTGTACACTGGACACCAAGCCTTTCTGGTAAGTTACAATTCTCAAATTCTGGTTTGAAATATGGGCGCCCCATGAGAGAAAACACACAACCCAGAATTATGATGGAATGTCAGTTTAGTTTGACTGAATTTATTGTCAAAACTTGACTGGGAATTCCAATATTCGTAATCCGCATATGACTGGTGGCTTTTTGTTAATGTAGCATGACAAAGGGGGGAAATATTTGTTCAATCACAAAATCTAAGACTTGGTGATCTGACTATTTTAGTATATAAAATGTATGAAAAGTTAAGCAAAAAGTAACATTGGAAAGGCATGTGGATTCATATTTTTCTCCTCATGAAAATATGTTAGCTACCAAAAGGCTAAAAGAAAAAAGTAAAACGAGTTCCATAGAGAGAAAGAAAGTCAGCACTTATCTCTGTTCTGTACTTTCTGATGAGGAAATGTGATGTGATTTGCATTTCTTCCAGGCTATTGCGTCTTCACTGTGCGCACTACGCGCATAACTGAAGCGTAGTTGAAGTACTGTTATTACAACGGCAGCGGGCGACGTCGTCTCCACCAGATGCGAACGCATCGCGAACCGGCTGCAAAGCTCGCGCGACACAAGCGAACTGAAGCGTAGTTTTTCGCTTCTGTTCTATTTTTTCGGCTTGTCGCGTGTCACGATGGCCTGTTTATACACAGAAATATGCTCTAAAATGCTGGATATACATGCTCTGATTTATATTTCATCCTTATATTACTGGGGGTGTGTCCCTAGTTCGGTCCCAGATATTATATAAGCAGCTAAAAAAATACAAGCCTTTTCGTTTTTGTATTGTCCTTGCAGAAAAAAAAAAAAAACTGGAACCTGGGGAAAAGGCAAACTCAGTTTCGCTATCTGATTTTGCGGAGGGGGTGGGGTAAATTTGAAAATACACCACAGAAAGACGTAGCCTATTGAATGATGTAGAAGTGAATGCACCCAGCAGCGGTTTGTCAGCTCGAGTGTTGGAAGGTAGTTTTTAACCAACCATTGCTCAGCCTATTTGACTTCTCCGATGTCTTCGTTCGCTGTGCTTTCAAAAGGGGCTTGTTAATAAAAATCAGATAATCCACAGAGCTTTAAAAAAAATCAGATTATTTAGTGGTCTTGCCGATGAAAATGCACCTATTTTATAAATGAAGTTGTAAGCAAGCCTTTATTGCACTTGTACTTGAAAGCTTCCGGAGTTCACGGCGTTGTGGTGTTCATATCCATTCAAGATTAAACTGTTACGCTATCTTTTTGATGATTAGCTGATTTTACTAAATCTGATCCTATAAATGTTTTGACGTGAATGACAAGACAACACGGGAATTCCCAATGGTTGATTACGGATTATTTATTATTATTATGATCATTACTCTTCATGAAATTGGCACGCTTGTTAACCAAGCAAATAAATTAATACAGTTTGAGATTGATTATTATGCAGGCTACGTTGCGATTTAAGCTTATGGTAATTCTTGAAAGCGTTTACTTTCTCACGTATTTACATGAGTTAACGAAATATTACCAAATTAACAAACTGAAAAAGGTCTCTCACCAAGGATTCACTTAACCCATAATCAACAATCGTGAATAAACGTGAAATACACAATCTAATCCCACTGCAGACTGCGAGAGCTACTAGGAATATAGAGCTTTAAGCAAGCCTTTGCGCGACACAAACGGAACCAGTGTAGACACGCTACGCGCCGCGCCGTGCAGCTTACGCGCCGCTTGTGCTACGCGTGTGGTGGGTGCCCGGCATTAGTCTGCCTGTGGCCTAGTGGGCAAGGTTACAGTCTTGGGAACACAGGGTTGTAGGTTCAAGCCTAGCTAGGAGCGCGTTTCTTTAACCTGCTTTTACCCTCACTAATAATTGTCTACTACTTCTCAATTCTTGCTTTTGCTACCCGCCATTCACCGAACGTATACACTGCATTATGACGTACCGTCTGCACGTTCAATTATTAACCGGCTACAATATTGCAAAGCCATATGGATTCAACGGGAGCTCTTCTGTGCTTACTGGCATGTGTTCTTCTTTAAAACCACGGACAGGTTTGCTAATGATATTCCACGCATTGCATAGCTATGTCATGGTGCTGCCCTAACAAAGTCACAGACTCGTAAATCTCCGGTTGATGGCTTGAATCTCGCCTCGCCCTCAGGCAGATAATGTCCTCTTTTACACTAACGTTTTCTTACGCTTATATTATATTTGCTTACCAAAACTCACTCACGGCCACCCATATGCATTTCATGACGGCAAATGTATTCATTTTATTAAAAAGTTACACTTCTACTAACTATATTTCTTCACTTGGCTACCGTACAAAACCTTCTTATCAGCAAACGCCACGTTTCTACATTCAGGTTACCTCGCCCTGTTCTCCATCTAGCCACATACAAACAATTACTACGTATGTACGTCCTGCAACTCCAATAAAACATTACATTTAAAATCATGATTCACTCATAATTATAACTACTAGTACTGAACATGAGAAAAACACGTCGGTGCAATAGATTTCACACGTTACTTAACCATCCACTTTAATAGCTAATACTTTATAGCGACTGTTATATATACCGTTCGATAAGGAAAATAAGCACTTCATACATATGCATTTAGTTATACTAATACAGCCTTATTTATTATAACTTTAAGACAAGCAACACGCTCGGAATTCTCATCGCGACCCATTAAATCCAATGGCGCAGACGTAGCTTCATAATTTCAATTTCTGCTTTCCTAACGGCTATTTTGCGTCCTGCGACTTGAGTTACAACAGTGAATATGTACTGATTCCTAGACATGCTGATAGCGACCGCCCTTTCTCATATTAACCTCAAATACGCAAGACAGGACACTTATACAGTATGCAGTTTACGTTTTCCTGTCTGTCGAACGAAGTTGGTTGATAATAGGTGCTCTCACTCTAGCTGACGTTACAACAGGTGTAACGTTAGTTGAAGAAGCTGAGCTATCTAACGTTAGCAGCTTTACTGCTGCCTCAGCCTGTTGTGCACCCACCGCACCTACTACAACTTCTAGCGTTACTGGCGAGGAAAGTGCCAGAGGCGACACCGACAGACAGCAGCAGCCCACCACAAACCAGACACCCGCTCGGACCGGGACTTTTACTCGTAGAGAATAGTGGATGTTCAAATGCTTTTTCAAAAAGCATGTACTGTACTTTTGTCTTGAAAGAATTAAAGATTATATACTTATAATCTTTTTCTTGCCATATTGTCTTCTTCTAACTGACTGAAGGTCATTTGAAGTTCTTCAGTTAGTATTCTCATTTGGGTCTGTCCTTTAGTTCTGTGGCTTTGTCACATTGGTCTTTGCCTGGGGCCTCACTAAATCACTAAAACCGCCCCTGCCCAGGGCCACGGTCCAATACGTACATGTGAACCGCGATATTACGATATGCCTGTCATTTTCCTATAATTTCCAAAACTCGCTTATTGTGGTGCAGACTACACGCACATTGTACATTCAGAGCCACAGAACATATCTTGGGGCTATCAGAACTTCCCTGGAGCGGATCAGTACTCTGAATGCAAATCTCATAAAAAACATGTTTTCAACGTACAAAAATTACAAGTTACTCACACATACAAGACATACACCATCTATAACTCATTCATTCAGACTGCCAAAATCCAGGCCTGCCATTAAAAGTATTGATATCAAAATGACGCCAAGTTACGGTACTACAAACAATATAGGCTATCTTGCCTCACCAAAATTAAATAAGATGTATTCCAAAGCAATGCTACCCAATATTTCCTCAATTCTTTCAAGTCACTGTAAGAAGCGGTTGTGGATTATGGCTATCCTTGTGTGCATGTTTTTAAATATAAAGACACCGATACCGTACCGTTACTGTGGTCCAAAAACCGTGATGCCTACCGAACCGTGGGCCCACTGTACCGTTGCATCCCTATTGCACATGACCTTATGTTTGCAAATGCTTACATGTATGTGTGTGTTTGCATGTGAGTGTGTGTACATGTGCATGTGCATCATGATGTTTTCCTTTGGCTTCTCTATCCATTAGGCAGATTGCTGATTTGTCACCCATCTGTTGCTAGGCAACACCAGCCTATCCAAGCGGACATTACTAATTGCATTAACTCATGACCCGTTAAAGCTTTGCTATCCCTGTGTTGGTAAATAATACAATGATATCGTAAACAATGGTATACAATACATATTGGACTTTGCTGGGCTCTTTAAACATGTTGATGCACATAATAAATTGATTTATTTAATAATGTATTGCTCAGGGAGAATCCATATTGCATTTTCATGTAATCCATATAGAATTTTGAATAATTCACTGCTGGAGGAGACTGGGTACAGAGACAGCGTAGGAGGGAGAAGGGGGGGGGGGGGGGCGGGGGTTAAAACTGATATGAGAAAACATACGGACGCTGGTGCTGCAGGCTCCCTGTGGTTCTCGTTGGTCGCTCGACCAATGAGCATTCCAGCATGCAGGTCCTGGGAATGTGAATCAGAAGACGACAGCGACAGCGAGCGGTCGTTGATATTCCAGTCATGCCCGCCTCCTCAGCAAAGCTCCACCCCCTCATGTAATTCAGGTCGCTGCGGCGCCACCAACATAGCCTTGTCACTTGTACCCGAGAGACGATCCCTTTTAGCTTGGGCAAAAAGACAAATTAACATATTAAATATTAAGCTGCTGGAGAGAAGGTATTTCACAGCTTCTATGGTACTGAATGTGCGATTACAAGTTTGTGATAGAATGGCAGCTGAAGCTATTGGTTTCTTCAAAAACACAGTCATAATGCTGATATGCAGGAATCTGGAATTGCAAGAGACAGCCATGTTGGATATTTCACTGTGCGTATGTGCATGCGTGCGTGTGTGTGTCTGTGATACATAAGGATGTTTAACGCCCCCCGGGCCTAAAAACTGGGCTGAAAAATGTAAGGTTCCTTTATTTACTACAAAATACGTGCTGACATGTAGTGATTCTTTTATTTATTTTTCTTTTTTTGTAAAAAGCAGGACACAATTTATGAGTAGGTGTACTATAATATGTTTGTCTGAGGTCAGTGAATGTTTTTGATTAAATAAGTATTTGTTGATAGTTGAAATTGATGCATTAGAAAAGCTTTGGAGAGACTATGAATTAACATCAGTGTCCATTAATAATGATAAACTGTCAAAAGATTACAGGAAGACAAATTTATCCAGATACCAGAACAGATACAAACTACCTAAAGAAAAACACCACAACTGTATTGACTTCTTACAATAGAGACATGAAACTCTAAAAGAACCACAACAACAAAGAAGAAAAATGATGTTATGTAAACAAATCTAAGAAATGCAAATGTGCGCACACACACATACACACACACAATAACATGCTTATTTGCAGTACAGACAATAATCCTGTTGTGCTGGTCCTGTGAGCCGTGATTTCTTGATTTATTTTCCACTGTCCGCAGATGAATGATGAACATGTTGTTGCCAAGGTTACAGTTCCCACTGAACCATGACGAGTAAGAGAGATGTGTAAGGAGGGAGGAGGGGAGACGGGGGTTGGGGGGGGGGGGGCGTCATTGTGCAGGGAGCGCTCTCATCTCTGAGAGCGCTGAAGTGGCCCTCTTCACAGACGCACTCAGAAGGGAAGGCCAGCCCACGGCTTCAGACAGCGCTAATGACACACTCGGTCAATGCTTCATTTTTCCCGCTGGACAACAGCGAGCGGCGTGCAGCACTTTTGTAACGACAGCTCCTCCTACCCTCCCCCACTACCCACCTGCCTCGCTTCCCACCTCCCTCACACACCTCCTCCTGTTCCCTCCTGTTCCAGTGCACAAAGCACCTGAAAGCCAGAGAACCGCACACTGTATCCTTCTGCTGAGTGCGGCTTCTGTATCTCTGCTCCGTCTATGTTAGAGCTCCTGCCGTTGTGAACCGGGTCCCTGCAGTTACACAACTGTACTGCGTGAAATCTTGGCAGGCGCCCTTGTGTATTTTAGACTTTACACCGTCCCTAATGAAAACAGCTGAGTGTTCAGTCTGCTCTGGATCAGTGGTCCTAAAACACTGATGAACATTCAGGTTACCAGCCTAGTCCACCGGGTCCTCAATGTGCTGAGCATTGCCTCACTGTTAGCTATGGCACAGCATGGATTGGTCACATGGGGTGGAGGGGAGGTGGCAGGGGCAAATATGTTGTCATGGCCACAAAAGCACAGGCCCAGCCTGGAATTTTGCCACTTTGGGAGATGAAGCAAGGTTTGGGTCCCTGTGCAGGTCCCATGCATCCTGTCTTGGATCACTGCTCACTGAGAGGCTGATGGAAAACTGTGTGCTTGCGGGCGGGCGGGTGTGCGTGCGTGCGTGTTTGCGGGCGTGCGTGTGTGCGTGCGGCTGGAAGCCTCTGAAACCTGCAGACTGACCTGGGGGCCTGTGCCCTTTTTCACAAAGTGTGTTTTTGAGAAAGAGAGATGTGTTTGCTTTTTGAAATAAAATGTATACAGAACATTATGTGGACGGAGCTAATTTGTCCTGAACTTTGACGTACAAGTGAACAAACACTGCACATTTCTTTTCAATTTGTAAGGGACTGTTAGGCCTTTTTAGAAGCATATTTGATGCAGGCAGCCTGTTTGATGTGCTTTTATATGCAGTACATCAGCAGGCTAGATAATACATTCTACAATCTGTGGGCCTTTTGAACATGTAATTTGCCCTTACCTTCAGCCAGTTTTTTTCCCCCTTTTTCATTGGAAGTGGGGTGGAAATATTAGTGTGGAAAAAATCCTTACTGAATAGAGTCTCAAAATAGAATGGGACACAGTGGGCTTACTGCTGGCTGCTGCTGTTTGTTGATGGATTTTTGATATAGACAATGCCCCCGTGTTTTCTCTCATCACAAACGCGACCGCTGTTTACTGTCTAAACATACTGTCAGCACCAACTATCTCCTTTTTCTCATCTGTTTTTTTATGATGGCGGTGAGGCACATTTCAGTGCAGCCACTAATGGTCACTGCAGTCTTACTTTAGCCATGTGGTTTCACAAAGGTTTAAGATAAATACCCCCCCACATTTACAGTAGGAGCTGAAAGCTTTGTTGTGTTGTGGTTGTGGCTGTCCAGCATCTTAAATGGATATTTAATAACATTATATGCGCATAAGTTACCATTTAACGTGTGCATGGTGCTTTGATCACAGAAATGGTGTTACAATTTTAAAATGTAATTATATTTCCACTATAATCGCAATTCATGTTGTTAAAATGTGAGAGATGTACTCGCCTGTCTGTGAGGTCATGGGAAAGAGTCAAGAACCAGATGTCCGCAACGTTCAGGATCTACGGCCACATTTCTGAGGTGAGAAAACGGCTAAACACAAATGGCTGGGCGTCTGCCTCCCTTCAGTCCTTCACCCTCAAATCCCAGGATCTTCTGTCATCTTCTGTGAGTCACGAAATTTCTTTACAAACTGCACATTATGATGATACAAGGCCATGAAAAAAAGACAAATTCAACACTGAACTCTGTTTGAACTTTCCACTTTTCTTTGTTCACTGTTCTTTGTTTTAGGCATAAAATATCCAACCATGTTTTTTTTAAGCGTCTTGGACAAATTTAGCCGATTACAGTAGGAAGAGGTGGTTGTCAGGAAAGACTGTGTAGTTCATTCCATGGCCATATTTTCACCCAAAACACCGTATTATAAAAATACTGTTGTGTAATAATTCTGTTCAGTTATGTCAAAATAATAAAGCACTGCAATGCAAATGTGGAAATGTTGAATAGTTTAATTTACTGAGAGACCTAATAACGAACACACTGAATCATTATTAATTGCTTCAGGCCTTCTCTTGTATGTGGAAAATACAAAAAATGCACAGGTCCTACAAAACGGACAGAAAGAATCTGAGCCTTGATTAATGACAAAACAAGGGCAGTGATGCCCCTGCAGATAAGTAATCTCAACAATGATCTGATACTGCTTACACCAACAACATAAGCACAGGAGAGATACTGTATCTCAGCCTCATAGTTTTACTTTATCCTGTTTGGGATAATAATAGAAGAACAAAAAGAAGAAGATTTTTTTTCAGTGGACATTAAATAAAATAAGCATGAATCAAGGTGAAGTGCTGAGTTTACTTTCTGGGAAGGAATATGTTATTTGGCCTTGAATTGTTTCAAGGTTTATATACAAAGAGGCAAACCTCAAATCTTGCTTCCTAAAAAGGGCTCCTTCCATTTCAAAGAGGCATTTGAGCATGGAGATGGTTTTATGTAGCGTTGCTAACGTGTTCACTTATGTTTGTATGTGAAACGGAACCAGCAGCAGTGTTCGGATCAGTGGAGGCAGTGTCCCTTGTATCCCCCACACATCCAGACGCTAGTGTGCGGGCGGCCGCACCTCCGCGCCATTGGCCACAGAGCTCAGGTGCCCGCCACACGTGGGCTCAGCACACAGCGCCGCCTGTGTCACGTGACCTGAACACCATCACTGAGAGCAGCCTGTGTTCTCCCATTCCGAGAGCACAGCAGAAGCCCTGAGTAAGCACATCTTCTCTCTTAGTCTTGTGTCTTTGAGCCTGGATCGGCACTCCAGTTTTCTTGCCTGCGTGCTGAGGTGTGTGTGTGTGTGTGTGTGCGTGCATATGTGTGTATGTGTGTGGGTGTGTGGGTGTGTGTGCGCACGGGTGTGTTCGTGCTTGTGTATGTGCATGTGTGCACAAGTGTTTTGTGTGTGTGTGTGTGCGCGCACACGTGTTTCGTGTGTGTGTATATGAGTGTGTGTGTGAGTGTGCACATGGGTTTTGTGTGTGTCTATTTGTGTGTGTGTGTATGTGTGTGTGTGTGTGTGCCCGTGCCTTTGTTCAGGTCCAGGCGCATAATAATGACTCAGTGTTTGCAGTGTCCCCATTTGGCTTTATGGCTGAAGCAGAGGGACAGGTACTCTATCATGAGTCTTCAGGCTCAAATTATGGGCAGGGTGTCGGTGCCTTGCACCCTCCAGCAGAGTACATAACTTGTATTGTTTCAGTAAACAATAGTGGCGTGCAATAAACTCTAATCTCTGTACACGTCATTCTGGATAAGGGATACTGTACACCAATAAATAGGATGACGTTACGACAGCTGTGACGTTTATGTGGAGTCATCCACCAGTCAGCACCACGTGCGGTTGTGTGCAGTTGTGAAACTGGGTCACATACTGGTGTAAACCCCAGTACAGTCAGTAAGAGGATTGTACACAGTGATGGGTGTTTGGTGATGGCTGTGGATCATAGTCCCACAAGAGGTTTCAGAAGGGTCAGGGAGCCAGTCTTGTACAGAGGCATGCACACATTGACACACACACTCACACAAGCGTGCGCGCTTACGAACATACATACGTACACACATGCCCTCACACACAACCAAAGAAGTTCAATGGAAAACAGAATGCCCTTGGGAGTGTTTCTATGCATTAAACAATGAAAGGAGTGTGTGTGTCCTCTCCTTACATTGAGATAAGCTCTCCATGAGTATTACTTGTACAGTCATGCTATAGCTAAAGAACTGCATCGTGCATTAACCTATTTGAGTCTTGCCTCAGGTAAGTGATATGACCAGTGCTAGTTCACTGAAACTGTACTCAAGGATACATTTACTGCGTGGAAATAACCCAGCATTTAATTGAATTAACTGTGAATTGTGGAATGTTACTGACTCTGTGTCGATTTACATGTGCGCTCACACACACACACACACACACACACACACACATAAAGTATTCATGCGTGCGACTGGCTCATTGGTCAGGTGCAGACAAAAGTAAGAAACATGAGCCTCATCAAATATATGTGCATGATCATATGGGAAGCCAGATTCTCAGCGAATTGCATTTATGATTATGAACTTTAATGAATTACGATTATGCATTCAGCAGACTGATGTAACTGTATTGAGTGTTCTGAATAATACTGGCAGGACATAGATACTGCTGAAACAGCAGAGAGGTGTGGGTGTTTATTTTAATGGGAGATACTGGAGCCGTCTGAGACCGCAGAGACCGGGGTTCAGTCACCGGCAGTGGTACTTCCAGCTTGGTCAGACGTTCCTATGAACACAATTGGCAGTGTTTGCGGGTGGCAAGCCGGTGAGGGTGTGAGTCCTGATCGTTGCATTAGCGACTCCTACTGGTTGGTCCGGGCGCCTGTTCAGCAGGGAGGGGATCTGGCGGAGATAGCGTGAACCTCTGCATGTGTTACGCTCTCCTCCTGTCAGATGAAAAGAAGTGACTGGCGACTCCACATGTATTGAGGAGGCCAGGACCGTGATTCACATGGGGAATTGGTATAATGACTAAAAGTGGGGGGAAAATGGGAGAAAAATAAAAAAATTTAAATAAAGGGAGATACCTACCTATACTTACTAGATGCAAAGAGAAAGGACTACCCTGGAAATCTTAACTAAAACTTCTATAATAATACGCAATATTGAGAATGCACTGGTTTGAGATTTGGTGTTACACCTCCCTATCTCCCTAATCTTTTTAATTGTGCTGTTTTTCATCTCCAGTACAGTAGCCTTCCTGTGATGCCTTATCAGTAGTTTTGTTGCGCAGAGTTATCCAGAGACATGCAGTCTGTCCCTAGCTGATCTGTCTGCTGGCAAATTCAAGTCTTCAAGTCTGGTACATATTGTACTTTATCCACAGAACATAACAATTGCATAACTCTTTTGTATCTCAGCTCTCTGCACTCCACGGGCATTGCGGCTGTGAGACTGGAAAAGTACTAATCAGCCTGTTTTGGAGGTGATGAAGACAGGAGTGCGTAATTACAAATACACATGAGAATGTTGCCACTGACACCTCATTAATACCTCTCCCTAACAGGTAATCCAGAGTAGAATGGGTGGATGGAGGAGGATCGGGGGAGGGGGGGGGAGTTTGTGTGCGTGCAAGGAATAACGTATTTGAGCTTACTGTAGTGATGGAACACACCAGAACAGAAATGGCCTAAATGGTGTCCTGCCTTTTTCCTCTTCCCTGCTTTGGTCTGTCTGTTTTCAGTTCAGTACGCTTCTCATGTCTTCATTTACATTGATTTGGAGGACAAAATAGCTATACATAACAATGGAATGTACAATTTAACATTAAAAGTGTGAATTATACTCTAGCATATGCAGCATTTTTCTATTTAGAAGGAGAGCAGAAGCAGGGGAGAGAATGATTTGCTATTAAAATGCAACAAGACCAGGTCAAAACCTAGTATATGGCTGGACCTAACACACGTCATCCGGCCGACCAATGGTGTAACTTCATTACTCAGTCACAGACAATCGCGTTTGTAGGGCTGGCCCCGCTGTTGCGGTCCACCCAAAACCAAAAATGAGTCTGTGGTGAGGGTTAACGCCCATCTAATTGTTCAGCAGCTATTGCTACACTGAATAACACATGGATTCCACAACCCACCTGTCCTAATACTCAGCCATTTGTCAAATAAATAAAAAATATATGGTTGTCCCTTATCCCCTTACACAACCATGACATCTGCCATTCTACCACATTTCAGAATTTTATTCTGCTAGTCAAAATTAGAAATAACTTTCCATTTAACTTGCTGTGACTGGAAAAGCTCAGCGATGTCAGTGCCAGTGTTGCCAGTCTGAGTTACTCGGGAACGTGAATCTTAGAGTTCTATTTAAGTTCCCTGTTATTCCCAGAATGACTCACCTGTACTTCACTGCGCCTGTAAAATATGCTCCACAGGAGCTAAGTTCTATGCTGTGAATCAGGCTGTCATGCATGACAGCAGCCAGCAGGAGGCAGTGTTACAAGCCCACAATGCCTTTGGAGTCCTCCTATGCTCCAGCATTTCTAGTGCACATACACGTGTGTGTTTTTTTAATAAGCTGATTAGCTTGTGTCATATAAATGCCATATCAGGGGCTGCCATGCTGTGCCAACAGGCAGATTAGCATATGGATGAGTCCCCACCCTCGCCAACCTACAGATACCCACCCAGCAGGCAGCCAGCATTACAGTGAGGTGCTGTTAGTGGAATATGGGTGCACTGTGTTTTTTCCCTTCTGTGGTGTTGGTTAATACCCTACTAAAGATGTTTGCAGGGATGTGATCTTCATTATGATGCCAGGAAGTGGGTTGGGTATTACTGTGCTGTGATACAGGTCTCATTTTTGGGTTTGAGCGGAGTACAGATCCTTTGGGAGAAAGGGAGGGATTTTCATCTTTGAGTTTGTCTCCATAACTATGCCTTATCTGTTCAACCTATCAGAGAGCTGTTTCCTTGTCAGTCCACCACCAGCCCAGAGGTCTTCACATCTGATGTGTTTTGAGACAGGATTTTTTGAGAGAAAATGTATGCTTTTGTGTGTGCGCGTGTACGCATGTATTATTTGACATAAAATAGATTGAGATGTAAGTAGACAGGATCATCCTCTGAAGTTTATGTCAGTCTCAGTTTAAAGCTCAAAGCAGAGAATCCACTTTTCTGGCACTCACAATGATCAGGATCTCAATGACATTAGGTCCTTTTTGGAACAGCAGTAACTTTCCCCACATTCTTCACAGATAACATTCAAATATGGAAACTGTGTAAGTATTTGCATTTTGGATAAGTTGGCTAGCTGTGAAATATGCTTATCAAAGTTATGCTTGCCTGTGCAAGAGCAAATATCAGGCCTCACTTCAGCTGAAAAACCCAGTAATGTACTTTATCTCAGTTTCATATGGGTGAATTGCTTTTGTCTTTGCATTTTATTCCACAACCCTCTGATAGGTCTAAACTTATCTTGTGACACATTTTTGCCAATCATTGAAGAGGATACCTTGCGGATGAGGATACACGCACACCCTGCTTTTCTGGGTGAAGTTAGACAGGCACACTCACAGACAAAAAAATTAGCTCTTGACATTGTTTGTACACACATCGCTAGCTATGCTGCTGTTATTATCAAAATAATTCCACCAGTTCAGTTTTTGTGTTCAATCTGTTTAGCATCCCCACAAATGATTTATTTTATTTTATTTTTTTACTGTGGGAAGTATATCCAGGCTACCTTTCTTTAAAATACCCACTTGCTGTCCAGAACAGGGCCTGATTTAGATTCTGTATCACTGCAGGCTAACCCTTGGAGGAGATCACCCTGCAAACCATATTTCATATGCTGACTCTGCAGACAGGCAATGCAGTCTGAACTGCAGTACAATTCCAGTCAGAGACTGCATTATGAAACCTGAAAACAGGATAGGGGGTTCTGTTAAAAGACATCTTTCTTCTCAATGCACAATTTAAAACACAAATGCTTTGAGAATATCAAAGGAACCACATTAGGATTTGACACACACAGGCACGCACACACACACTCATTTATGTATACCTGTCTGGTTTTTTCTGACATATTTAATATTTATCCATTTACTGTATACAGATGGATATTTGCTGCAGAAATTCCAGTGAGCTACCTTTTGCCAACTGTGCAACAGGAGTGTCACACCTAAGAATCAAATATGCGATACATGAGCCATGGGCACTGTTCTGTTATGCCTGCATACTGCCAACATGCATATCATCTCATAAAAAACACGTTTTCAACGTACAAAAATGCCAAGTTACTCAAAAGTATTGATATCAAAATGACGCCAAGTTACGGTACTACAAACAATATAGGCTATCTTGCCTCACCAAAATTTAATAACATGTATTCCAAAGCAATGCTACCCAATGTTTCCTCAATTCTTTCAAGTCACTTGGCCCTGTGTGTATATAAGCGTGCAGTACATGGACAGGCCAAACATATGTGTGGATGGCTGTCTCACAGTCATGATTGATTGAATAGGCATCTATATGTCCAATTTGTATTGGTATGTATGTATTTTGGTGGCGTATCGTACAGTATAAAAGTACTTTTAAAATACTGAAAACTGTAATGGTATATCTTTTATTTACATCTCTAGTAATACGAAGTACAATAATATTGCCAATATTAATCACAAAATAACCAACGCCAAAACAAATTCATGCCATGTTTCTGTTTGATTTCTCCTGGAGTAAGAGTTTTTGTCTCATGTGAAAAAGCGTATCTAAAATTACAAGCATATCATTAATCTTATTTTCGCTTGTGTTAAACATTTGTGTGAAAACCCTCTGCATTGACCTGCGACACATGGCCATTACTTTATGAAAGGGCGACAGCAAAGGAGAAGAAAGAACAGGTGATGGATCAGTCGGCTCGAACTGCGGTTTGTGTACATGACATGCCATTGTAAACACAAAAGGGAATATGATTTATCTGTAATTTACACGGTCATATGAAGAACGGCTGCAGATTTACCAACGCCTCTGGAATTCACCAAAAAAGTGTTTCCTTCTCCCTTATGCTATTGGCCAGAGCTGTATATCATGATCAACATATTTTCATCGGTGGGAAGAGTGGCTGTTTCATGTACAAAGCAGTATTTCAGAGAATTGAGATTTGGGGTTTATGTCTATTTGGCCATTTTGCACAGGAAAACTAGAAAGTCAAAGTCAAGTAACGCTAAAATAATTTTTTAAAAGTCAGCAAACCAACCATGAGACAGGGCACAAAATAACTAAAAAGCACTCCTATTAAAATAAACTAATGTTTACAGTGGTATGTCTTGACATTACTAGAGATGTAAATAAAAATATGTGACAGTGGTTTCTGGGGCGTGGGGATGACAGTGACTCTCAATGAAACAGAGCAACATCGACAACACAGACACAGATCTTCAGATATGAGATTAAAAACCAGTTTGTCAGCGACCGGTTGGTACCAGTTCCTGAGATCACGTCTGCCAATAAAGACACACATATTTCAGAAAATTCCATTCACCCTCATGGCCTTTTACTAAGAAACACAGCTAATCTGGGCCTCTCTGTTTTGAATATATGGGACATCAGGGATGTCCAATCTTATCAGAAAAGTGCCAGTCTCGGTGTAGGTTTCTGTTTTAGCCCAACCCTACAACACTTGATTCAACTGATTTATTTATCTCGCTCCTCAATCTAGACCTTGATGAGTAGAACCATGCTGTCTTAATGCATGGTTCTACTCATCATTAATTCCCTTTATGAAAGGAAAACAGTGCAATGGTGTTATTCACCTCTCACAGATCATGGTTTCATTAGGATAATTCACTCATTTTTCATAAAAAATACATGTTCAAACTCTTTTTTCTGTATATTGGAAAAACCTAGATATAAAATACACTAGTTTTATATAACATTTAATTTTAAATTTGTTTTACATTTTTAAACATTTTTTTTTCATGGGGTGATGTTGCTAGAGATGAGACACCTCTTCTTTTCAGGGTCAAATTGACCCGTTCACTTAAAATCAAGCCAAATGAGTCATAAGGATTTTTATTGAAAGTAATCTTTATTTATGCAATGTTTAGAATGTTTAGAACCAGAAATGAACAAAAATGAACAAGAGACGAGCAATATAAACGAGGCGTGTGTGTGTGTGTGCGTGTGTATCTGTGTATCTATACAGCACATGAGGGACAAGTCGTCACGGTATGCTTTGTGCAAATGAATTTTGCAAGTCGCACATGTCGTGCTCATCTTGACGTCATGCAGACCTGGCACCTTTTCCACTTCCATCTTCCCCCAGCAGCAACCTAGAAAGATGAGGGAGATGATTACTATGTCTTTTTTCTGATCCCGATCCCCTGACACGCACACTGCCTCCGTTGTATATGCGGTACCACGAGTGCCTTCCCCAGCTTCTCATGGAAGATGCGCCTCTTGTACAGCTTTGACACATTCCACTCAGGAAAAATCTCCGTCCAGATGATGAACGCATTGTAGGCCGATACATCAATTATGTTATAAAAAATGCCTAAAGGCCAGCGCACAGTCATTCGCTTGGTGCTGTAGGACCCCGTTACTTTGTCCAAGTTGTTCCACCCCCCCTTCGGTGGCATTGTAATCGAGGATCATGCTTGGTTTCTGGTCCTCTCTGGTGCTGATTTCGGCATTTTTATGGAGAGTGCTCATGAGACACTAGGGCTGTGTTGTCTGTGAAGACGAACTTGGACAATTGAAGGGCCCTATACTTGATCACCAACAGTTCGGCATATCTGCACTTTCTCACACTTTACAGGTGAGGTAGGGATAATGGATAATAAGGAGAAAGAGTGTTTGTATGTATGTGTGTATTTGTGTGTGTTAGATTGGGGTGAAATGTGTGTGTGTGTGTGTGTGTGTGTGTGTGTGTGTATTGGCATGTATTACTATCTTTGTGAGAACCAAATGTCCCCACAAGGATAGAAGGATGAGGAAAATTACGCAAGGTGGGGACCTTTTGCTGGTCCCCACAAGTTCAAGAGGCTGTTTTAGGGTTAGGACTTAGGGTTTGGCATGTATTGGTTGGGGTTAGGGTTAGAGGTTACGGAATGAATGTAAGTCAATGGGAAGTCCTCACAAGTATAGCAATACAAACATGTATGTGTGTGTCTGTGTGTGCGTGTGCATGCGGGTGTGTGTGTGTGTGTGTGTGATTGGGGTGAAATATGGTGGGAGGGAGCAGGAAATACCTTATGTTTCACATCTGCAAAGAAAGAAATGGTCTAAATTTGACACTTCTGACCCCTTTTAGCCTCCACTTTCACTGTCGGGTCAAATGGACCCGAACAGTATCTCTGTGATATAAACATGCAGGGGGGGTTTGCAAATACATGAAATGAACCATTTTCATTTCAAATGTTGATTACACTAATTAAGGCCAGTAGAAGAAGTTTCATACTGAAAAAATACTTTTAAGTATTTTTCCTAGATTTTCAAACTTTAAAAAGGGTCAATTTGACCCGCAACATAACAGGAGGGTTAAGCTAGAACCGGAAAAGTTGATAGTGGAGAATAGGAGCAGACGCATATGTCCCAGCAGGCTTTGCATATGAGAAAATAACAAGTGTGAGATAAATTAGGCGAAATGATGAAATTGCGTAGTTGAAACAATATGTTTTTTAGCAGAATTGGCATGTAGGTGAAGGTTGACATGATCACAGACTATAGTGCGAAGTAAATGAAGTGACCATGAGCGAGCTTAGTTTCCTTATCAAACGGTATATATAACAGTCTGTATTTAACATTAGTTGTTGAAGTGGAGGGTTAAATAACGTGTGCAATCTATTGCACTAATGTGTTTTTCTCATGTTCAGTGCTAGTAGTTATACTTATGAGTGAATCATGATTTTAAATGTAATGTTTTAATGCGGAGTTGCAGACGTACATACGTAGTAATTGTTTGTAGCCTATGTGGCTAGATAGAGAACAGGGCGAGGTAACATGAATGTAGAAACGTGGCGTTTGCTGATATGAAGGTTTTGTACGGTAGCCAAGTGAAGAAATATAGTTAGTAGAAATGGCACAGTGGTGAACTGGTGTAACTTTTTAATAAAAGGAATACATTTGCGTCATGAAATGCATATGGGTGGCCGTGAGTGAGTTTTGGTAAAGCAAATATAACCGTAAGAAAATGTTAGTGTAAAAGAGGAAATGATCTGCCTGAGGGCGAGTCGGGATTCATGCCTTAAACCGGAGGTTTACCAGTCTGTGACTTCGTTAGTGCAGCACCATGCCATAGCTATGCAATGCATGAAATATCATTAGCAAACCTGCCGGTGGTTTTAAAGAAGAACACAGGCCAGTAAGCACAGAAGAGCTCCCGTTGAATCCATATGGCTTAGCAATATTGTAGCCGGTTAATAACTGAACAGTGAACGGCGGGTAGATATGGTGCAAAAGCAATAATTGATAAGTAGTAGACAATTATTAGTGAGGGTCGAAGCAGGTTAAAGAAACGTGTTCCTAGCTGGGCTTGAACCTACAACCGCGTGTTCCCAAGACTGTAACCTTGCCCACTAGGCCACAGGCAAACTAGCTGTTTAGATTGCGGAGTTGCAGAACATACATACGTAGTAATTGTTTGTAGCCTATGTGGCTAGATAGGGAACAGGGCGAGGTAACATGAATGTAGAAACGTGGCGTTTGCTGATATGAAGGTTTTGTACGGTAGCCAAGTGAAGAAATATAGTTAGTAGAAATGGCACAGCGGTGAACTGGTGTAACTTTTTAATAAAAGGAATACATTTGCCGTCATGAAATGCATATGGGTGGCCGTGAGTGAGTTTTGGTAAAGCAAATATAACCGTAAGAAAACGTTAGTGTAAAAGAGGAAATGATCTGCCTGAGGGTGAGTCGGGATTCATGCCTTAAACCGGAGGTTTACCAGTCTGTGACTTAGTGCAGCACCATGCCATAGCTATGCAATGCATGAAGTATCATTAGCAAACCTGCCGGTGGTTTTAAAGAAGAACACAGGCCAGTAAGCACAGAAGAGCTCCCGTTGAATCCATATGGCTTAGCAATATTGTAGCCGGTTAATAACTGAACGTACAGACGGTAAGCCATAATGCATATGGCTTAGCAATATTGTAGCCGGTTAATAACTGAACGGTGAACAGCGGGTAGATAGAAGAAGGAGAAAACGCAAAATCCCCTTAGTTTGGGGCTTTATTGTGTGGACATGTGAAGTTGTTTATGAATTCTGTTTGTTGAAATGGGGTCAGAATGTAATGTTTTTAAGGGTTGAGTGTCTGTGGCTGTTGTGGTTATTTCTGTGGGGAACCCTGAAAAGTGCCAAACTCTCGGTGCTGTATAGGTATGGGGCATGCCCCCGCCAAGGCATAACTTGGCGGGATGGCATACCTGCCATCCCAATACTGCCTGAAAGCATGGGGTTCTGCATCGGAAACTTATGGCCCTCTGGGTTATGACTGGAGCTGTTTCAAGTCCTCATAAACAGATACTATAGAGGAACACAAGTGTGAAATCATCCGGTTTTTAATTAGGTTTTTGCACTGAATATATTCTCTGTGTGTTTACAAAAACATACATAATGTGTGTCTAAAAGAATGTGCTTCATCATCATTTTTTTAAGTGAATGATTTCTCTGATTTTATCAATGGTGTTAAATAAGCCAGGTCCACCCTCGCTAGTTCTCAGAGGAGGAAAATAGCCATGGGTGAATCAAATTGATCCCTGCGAAGGTTTTCCTATTGACTCTCGATTTAGTCGATTTACTGTCAATTTATACTCTCCATTTCCCAGTCCATTGTACAGCAAACCGTTAAGAGGTCACTGCAGGTCACACGGTCATAATAATCCATGACCTGAATGACACGGTCCAGTCACAGAGCAGACCAAAAGGACATTTAATTTCGAACCAGCGGTCAAGGATGGGTCAAGTTAGAAATCATTTATACTATAACAGAGATTTTTTATTTTTTATTTTTTGAATTCTGCAGAAGGTTGGGTAGAAGTCTTCATAGTTTGAGGTTTTTCATAATGGGGAAGTCTCAAGAATATGATCTGTTATCACTGATTTCCGTGAGAATAATGACCACTGTAAATCTGACTGCCTCTGTTTGCATTTTATATGTATACTCAAATATATCATGGATATATAAATGTATGATGGTATAATCTTCTACAGAGATAACAGCAGTGAGAAAATGTGATGTTAGGACTCAAATATAGGTTTAATTTGAAGCAATTTGTCAGACTGTAAAAGCTGACAGCAAACATGTGAAATAGATTGCGTAGAAACTATATTTGTCAGCACACAGTGATAAGTCTCTCGCACAATGCATGCTGGGATAGGCTTCAGCATCCTCCATGACCCTGAACAGGATAAGTGAGTATAGATAATGGATGGATGGATGGACACTGATATGTGAATTATGTGTGGTCTGCAAAACAACCTGTATGAATATAACCAAGTTCTGTTGTTGTTTAGAATTTGTTATTTAGCGGCAACCTTAAATAGGCCTACTGCCAATTTACATTTGTCCTTACTTTTGACCAACTCTCCTAACTTTGTCTTAAAGGCCAGTACAATTTTCATTCATTTATTTACTTATTTATTTCTTTATTTATTTATTTACAGTATTTATTTATTTACTTTGCTCTCACCTTTTGAGGGTACATGTTGGCTAAGAAATAAAATCCTATTTCAGTTATGTGGGCATCAACCCGTGAGAATGTGTCAATTTACAGACAAGCATAGACTTTTGTGCACAAAGTACTCAAATGACCTCATTCTCCATCCCAGGGTTTCCAAATCACCAACCTCTTCCATATGAAATGCTCAGTGCTGGCTATTTGGAAACCCTTGGTTCATATTTCATAATTACTGTCATTTTAGCAAGAAAGTATCTCAGGTTTACATTTTTTGCAGTTTTTTTTGCCTGCAAAAAATGTAAAGTTCAGTGCTACTCTGAGCGTTCAGATGCGACACAGCTCTCGGCCACGTCACGTCCAATGTGTGAGCAGGAGGGACGCATGGAGGGTTTGATTGCCCCTTCTGTACACAGTTGATATGGGCAGAATTAGAACACGCCCACAGTACATCATATGCTCAGACTCTACATGCCAGAATGTACGCTGGCAGCGTCGAAAATATGACAGCAGAAGTACAGTATCTATCAGACCAGAATATCGGCATTCAACATTTGAAGTAGGAAAAGGCTCCACTAATGACTTGTCTATACACTGGTCTGCAATGCATTTCTGGGATATTATGGCCTGCCTTTGATGTGCAGAGCCTGTGGCCTTAAGCGCTTGCATTGAATAAAGGCTTTTGAATTTTTCTTTTAAACAGGCATTTCCACACTCCTCAGGTTTTAAGGTCATTCAGCTGGAATACATTTTAATCAATTGTAGTTATCATAATTGTACTCTTATTATTTTATTATTTTTATTTTATGTATTTCTATTTATTATTATAATAATAATAATTATTATTATTATTGTTGTTGTTGTTGTCTTGTATTGGGTGGGCCCACAGGCCCTTAAACCCCTATTTCTCCTCTACACACACCCTCCTGCTATCAGGGCCAGTGCTGTCTCTTATCTCCTGTCATTCAGGGATGGCTGTGGGTGTCCTTCCGACTGAATTTACAAGCTTCCTCATCGTTTCAACAGTTCTCAAACTGTGTGATGTCTATCAAGTTCACAGGCTTTCCCATGGTGACCAGAGTTTACAGACGTCCTCATTTCACAATTTGGTCTGGAGCCTTCAGGTTTGTGTAAACACAGCAGGGACCAAAGCTATATGTGATCATTTCAGAGGAGCAATTGTTGCTGGTCATCAGTTTGAGAAGGGTTATGAAATCATTTCCAAACAATATGAAGACCACCATTTCAAAGTGAGAATGATCGCTTACAAATGTAGAACATTCAAGACAGCAGCCAGTCTACCCAGGAGTGGGTCATGCAAATTTACCCCAAGATCAGACCGTATGGTACTCTGAGATATTGCAAAGAACCCTAAAACTACATCCTGGGATCTATAGGCCTCTACAGGGACATTAGGAAAAGACAAGTATGGCTTTTTTGAGGAATAAATGAGGGTTAATGATGACATACTATGTAAAACAATAAAACTGATAGAAAACTTTTTCATGTCACTGTCCCTAAAGGAAACCATGAAGCAAATTTTTTGCAGTGAGCAGTTAATTCGAGAAACTGTGCGAACAGCGGGAGAGGTATATGCACACAAAAAAGCATATAGTATATGCATGTCAGATGTTCCTAATCTCATTATCCTAGACAATACTAAAATGAAAACTTGCTCACACTCTACAGTGAGTTCCACAAACAAAACCATTTCACAAAATATGTGGTTGTTTTTTTTCATCCCATATTTCTTCCTACTGGTGTTTCCATGACTACTGCAGCAGAAATCCCATGATCAGAGTTTTTGTTGAGACAGCATTTCGTGCGGGAAATATTTGTGTGGTGAGGGGGGAGTGGGTGAGGACTTGAAGAGCAATATCATGATTCAAATATTGGCAGGCCAACTGAAAATATGTTGATGCATCATGCAACTTCTGATCAAACAAGTCAATGTAACCATGACGTCAAACTGCATACAAATGCCAAGCAACCAACAACAAAATTTTTTTTGTTTTTCCACTAAAAATGTACAAGCAACAATTACAATAATGTTAAGCACTCTTAATTTGTTTCAACAGATATCTGCTAAAACAAAATATGTCTGTTGATTTAAATGACAGCTACGCAACATAAGATAATTGCAATAAAACCTCATGTTTATGCAACTTTCTAATTCTCAATCTTGATATTTATGTAGGGAAGCAAATATTTACATTTTTCTGTTTATTAGCAATACTTTGTTTTTGCACGAAGGATATAATCCAGTGTTTTAACCACCAACGGACTGAAGGATGACATTGTTGTTGACACTTAAATAAATATCCGGCGCCTGAGAGATTAATCAATTTTTCCAGACATTTAGCGTCTTGTTAAATATGTACCAAAAATAAATATGCTGCACCAGATAATGAGAATAGCTCTGAAATTATCCTGTGTGATTTCAAAATCCGCAATTTTGAGATTAAAGATAATTCTTATATTTATTATAATATAATATAATATAATGTAAGAATCATTAAAAGATGAAAGGCGTTGAAGACGCTGCCTTGATGAATAGTGTTTGGCTGTACAATCAGTAAGCATATGTTAAGTTGCCTGTACAGTGGGATAGTATATTTTAAAATGTCAGCAGTCGAACAAGTATACTGCTGCTCTTTATCCTTACAGTTATAAAACTCTCACATGCAGGAGGAAGTCGTTCATGCCGTTATCTCCCTCACACACATTATTTTAGCTTTGGACTTGAAACAATTGAACTTGCAATTAATTGCAATTGTGATAGCGGGGCAAACAGACGGTCTTTGAGGTTGACCGCTACAGAAATCTTTACCCTTCGTTTCACACAGAGACTAATGAATCAGAGTGTAGTGGGAGGATTGCGGTTCCCTTCCTCCTTGAACCGAAAGAAAAGACAGATTCGTGTTCTGAAATCCCTCTCAACCTTAAATCTCATTCAATGGCTGGATAGTCTGAAACAGGTTCTTACTGCCCAAATGCCACAGTAAACTCCAGTGGGTTTTCCTGTAAAGGATTCCACAATGTCCATGGAACCCTACTTTAGTCATTTCCGCCATTTATTTGCTTTGCAGATTCCCTCATCCACTGGGCCTCACACAGTTTATATTCCATGTATACAGCTGGTTATTCTGCTGAAGCAATCCAGGTTAAGGGTCTTGCTGTTGGGTGCAGTTCTGGACCTCCACAGAGGGGAGATGACAGTCCTGTCATTGGTCTGGGGTAGTTCTAGAATGTGTTGTCAGGGTGGGCATTTTGAAATATCAGTTGGGCTTCCATTTCACATGTAATGGGCACATCAATTTTGATTTCATCATTGGTATGAGCAGACAATGAAAGAAACTAAAGAACTGACAGACCAATGGTCTGTTTCTAAGATGGTTTATCTTTAACAGAGAGAAATATAAGCCTAAATGTAATTCTTAAATTAACACATTTTCCGTTTATATTAAGGTCTTCAGCAACCAAAAATGGAAATTAATTTCTAAAAAATATTCTTCCAAATGTTTTGCCCCAGAATTTTTCTTTGGCTTGGAAAACATAGCCTAAAAACATAGGCTCTGTCTAAATATAAGAACAATAGCATAAAAATATTGACCGATCAAACAGGGGTGGAGACAAAGTGGTACAGGGATGGGTGTTGCCCACCCTAGCCTTTGTCTCGCCCAACCGGGGCGGTGCCAGAAATTCTACTTGTTTGAAAAGAAATGGGGAGATTTTTACAGCTTCAAAATTGCACCTACCAAAATTTGACATCCCCCCCATAACCTCCCCTCTTGATACAAGTAGCCTAATACAAGTTTGTAAATACTGAGAGCACCTTAAGATATTAATTGCAGAAAGTGGCACCCACCAGAATTTGGCTCCAGATTTCTTTATTCAAACAAATTTCTCCATATGATTCTAATCATTGTTCTCAATATAGTATGTTTATTTAATTATTTATTTATTAGTTCATTTTTACAGGGACAGAGTATGTTGAAGGCACTGTATATAAGTTTGTTTTTGCAGGCTTTTGTTTATGTTTGGTAAAACATTCCTTCACATTCCGACAGACATCAATAAATAAAAAGCTCTAAGAAAAAGATCTGATCTCTCGGACTGCCCCGGGCTCTGAAATCATCCATTTTCACCGCGCCTGCATCTTAACAACAATCAGGACAGCAGTCTCCTGACAGAGCAGACAGGGCGGGGCTACACGGATAAGAGCAGCGATACTGCAGAGATAGTGCTAAAGCTAGACCTCCAAACGACGCCAGACTTCATGCCACCTTGACATCTCACAAATCTTGTCAAACTATATTTTTACTCTGAATTTGACATTAAGACATACAGATAATGAAAGCAAAGACATTTTCTCTTGGGTAAAATCAGATAAAACCCTTGAGTCGCTGCGAAAACACGATGTGATTGGCAAGTCGTGACAAGCTGGCTAGCCTCAAAACAACGCGGAATCCCCGCGTGCTACCTCGCCATCTAACGTTTAAAAGCTTCAAAACTATATCTATACTGAATCTGACATTGAGACATTACAGATCACAAAAGCCAAGACATTCAACTAGTCGCTACGTGCAGCTGGTGACAAACGGCTGTATGATCTCAGTAGCCTAACAAAACTCCAGTGCTAGCTTGTCACCTTATGCTTAAAACTTTAATACCTATATTTTACAATGAATTTGATATGAAGACATACAGATCATGAAAGCCAAGACGTTTTTTGAGTAAAATAATATGAAATATAAAATAAAAATCCATTAGCTTGCAGTCGTAAAGGCAGTTTTTAGGTGATTGTGAAACAATGAAAACAATGCGAAACTGCGGTGCTGTCATGTTTTGTTTTAAAGATTCAAAACTATATTTCTACTCTAAATTTGGCATTAGATCATACAAATGATGAAAGCCAAGATATTGTTTTACGAAAATAAGATCAAACTCTAAAAATGACATAAACATCGATAATATGAAATTGGCCATAGTGACTTGTGACAGAACAGGTCCCCTCTCTCCTGTACTCAGGGGTCAGGCAGCGCACATGCATGACTGGAGAGGGGGGCTTTGGAGGGAGAGCAGAGAGGAGGGGGGTGTTAGGTGGTGGAACGTTTTTGTTTTTTTCTCAAATTCTCGCTCAACCATTGCTCGTTTCTCCGAATTTACGCGCTGCACCTTTAATCAACATTACTATAAATGTGCCAGTATCAACTAACTTGATCACTTGTAAATGTAGTGTTTGGGCAAGATGGAAAAACACTATTGAAAACAGTTCAAAAGACAGATTATGACAAATGTTCCTGACGATTTAAGATGTGGCTGGCATGTTTTAACACCGCAACGTAATTGTGACCTTCTCTTTGTTACGCTTGGTATCCCAATGAAAACTTCACTCAGCCTGCTAATTACCTATCTTTGCAATGAAAAAGATAGTGTTCAACATTGTGACTTTTTACATTATTGTATGGTTCACTGCAATCAATAGAACAATCTACAATTCATGGTTTATAGCTAAGCTCCTACTTTAATCCACAGTCATTTTCATTTTAATTAGAGAAATTAAGCCAAAAGAAAAACGGATGTCGTTTGTAACATCATTTGTAGCTTGACGTCCGCGTTCATGTGGAGGGGAGTCGAAGGCTCGGTCCCTATACACCTCCTAATTACTACGCTTCTGTTTTGTGTTACACTTAATTAAGTGTCACTGACGTAAAGGCCACTCACAGTCGAGGGTAAGCATCGACGCGATTGGGAACATAAAAAGCATGCAGGTGTGGGATGCACTTTTTGTCCGCTCCAGCGACCCTGATCTGTCTTTACAAATAATGAATTATTATCAAAAATAAACCATCACCACATAAAATCACATTAAGTATCACTTAATCGTTGGGCACGATGGGTTACATTAAACCGTTTGTATTACAAATAATGATTACCGCAATTTATATTGGTGCTATCAGTAGGCCATGCTTTAATCTGCGAAATTTGCATCATTTGAGACTATATTTGTTTGCAAACAAGACAATACTGCTTGGACCATGATAATTGTCTTTTGAAAAGGCATGCCTTTGCAGTAAAATTACATTTAAATGTGGTTAGGTCTTTAATTTCCTCAGCGTCAGAGGGCTGAACAGCCACTACACCTTGCTGAAATTTGTCTCAGTCAGTTCTTGGGCAAGACGGAGGCTAAGACGGGCAACACACAACCCTGCACCCCTCTGTCTACGCCCCTGCATTGGGTTATGAAGCTGAAAGCAGTGTCCTTACAAATACAGTACAACTGTACAAGGATGACCTCAATGCATTAACTGCAATCAATACTAACGCAGTGTTCAGTCTGTGCATTAAATTAATCATTCACTTGTTTCTTGTTGTAATGGAAAATGTTATGTTGTTTCCATTACACTTTCTATTCACATTAACCTTGTTATTCCAAAATTCATTTATTGATGTAAGAACAGAGGTGCTGCCAAAATATTTGAACACACGCACACACACATACACACCCACACAGATATGGACCAACCCCCCTCCTCCTCTGTCTCTCTCTCTCTCTCTCTCTGCTGGCTCAGAGACAAAATTGATAGCCAATGTCACCTTCACAGTGAGGCAGCCCCCAGTGCCTCAAGGTCTCCTCTCGCCTGCGTATGAACTCTCTGCGCAATACAGCTGCACCGTGATGCAGTGCAGAGGGGGAGTGAGCCGCAGTCTGGAGCGGCAGAGGAGAGCAGCCGCCGGTCAGATCAGCGCATTCCGAACCGTAACGTACAGGAGCAATCGCCCGGCTGAGTCAGAAATGAGGAAATCCTGAGAAAATACTGATGGTCTTTGGCCGCACATGCGCGACCACTTCAAAAAAAAAAAGCCCTTACAATAAGGTTAAGTGGCTTTGCTGTGTGCCTGTTTATAAATTTTCGTGTGAGTCGTGAGGCAAAGCGCTAATGCATTTTCAGTATATGCTGAGGTGCATGTTAAGTCACCTGGTTCCCTGGGGCCTTCGTCCATCTGTTCCTCCCTATGTCTGTCCTACGGGTCCTTTCCTATGAGCCTGCCCATTCACTATTCCGCACCTCCACAGGGGGGAGATGACCCAAATATAGAGGGCTTCTCTGGGAAAGAATCTCTGGCAAGGGTAGCCGAGGAAATGGGAATGACCGGTTACGTAACCTGGGAGACAGATTGGTGCTATTCATTGGAGATGAGAAGAAAAAAATCAAGCGTTAATGAGGACTGGATCTGAATTCTTATTTGCAGCAGGTCTGAGCATAGAACAAGGAATGATTGTTCTGGGTTTTTTTCCTCTTTTTTTTACTTCTTTTGATGTTAACAGGGTTTTACACCAAAGATGGGTACTAGCAAAATGCAGCTAAACTGAGCTAGATGTATAAAATAACTCTTCCAGAGGGTTCTGCTCAATCTAACCATAGTATGCTCCAGAGCTGTATTCTCAGGAATTTGTTTATGGTTATAGTGTTATCTTGAGATGGCCAGTTGCTGAAACAACGGAAAAAATCAAGAAAACAGTTGAAATTGTGAATAAATGGGAACTGCATTGCTGTTGGGTGATTGGAATCAACACTGACATTAAATGAATCCTTTATTAATATTTCCTGGTGTGTATAGTGAAACAGGTCCTTTCTGTCACCAGCTCTCATTTGCAACCTTTGTATCATTTTTATAATGCTACTGATTCATTGTGTTATTAATGCATCACTGCATGCAAATTGCTTTGAAAAGATTGAAAAAGTAATCAATATTGTCTCATTAACTTTATAGTTGTTGTGGTGTGACAAACAATGTTTGTTTTGAACTTGGAAGTTCTCATTCAGTGAATAAAGAAAATCGAAATAATAATTAGTGTGAAACAGCATTTGCTATTGCCCGCGTCAAGGTGAAGTATGGCTGACCGAAGGTTTATTTTTATTCGGAACGTTACCTCACTGAAAAGAAAATGGTACTTAGCATGCTAATGGAAGGGTGCTGTACAAACCATGGGCCCTGCAGCACACAACTCAGTCTACCCTGAGATTTTAAAGTGCTCTCACTGGTCACAGATCTCCCTCTTGGCCAAGCTTCAAATGGACATTATTGACCCCTGGGGGAATCTCAGCGGCTGTTCAAAAATATCAAAATGAAAGGCTAGGGTCTGTCACAGGAAATTAAAAGATGATATGTATTTCTTTTGTTCACAGATGTCCTTATCCTGTGTAACTCTTGACAGCTTCTTTTTTTAGTTCTCTAAGTATAGATTTGGGTTATAGACTTCAGGTAAAATGGCTCAAGTGTACAACAGCTGAGCCCCACCTGAGATGTGAACTTGCAGCCTTAGCGTTGCAGAGTCCCTAAACCACTAAAACCCACCACCACTCAGAGGAATTACCCACTGACAAACATTATCTATGTCTACAGTATATATTCAGATGTATATGTACACAAATCAATCGCTAAAGTGATTTGCAATCCATTTAAGGTACCAAATCATTAAGTAGGTTCACATTGCATAGATTTATGGTTGATTTCCAATATAATTGCGGTGCATTTCACTTGGTTCACTGAGCGTATTTCCCCTCCTCACTGTGGTCACACTGAAATCCCACAACTGTCTAGTCTGGTGATGCAGTCGGCCTTCTGTAGTGCCACCCTTTAATAACATGACTGAGCCCCAACTGCAGCAGGGCAATCCAGAGAGAAAGCATTGATCAAACTTCAGAAGGCACTGGAGCACTGGAGAGAGTACCACGAGCCAGAGTCCAGGTCAAAATATGAGTGCGCTTAGTATTAGTATTCCCGTACCCAAATTCCATCAAGTTATAAAGCAATACCACTAATTTTGGCATAACGAAGTCTCCCTCTTCCATCAGAAGGAAGATGGGAAATCACCATCATTACACCATTGCTTTTGCTTGGGGGTTTTCTCGGTGAAGACGATTTTTCACAATACACGTAAAAACTATTTACTTATTGGGAAGTACCGAAACCAGAAGAAACACTGGAGTTGAGAGGTCTTTTTCTCAACCTCATTCATTCGGTTTTTATAAGTTTTTCTAACAATTATCTGTTTTTACTATTTTTAAAAATTGCAGTTGGGCCTACATCACAGAAATGCCTCCTGCACTCACACAGGGGGACAACTGCAGCTGAAGAGACTGCTGGCTGGTGCACTTCCTACAAAAGCCACATTTGACTGGCACTTTATGATTTCTCAATGCTCCCAGTCAATACTAAAGTACAATTGTAGAAAATGTTAATAGAATTTATATATTGTAGCACGTGTATTTTTTGAGAAGACATTATACGGGGCTTTGAATCCAATTCTAGATGTTTGATTATCAAGTCTTATACTGCGCACACACAGATGAAAGAGAAAAAAGACAGGAAAACTCATAGCCATAAAATAGATTTAATTTCCCAATAAAATCTTCCTTTTAACAAGACAGGGATTACGAAGAAAAACAATCAGGACACCATCACTCCCAGTGTAGCCTAGTAACAATATTGCTTGAAAATGCATAGAAAGGAACATGCTAGTTTTAAAAACAACCTGATGGGACATATGACTTTATTGCTCAACACATTTTTTTCAAACCAATTTAAAAAGCTTGGAACCCTATGTGACAGGTTCCAATAGGCCCTTCTGGGCCTCACTGTGTAAAGACATCTGGTCACCCATGGGTTGACCCGGAGGACCTGAGGTCTACGTAATCTGAGGTTTATATAATCTGTATGTGCTTTTCAGTTGGCAAATGGCTCTCAAGCTTGGCACAATGGCACACTGCTGGCATCAATGTTGCGGGTTTCCAGTTGCTGAAAGGCTATTATAATCTACAGTGATGAATTTTTAAAGATACCCCATAAGAATGCAAAGGAAGAGAGACTTATGTCATAAATTGTCTTAAAAACACTTTTTAACACAAGTTCCAGACTAAAGCAGAAATGGCATTCTAGCTGATTATATAGGACAATAACAATGAGACAAAGCACTGCACTGGTATTATCCAAGCTGCATCCACTCAAATTATGTGGCTCTACTGTATCACACCGCACGGCGGAACAGAAACAAAGAAGGAATTAAATTCAGTTTAAAGGGCTTAGCAGTGACTGGACAGATATTTGGAGGGGCGTAGCCACAGTGGCCAGTGAACGTCATTAATCTGACGCAATCGCTGATGTCGGCGGTGGGAGATTATGGGCAGACGAGATGAAGTGTAAAAGTGTGTGTGTGTGTGTGTGTGTGTGTATTGGGATTCTAGGCCTTTTTGCTTTATTCTCTTTAAGTCTTTTTTAATTTATTTATTTGCCTAGGTTGTTTATTGGGGCATCTTGAATGACATCTACAGACCTGAAAAAAAATATGGTAAATCTGAGAAACAGCCCTGCACAACTATGTGACAATTAGCAGAAATGCTTTCAGTACATGTAAACTGCTGTTCCCTGCAGATCTCTGAGCCCCATAAATGTGGGGGGGTAAATTTTGGGAAGGGGGCACCTGGGTGGGTGGGGCCAGACACGCGCGTTTACTTGAATGAGGCGCGGACCTTACGCCCTTTCAGGGGCTGAGGGGGGCGGTAGTTATCCGCCATGCAGCATGGAGCCTCCCCATCAGATGAGAATAGCAGACTGCGGAACTTAGCCATCTGAGAGAGAGAGAGAGAGAGAGAGAGAAAGGGAGAGGGAGAGGGAGAGAGAGAGACTTTGACTTTTTATGTTCTTTATTAAAACATCTCAACTAGAAAAAAAAACAGTAGAGAAAAACCCCTCCCGACAACCTTCGCTCACACACACACACACACACACACCCACATACACCCCCAACTACAATATATCAGCAGCCTGCACAAGCACAATTAACAAGCAAAAGTATACAGTCAGCCCCTCCTCCCCCACAGTACAAATTGCATTCCTCAATCCCCAGATATTCTTAAATGCATCAATATCATGTCTCAGAGAAATACATGTACTCCAACCTAAGGCGCGCAAAGACTATTCCCCTCAACATTGCCACTGTACCTGTAGGACCAACACCCTTAATCTTATTCCTGCGGGTCAGCCAAATGGCCAGCTTAGCCTGACCATACAAAACATTCAGCAACACACTAACAGCATTCTTACACACTGAATACATAGGACCAAGGATGAAGCTCCCCACACAGATAGTCTCCCCCAGCTTTACACACAAACCCTTAAGGAAACACGGAACATTGGTGATTCTTTGACATTGCAGAAACACATGGATGACAGTTTCAGACACTCCACAAAAAGGGCATGCATTCTGGACGTCTGCCAGAAAGCCACTGGGGGAGTTAAGAATAGTTAAGGAGGAAGCCACCAGGCTGTTAATGATCAGCACCCTCCCTCTATAAGATACCTGAGGTAACAGCCACTTCCACCTAGACAGCCTAGCCACCATTGTCTGTGCTCCGCCCTCCCAGTGCTTAAAGACCCACCCCCCTGAGCCCAGATATACCCCTAGCAACTTAAGGCCAGTCTGACCCCACTGTAGCTCCCCTGGTAACCGTGGTAATACCAGACCCCTCTAAGTCCAAGAGAGAGAGGGAGAGAGAGACATTTTATTACGGCACCTTATCTTGATTTGAGAGATTTTCTAAATTTTATTACTACATGTTATCTTGACTTGCGAAAATTAGGCAATGTTTACTATACTGCACTGTGAATTCGACTGAGACTGTGGGACAGAGAGGGAGACTGGGAGAGACTAATAAAAGACTACAAAGAAAACCAAAATGTCTTCAATTATATGTTCTACATTCATCGCCAAAAAACATGCTATAAAAAAGGTTTTAATTGGTAAATTTTGTGTAATTTGACATCCACACTTGTGAAGCTGTTATATATATAAATGCCACAACATCCCCTAAAAACTCTAGACAGAACAATGCATTCTGTTGTATGTGTTTGTGTGTGTGGGTGTGTGTGTGTGTGCGCACGCGTGTGCGAGTATATCTGTCTGTTTGTCTGTCCATCTGTCTGTCCGTGTGTGTGTATGTGTTTGTGTGTGTGTGTGTGTGTGTCTGTCTGTGTGTGTCTGTGTGTGTGTGTGTGTGTGTGTGTGTGCTAAGAGGTAAAGCGTGACTAAGACACACACACATAAAAACAGACTGTAAAAGGAAAAGAGCTGAGAGAGAGAGAGAGAGAGATACGGGGAAGAGAGAAGGGGCCTCAGAATGTATCTTTTCTGTTTTCTTCCTCTCTCGTGGCTGTGGGTGGTGCGTGACGTGCTGGATGTTTGCATCAGAGTCTGAGGTTTCCTCCACCACAGGCCTGGCCTATTTTAGCCCCTTTGGCTGGAGGCACTAGCTATAAGCTAATGCGCTACAGAAGCTGACGCGCTCCAACGGCACTGTTTTATGAATGAGATGCGAGTGCGTTGTGACAGATGTGAGCTGTAGGGCTTCCTCTTCCCCATGGAAGATGGAAAAAATTTAATCAAAAAGCAAATTACTCACAGGACCTCAGTGCCTTTGACTCGGGATATTGTTCTACTGTTGTTGGTTTTTGTCGGGTTAACCCTGTCTTACGGTCACGCTTTCAAAGCAGAGGGAATCCCTGCACAGCACCGCCATGACAGGTGATAAAACAACGACCTGGCCTGAGACTTTACATCAAGGAGAGCAGCCTCAGAGTTGAAAATCTCATATCAAATTCAGCTGATGCCCTGCTGATCGACTAATTATTTTTACCGAACAGGTAATTGGTATAATTGGTACGTGACTGTCCACCATGACAATCACCTGGAAAAATTATTGAAATGATTTGGCCGTTGTATGTGTGAGGTTGCTGAGAGGACCTTTGTGCTACATTGATTAGTGTGGCCATTGTGGGTGACTGGAGCATGCAGTAAGCATGCCTATGTTCTCATTAAATCAGTATTGTTCATGCAATGTCAATAGACACATACAAGCTGACATGCAGACAGGTGCACTCTTACACACAGTACACACACACACACACACACACACACTGCATATGTATGCATATGCATACACACATGCAGTAAATACACACATTCAGAAAGTATTCTGGCATATCCCTAAAAAGGGTTAATAAAGACTGTAGGCATTTTCATTTCTGTAACCATATTTTACCTCAGTCTAAATGGATCAGGCAGTGTCCACTATCATACAACTAACACAGAACTGTGCGCTCTGCACAAAAAGTTATCACACATTGTGCAAACCACAGCGATGACCTAAGGCTCAAACTTTGATCTTAAGTGATCTAAGCCCCGCCCATCAAAGCTGAGACCCGAGCCTGACCTAGCACAAGGGCATGCCGGTTCACACGGGAACCATGGCGACAGTGTGGGCTCGCTGTGGCCAACGTGTCTGTTTCGGAAAAAAAAAAATATCCTTGAAAATGAACGTCAACCAAATGGTTTGAGATGGCGCCACTTCTGCTGCATTTGACTCACTCTGCAGTTATCACGTACGAATATTAACACTTCCTGTTATTAACACTAGCTGTTTCACACAATCAAGCGCTCCCCATTTCCTGCCATATATAAGACATACTGGTCTGGCCTGGGAGCACATGCACTGGAACTATGCTATCCCAGACAGAACAAGCCAGAATCTTGAGACCCTTTTTGATCTAAAAGGACTAGGTAAACCAAATATAGCTCAGGGTTTATCTGGATATAGCCTGACTACGTCCTAGTTGGCTATGAAACTTTTAACTTTTCAACCAAATGTAGTCGGGTTTTCACCTGCGGTGTTTTACCGACTTTTTCAACCAACTTTTCACTACAAAAATGTTCACTGGGATACATCTGACACAAATAGTCACAGGTGGTTTCTCTAAAGGCAAGGGGAAGGAGGGGAGCTTTACAATTGACATTTGTGTGATTTGCCCACTTCACCATGGAGACGCAGTGAGTTGGCAGTCAAGTAAGGCGACCGGGGCAGCAGAATGGCTGTCATAGCTGTGAGTGCAACACACAGGTAGTTGAGAGAGAATCGGGTTCAGTTCTGTGGGAAGGCTCTGGGTTAAAAGCAGTAAAGACTCAGACGTCTAAACATGCATTATTAAACAGCTTGCTTTGGATATTGTTTCCAGACCAGAAGCTTACTCTAATGTATCACTGTGTGTGTGACTGTGTTTTCTTAGGTGTTCCAGCAGCAATCTAGCAATACATTTTAAAAACGGAAAAGTTCAAAGATAACATTGTAATCTAATTCTATAGTGAGGAGGTAATTCCTATTTTACTCAAGGGGACAGCAAAATCTCACAGCAAAGCTCACTGGCTGATAAAGAGAAGCTTTAAATAAAAAAATAAATAATTAATCAAGTAATCTGCCATCACAGAGGGCACCTAGTCCTGACACCTCTTAGTTTTTGGAGTGGGAAATGGTTGTTGTGCTAATGTAAAAGGACCCCATAAGACGTCCTTTAAAATAAAAGTTGGTGGTGGTGTAATTTACAGACGTGACAGAGAACACATGGGTGAACTCAGAGAGAATAAAGGGAGAGAGGGAAAGAAAAGGAGCAAAGGAAGGAGAAAGAAAGTAGGCGGCTGTTCAGACTTAATTACATGAAACACAATCTCGCCCCCACGTAAAATTCACTTCACTGTGACCAAAAATTACAGTTTTTGAAGAGTCTGAACTTTATTTAAACACATACCACTTCAGACTCTTAGATGGGTAGAGAACTGAATCCTTACCCTAATGTGACTAAGCACAAAAATGATGCCTGTGTCTGGTTCCAGGTCAAGGGTTTGCTCATTTATTTAGCTCCGTTATCGTATCAGCAACTGCAATACAGCTCACAATATATCTTCAGCGTCTTGGTTTATTCAATCTTTCTGCCATTATGGCCAATTTCCTTCATTTAAATACAATGTGATTCCTGTTAAATATGTTTCATTAAAAATAGTCTACATGGTCTATATATCATTAAAGAAATCACCTGATTTGTAAATGACTAATGGTGTAGCGTGACTCTGGACACCAGGGAAGTATGCTGGTCGACAAACACTTGATATTGACTTTATGCAATAAGTCAAACATCTAATGTGTGCCTTGAACCATTGTTACTTAAGACCCTTCATTCATTAAGTGGGAGTGTATGTGTGTGTGTGTGTGTGTTCACAAAGAAACGGAACTATGGGGGTGACTGTTAGCAACGGTTGTAATGTGCTAAAAAAAAATAATGAAAGGTCAACAAGGACTACACTCAGAATGCATGGTACCTGGGCAGGGCTGACACTGATTGGCTCCTTCAGGACAATCCAGGTGACACTTTCCAGAAGGGGGGGTGTAGTCAGGGACCCGTCGTATGTCCAGTAGTCCAAGGAGCGAGGGAGCAGGATCTTGGGGTCAAAGTTTGAGAATGTCGTCTGCGTGCCCTGGATGAAACAAACATATATGGAGTCAAAAGAGCTCAATGTTCACAAAATAGCATTCACATAAACTTCCAAAGGTACAATCAATATAAAATGAGCAAGCTCCTACCTTAGTCTTGATGTTGTCCAGAGTATCTAAAACTTTCTGTAGCTGGGGGTTGTCAGCACCGATCTAAAGAAAAACAACAAGGTCAAATCAAACACAGTTCCCACCCAGACCAACACGGGTACATTTCCTAAGCTGAGTTTAACTCAGGTTGCATCTCACCCCGTCCAGGATGTTAGGTAGGTGTAACCTCTTGCATCATCTGAAGCCAGGACATCTTACCAGTGGCTCCGAATGTGATGCATGTGCTAACAGGGTCATATGTAAACCCAAAGTGCCATCAGCGGGCTTTGAGGGCTGTCAGATCACCTCCGCATATCTCTCACTGCATGCGCTGTCATGCAAGCAGGCAGATGTTTCAGAGAACCTCTTCTTTGGTGCTGGATGGCCGCAGTTCCACTCAACCCTCACCCAGGAAGGCCATGTTTTCTGCAGGATTTCTCAGCCGAACGCAAAACCTCATTCCAACAATTGTGGTTTATGTAACCTAGTTTGGCTTTGCACTCCTGTTATGAGAGTGCAAGAGAGGGGAGCTTAAAAAGCTTAAAACGTCCAGAGCACAACTAAGCCAAACTTCCAATCTGGCCTGCAAGTCTGTGGGTGTCATTTTTCCTTAATGGATTTAATGCGATTTAATGAAGGCTCGGTAACTTTCGGTCTGCGGTCTCATCCCGGTCACCTACCTCTGTATCCTACCAATCTATGAATAAAAGCCAGGATGACGCTCACCTTGAGGAAGACTCCGACCACGGCGAGGCCGTCAGGCTGGCTGGCGGCATCACCAAAGCTGGGGTACTTGGTGTTCCAGTGAACCAGGTGGAGCTGGGGAGGGGAAGCCATGACAGACACGAGACAGGAGGAGGGGGGATGGGACAGTACAGGGGTATGGGACACGCAGGTCTTAGTGACCAAGGCTAGGAAGACCTTTGAGTAGCAGAGTGTAGCACCAGAACCTGGACATCCAAGATTATGGAAAGACCCCAAGATTACACACTGCCATTGTGTGTGGGGTTTTTTCTCTCTTCTTTTTATTAACCACAGTACCTGAGAAAAATATTCTTCAAAATAAATAGATAATTTATTAATCTAAAACAAAACAAAGGCTATGAGTAAGTAGCATTGGGTAAGGCGTCACCAAGATAATAAATAATGCAGAGTCATGCAGGTTAGTACCTCACAAGCGAACTTGGTGCCTCCCACAGTGTGCTCTGAGCCTCTGTCGTTGCTGCCGCCCCAGTGAAAGTGGAACTGCCTCAGCCTGTATGTACCAGAGATCGGGCCTCCTGTCAAAGCTGAGGGACAGGACAGATAAGATTGGTGAGTGTGTGTGAGTGTGTGTATGTGAGAGCGAGAGAGGGAGAGAGAGTATGCCAGTAATACTGAAAAACAATACAAGCGATCAGATTTCTACCTCTTGACACCTCATGGTAACTTAATGTCATACATTTGCATCTAAACGTTCTTCACAACATATGCTAACAGGCTGGTGCACAGAGCAAAGCCGTTAATTAATCTAACTTTTTGGCCAGAATGCACTAATGCTGTCCCCTGGCTCATCCAGCCCTTCAGCCGCTTGGCACAGTGAATGCACCCAATTCATCCTCATCAGTTCTGCTGCTGAATCCAGACCAGAAGTTCAGAACAGTAAATGGTATCAGGATTTTTGCTAAAGTTGGTCCATGTCCGCAGTTTCACAACTTCTTGATACACTGATCATGGTAATTTATGATTTTATTGCACAACAGTTCCAGCTTTAAGCCTAAAGAGGTTTTGCATCACCAGTTCATTCTACACAAACTTGATTTGACTACAAAAGCACAGAACGGCAAAACGTCGCGCAAACCCAAGGTTAAACATATATCAAGGAATTTACCTCACCAGAACCCTTAGCCTGCAAACACATGCATTAGAAATATCAACGATTATAGGAAAGCCAAAAGATATATTATCGAGTAACAACTGCCACGAATAATTGCTGTCCTCTACTAATGACCTTCACCTAGGGCGTTAAAAGAGGATGAAAACAAAGGAAACAGCGCGCGTTCTGTGCTCGTGCCTGCATTGAGAATTAAGAATCCTGAATTATACACACATACTTTGCAGCAATGTTCATTAAAAATATGAAGCTAATTGTAAGTGTATTTATGGGGGGGAAATGTGGCTTCAGTAACCTCGTTGTTTAATATCAACACATTCCCCAGGCATACACAGCTGCGGGTTAATTTTTAACGAGATTCCTGCAGAACAACAGCTCACATATCATGGCAACTTTCTCTTGCGCTAGACACTCAGTCACTACTTCGCGTTCGCATTTCAAAGAAATGTACGGATATGCTTCGCTGCCATATAATCCTCTCTGATGAGAAGACTAATTGCTGCATGTGTAGCCTACACAAATGCTGTAAGCATTTTGCTTAGCATAGCCCACTGTATTTCAGAGTTAGTTGCAATATAACTAACATAGCCTGAGTTTGTGGTCAATTAGCATTCGTATATTTCGGCAGAATTGACCAATTTCTAATTGTAGAAATTGTCGCAACAACAGTTATTGCATAAACAGGTATTTGCAAAATATGCTGATGAAGAACCAAAGAATGACTAACTTGAACTGTCATCGTCGTCAGCGAAGTCCACTTGGAAGGAATGTCCGTTGTTAAGAATGTCTTTGCAAGTGGCCGGGTCGTACTTCAGTTGGAGAGGTTTCAGAGAAGCGTCGTACTGGGCTTGGCTCGGGACTATATCAATCGGAGACTGCCTGGGTCCATCAGCAATAGGAAAGTTTTGAACCCATGTGTCAGGTCCTGGAATTAAAGGATAGAGAAAGAACAAGTTATTGCTGTGTCTGGAGAGAAAGCAACGTGACGAGGAAACATGCTTCCCTTCGTGACAAATCCTGAACAGGTGTTTCCTTAATTTTGTTAACTTATTTTTGTTTTACTTTTTGTACTGCACGAATCTATTTGTGAGAACTAAACGTAATTGATCCTTGTTATATAACTTCCCAACCGTTAAAGGGTGTTTAACTGGACATTCAAGTTGCGCAGTGTGCACGCCGACCAGCTTGTCGTCAAGGTGAGTGCCGGCATCTCCTATATAGACTGCGTGCCCGGAATGAACGAGTAACTGCACTGCGCTCTTGACTGTCCTTCCATAATGGGACACTGAAGCAGAACTCCGTATGAATGAATCCATGATTTCGCGAAGGTGGAAATGCATGTCATTCAACGTAAATCATTCGCCGTCTGCATATGCAGTGTCAAATCCAGCGGTCAACGGCATACGGTCGCGACTCTCACCGTTTTTTGGCGCATATCCCCAAGCGTGAGACATGGTGAGAATTTGCGAGCACCCAGGTAGAGTATCTACTGCGGGTAATCCCTTCGACTGGGTCAGATCTGGATGCAAACAACCAGTTTCTGGTACCCTTGCAGGACAAATGTCTGCTTATATAGACGTCCCCGGTTCATAGCTTATGTATCTCAAATTAGTGGGTTTGGCCCACATGATCTCTGCTGATTCCTGCTGCCGCAGGAGGAGTTAAAGATAGGAACCATCAATCGATAGGTGGCCCAGTTCTCTCTCGCTCTCTCTCTCTCTCTCTCTCTGCTACACTATGTTTCTTTGACAGAACAAGGATGGAGAATCTGCTGCAGCCAGACTACAACTCTCTGTGACAGCCCTGAAGTTGGAAAACTTATATAGATTTAACTTGCGGTTCGGCATGGCTCCTAGTTCCAAATGATTCCATTTTCATGTCCAAACACACACAGCCATAAATATACACATCCGTCCCGCTGACATTTTCTGACGAAGGAGGTTGTACTCGACAAGTCGCGAAGACATACATTCTGCCCATAGGCTATTGTTAGAATTTCAGAGAAAACGGCAGATCAACACATGAAGCGGCATATTAGCTTATTAGCTACTTGGTATAGCCCAATGATTGCCATGTTTCGTCATATAAGAAATACTGCCCTTGTAGTAAAACGCGAGCTGGTTATAGCGCAGTGCAGAATCCAATAGCATACCCTGCAACGATGGGGGTTTTTTTTTCTTTCTTCTCGACCGCATATTTTAAAGGGACCACCACATTCCGATAACTGAACCTAATATAATAGATTTATTAAAATACAAAAATGTAAAAAAATGGGGGCCGTAAACAAATATCTGCATAGAACTTATTCTGTGTGCACAAATAGCCTATGTGTTGCACTGTGCAATGGTATCTAACCGTACGCTGCTTTCATGGATACCATACGTTTTCCAGTTCGTACAATAGTCTAGTTTTCACGTCTTATCATGTGATAATCCATTTCAACTGCCAGTGACAGAAAACCCGCGTTACGATTGAGGTGTTACCGTGTTACACTATAATTAATTTAGCCGTTTGAATTCATTTACCAAGCAGTCTAGATTGTACCCCGGTCCCGGGGGCGATGTCACGTTCCAGTTCAATAGCAAGCATTTGCTACCACATTGTGGTTGAATCCCGTAATAACATGTCAAAGGACTGTAGATAACAGTCGTTTGATACGCGACATTTAATGAATGTTTCTCACCACATTCACCTTGCAGTTTCCCCACTTTTTTATGCATCCACAACTGGACTTAAAACGTAATTTAGGCTACAGTGCCGTGAAAAAAGTAGGCCTATTTGCCCCCTTCTTAATTTCCTCTAATATTGCATATATAATGAACTGCTCGCTTCAGGTCCTGCAGCAACATCTCTATTGGGTTTAAGTCAGTACTTGGCCACCAAAACTTTATTTTTTTTTAAAGCCATTCAGATGTGGACTTGCGTTCGTATTTTTGATCATTGTCTTGCTGCATAACTTAATTATTCTTCAGCGTCAGTTCACAGACAGATGACCTGACATTCTCCTTAAGAATTTTCTGGTACTGAGAAGAATTCATGGTTCCTGCTTGATTGATATGGCACCAGTTTGACCAGAAACACCCCCTTTTAGAAGGAAATAGAGGAACTCAATTTTAGTATTCTTAAACATTAAAGTGTAAGTAAATGGTTTATCCATCAGCCTTTGATTAACAGCTACACTTCAGTGATATTTGAGCATAAAAACTCAGCCCTTAATAACGTAACTGATTGCATAGGTTGACAATCAATGACTAATCACTCTGGGATACTAACTTGCACATTTTGAATGTAAAGAAATATAAATGGGTGACAAATTAAAGGAAAACCCAACATAAAGTGTCTTAGTAAGTTGTTGTCTTAGTAAGCCACCACAAACTGCCAGAGCAGCTTCAATGCACCTTGGCATAGATTAATTTGGCGTTTTGATGATTGTGGTGGAGATCGCTATTTAACACGTAGGTCCAAAATCCCCAAAAGGTGTTCAGTTCATTTTAAAGATGCCCACCAAGACGCTTCCGTTTCATTTACAGCCATAGGTATTGATGTTGTCCCATTAACATCCAGAAGACGTGATAGACAGAGAGTACTCAATCAAAAAGACAGCCGCTGGAATCACAAGCTCCAGGCCACTACCTTTCCAGGACTTAATGACTCTATAGACATGGTTTCGTTTATAGATGTATATATTGATTATTAGTATTTTAGCAGCTCCTATAGATATAGATTTTTGATTATTTTTGTACTGTTATTGTTTATATATGTGCATTGTTACCTGTCGATTTTCAGTGGATTTAGTAGTCTATTACACTGACCTCTGGTGGTGACAGGTCTATACTGTTCTCTGTACAAACTGATTTTCTGATCAGCTGTTAGTCGTTTTAACTCATTGCTACTCATTTGAATGTTTGCCTGAATTGCTTTCATTGTTATGCCCTGATGAAGACTGTGTGAGGCCGAAACATATTGGTGTAGTTTTAAAAATGTTTCTATATGAACTAGCCCTTCATTAAAGGCTTTTTATTCTAAGAAGAGTGCCTTGGACTTGCTGTATTCATTATTTTGTCGGTTTTTTCCCACAATTTTTTCCAAAGGGCACCTTTACAATACTTCTTTCGGCTTTACCCTTTCTAGAAGCGCCAAAGCCCTCTTCCTGTTCTTTTAGGTGTTCAGTTGGGTTGAGATCTGCTGACTGTGAAGGCCATAGCATATGATTCACACCATTTCCATACTCATAAAGCCATTCAGTGATTCCTCATGCATTGAGGATGGGGGCATTGTCATCCTGGAAGAGACCACTCCCATCAGGATAGACATGTTCATCATAGGATAAAGGTGATCACTCAGAATAACTTTGTATTGGTTTGCAGTTACCCTGCCCTCTAAGGGGACAAAGGGACCCAAACCATTCCAGGAAAATTCACCCCACAGCATTACAGAGCCACTGGACCCCCTCACTGTAGGGGTCAAGCATTCAGGCCTGTACCTTTCTCTTGGTGTATGCCACACATGCACTCGCCCACTTGTCGAGAATATGGTGAAGAGTTGCTCTTCTGTTTTTCCTTACATATCCCACTAATGCACAAGCATCACAGTCATTGAATGTGTACCTTTGACCATAATTTCTGACCCTGTTTACTGATGTCTTTCCCATAGATCTAAATGCAGAACTTTAGTCACTGTTCCTATTGAAACACTAGCCAGTTGAGCAGTCTTTGTGACTGCCTTCTATACAATTCCTGCCTTCAAACCCCCCTGTAATGAACCCTCTTCCAAAGTCATTTAGATATTTTCCTCCTGCCATTTTGATCCAAAATTGAGGTCAACTGGGCAGCTCAGCATTTTTATACGTGCCACAGAGCATGATAGGATGTTAATTCATTAATTGTATCATGCAGTACATCTGTGGAAGCATCTGCATTCGTTATGTTTCTCCACTCATTTATTCAGGTTTTTACTATAATTTGGCACCTGTCTATATATAGCCATGTGTGTTCTGATATTAAATATTAAAGAACTATATTTAAAAATACTACATACATTTTCCCTTAAAAATGAAAAGTGCAGAAGGATAAGCATGAAACAATGGTACTTATGAAATGCTAAAGAATCTAAAGCAATGCCTTTTATTAATTTTTTTCTTTAAAAAAGAAAATTTTACCAAAATGTTTACCAACTGTTGGCTTGCAAAGAATTGGTGAGCAGACATTATTGATTCATTTCTTTTACCATTTACAGTTTTCACAAGGCACTGGGGAAATGTGGGATATGTTTAAAAAGCTGGTTTGAAATAGCAACACTGATTGGCCCTCTTTCCGACCCTGATTTGACAGCACAAACCATGTGAACAGCAACTGCACTTGGAAGTGAAGAGCTGGATGCAGTTTGTGTCAGTAGTACAGCTGCATTGGGGCCAGAGCAGACCAGTTCAGAGGGGTACATGTCTATCACTTCTGCTAAAACCTAAACTGAAGCCGAGTCAAGCCTGATACCTTGTGAACTAATACAATATGTAATATAATTCAACTTTATGGCAATTCACCTCTGTATCAGTCTACTGCAGCTGTGTTCACCGCAGGGGCTGAATTTACCAGCAGCATGTTCACACAAATCCTGTGCTCAACTGTGCCTCCATCCTTAATGCTAAACCCGATATGAAGGTTCACAGGAATGTTGCTCCCATCACAGTTCAGAACATGTACACATTATAGGCATCCCCTAGTGGCCAAGATACAGTAGTGCAGGGAAGATGAAAGATTTAGTTCAGATGGAAGAGAGTAATGTCCGTGGTACATCTGCTGGACAGTTCGTTTTTCATAATTTCAAATGACACAATGATCAAAACCAATAAAAATGTCAAACCCTAAAATAACAGCAATGTATTTAAACACAAAAAAATAACCGAATGATAAGAAACACTTTTGACTGCCTAGGAAGGTAGATTATTGCGGGGGAGTAAGGTGCTTTGGCAGAGTGGGTCTATGGACATGTTGGTTTTTGGGGACTGGGTCTATGGGCATGTGAGTTTTTTGATGAGTGGGTTTATGGGGATGTGAGTTTTTGGGGTAGTAGGTCTATGGGGATGTGGGTTTTGGGGGCACTGGGTCTATGGGGACGTGGGTTTTTGGGTGAGTGGGTCTATGGGATGTTTGGTTTTTGGGGGAGTGGGTCTATTGGACATGGGTTTTTGGGGGAGTGGGTCTATGGGGATATGGGTTTTTGGGGGAGTAGGTCTATGAGATGTGGGTTTTTGGCGGAGTGGATCTATCAGACATGGGTTTTGGGGGAGTGGGTCTATGGGGACATGGGTTTTGGGGGAGTGGGTCTATGGGGATATGGGTTTTTGGGGGAGTAGGTCTATGAGATGTAGGTTTTTGGGGGAGTGGATCTATCAGACATGGGTTTTGGGGGAGTGGGTCTATGGGGACATGGGTTTTTGGGGGAGTCGGTCTATGGGGACATGGGTTTTTGGGGGAGTCGGTCTATGGGGACATGGGTTTTTGGGGGAGTCGGTCTATGGGGACATGGGTTTTTGGGGGAGTCGGTCTATGGGGACATGGGTTTTTGGGGGAGTCCGTCTATGGGATGTGGGTTTTTGGGGTCAATGGGGATGTGGGATTTTGGCAGAGCTGAAGCAGCTCGCAGCGCAGGTCCACTCTGATGGAGCTGCCGAGCAGGCGGCACAGCCTTCCCATGGTGCAGCCCACTAAGCCCTCCTTCATCCTCCACTTCTCCAGCATCTGGTACACCTTCTCATTCAGCCCATCCCGGTTGTAGTCGTGGTCGATGGTCTCCACCTCCGTCTCCGTCAGTCCCAGCTGCCGAGCGCAGGACTTCCACTGGGCCCCTATGTTCTTCCTGAGGAGGTCCAGGTGCTCCTCCCTCACCGGACAGTCCTCTGGGTGCAGTAAAACACAGCACTATGTCACCGCCGACCAGCAGGCACCAACCGACACCTTTTAAAGTCACACTGTTACTGCTAAGCAGGTGTGGTCTTGGTTAGTACTTGGATAGGCGGCCACCACAAAAAACGAACAGAGGTTGTGTGTGCTTACCGTACAGCAGTAGAAGGTCATTGTACAAGCTGTTGCTGCTCTGCTGGTAGCTGCCAGATCCTAAATCCTGGCTCCGAAGACTCATGCGGTTATTGTTACCGATCTGAATCCCGCTGGCGTTGTGTATGAACAGGCTTCCTAGGGGAAAGAGGACAGAGACAGACACCTCTGCCGTTTGACTCCACATAAAATGCTTTATGAGGTGCTGCAACATGGGCTCAGAAATCCAGTGTCTTCAAATCCCAAATGAACTTGATACAGTAACTGTACTCTTTAAATCAAACTAAAAAATGATGCCATTTAAAACCATTCCAAATGCATTATTTAGTAGTTTTAAAAGTGATCTGTATTTGGTAATGTTAAGTTGGTCTTTAGGCAGGTAACTGTGAACTTTTTTCAGTCAAAGTCCTCATAAAATGAATCCTGGGTGTTCATAAAGTATATTCTCATGGGTTTTGTTAAGGCATATTTACCTTCAGGTTTCACAAATTGTTTATCTGGGTCGTTGTAATGCAGTTATATGAGCTGGGGCAAAGAAACTGACTTTTAATGCAAAATTAGCAAATGTTGGAAGACTTGCAGCTAGATTCTCACTTGGTTGAGCTCTAAGGTTATGATGAGAATGTTCCCCAAGCAGTCTTAGAGTATATTAATTGTTCCAAAGGAAAGCTCTGTGAAAAGAACATTCTCAGTGCATTGCATACATTGCGAACTCCAGGTAAAACGAAAATGAAAACCCCTCGCAATTCAAATCAATATGGAAGTTCAAGAATGTTCGACTTGTAACATTCAAGGGATATCCAGCATGAGAAGGTTCTGGAAGCCAAAAATTGTTAGGTGGTTGGTATTGATGGAATGAAAATGACTGCGATTTTGAGGCAGTGTCTTATAAGAACTATTTGGGTCTGGCGACTGGAGTATCATAGCATCTGGGCCTAAAAGTGGTATATTAGCAGCTACCTTAGTCTGAAGACAATGTCTTATAAGAATGCCCTGGGTGAGGAGGGAGTATGTTAGCAGAATTACCTGTGTCTTGAGATGGCATCTTAGCAGACATGCTGTGGTATTTTCCAGCTGTGACATCAGACTCTGGTGTGGGATTGGCCGGGTTGGAGTAGAGGCGGTGGAATTGCTGATAGTGGTTCATCGAAATGGGGCTTACTCCCGCACCAGGGACGGGGCTTATGGGCGAGGCCTTGTAGTTGGAACTGGACAGCGTGCTGTACGAGTCGATCGGCGGGACGGGCTCATCCTTGTTCCAGGACTGGACCGAGGACTCCTGGAGCGGGACGCCCCTCTCCAGGGGGCCGTTCCAGAACGGTGCGGCGTTCAAGGGAGATGCGGCGTTCAAGGGAGATGCGGCGTAGGGGGCGGGGCTTTGGTGGGACGTCGGGGAGGGGTGCTCCAGGCAGCTGTAGCTGCCGTGCTGGTGGTAGCCCAGCTCCTGCTCCAGTTTGAGCTTCAGGCTGCTGTCTTCGATGGGGCCGGCGTCGGTCTGCAGGGGATCCTCCCTGCCGGGCTCCGAGAGCCGAAGGTCCTCGATGCTGGCCTCGATGGGCATGCTGTCCGAGCTCCGCAGCGGCGCTGGAGAATCTTACAGCCAAATAGCCAAATGAACAACCATACGAATACTGCACCCACAACACTGCATCAGATGGTCAATAATAAATAGTATATCATCAAGATTCACAATATATTGGCAAATATACAAATTATTGCTGCTTTTAGATTTTGAAATATAAATAGACATATACATTTTTTTTATGCACTGCTGTGAAACATATGGATCATATTTTAAAATAAATTTACATATAAATATTGCAGTACATTGATCAGAAAAGATGTTGCTAAGACACTGTTTCCACACCCAGATACCTGTATATGTCCTATCCAGGGACATGGATTTCATAATTTCCAAATAGTGGTTGGGCCCTTCGTACGTCACCTGCAGGTCAGTAAGTAAAGAATCAGATCTGGGGCCCTGGTAAATGTGAATACATCAGGTATAACTGTGCAAACAGCTAAGTAGTGATAGTTGTTTGGCTTACAATACTAACTATTTAACTCCAGCCAAGGACTTCATTTGTGCTAGACATTTCATTTAAAAGGTAAGTCGGTTCCATAGCATTTACCATGAGCTGTGAAATATCTTGCTCCACATCTTTTTCCAAATTGTCCCTGTAGAAGGGCTGGAACGAACTGTAGCTCTCTGTACAAAGACAGCATAATAGATTTACACCAGTCACACGAGCAAAATTCCACCATGCACACAAGGCGGGAGGAGAGCAGGGACTACCAGAGGGAAAAGATCCCTGTAAAAATGTGTAAATAAGCGTTTGTTTGAGTAAGACAAAATAAACGTACACACATGCGTACGTAGATATACACACGGACACACCACAGGCACATGCATATCAGTGCACGTGATCCACACACCCATCCACTACACATCCACATTTGCAAAAGTGTAATTTTTTCATAGCAAAGAATGCAATAAAGTGCGTATATGTATGTATAAATATATTGGTTTGCATATTTTTTGTGACAGAATTTTGTGTCAACAGGTAGGCTGAATCTGGGCGCAAGTTTACAACTTTACAAAACCTATGACCAATCAATGGTGTCGAAGGAACACTTAAAAGTTCTTGACCAATCGGTACACAAAGTGACCACATTACATAGTCAATGACTATGCAGAGGGGGCGCACCGTCACTGTCCACACAGAGTAGGAGTCACTCACCCGCAAAGGTTGGCCGCTGCTTAGGGTTGTGGTTCCAGCAGTTCTTCATTAACGCTTTCATCTCCTCAGGCGTTTCAGAAGGAATGGCCGTTTCATCCGGGCGGTCACCGTTACGCACACACTGACATACGTGGTCGTCATTCCGGGCATCTGAAAACAGCGAATCAGGAGAGGCAAACTCAACCTCCGTCAAAACCCTTACCATCTGCGTAGTATCTGTGGAGTGTTACCGTGGTGACTGAGAATGATGGACAGCGGTGAGGCCTTTCAATCTACACGGCAGCCGCTGAAACTGCTCTTCGCTCCTGTTTAAAATGGCCGCCCGCTAGACGAGCGTCGATCCCTGGTCAAAACGAGCGCTGCGGACGGCCGGGCGCTCACTCTCGTACGGCTCCTTGTTGGCGAGGATGACCCAGACGACGATAGCGAAGCTGTAGACGTCGGACTTCTCGGAGGAGCGCGTGTTGATGCTGTCCAGGTGCTCGGGAGCCATGTAGAAGAGTGTTCCCGCCGTGCAGGCGCTGCTCCGCCCCCCCTTCCGGCTCTTCCGTCGGGACGCCTCCTTAGTCAGCCGGCTCCAGGTCTGATAGGTGGCCAGACCCAGGTCTGCTATCTGAACACAGACGCACACCCGCGCGCACTTTTAATCACTCGTGCCAAATGAAGAATTTCCACACTGATACATGTGCACATTGGGAAATGAATACCTTGATGTGGAAGTCCTTGTCTACCAGAATGTTCTCTGGTTTCAGGTCCTTGTGAATGACATCTTTCTTGGTTAAATACACCATTCCCTCCAGGATCTCCAGAATAATCCTCCCCTTGATGGATAGTGGTACGCTTACAGGCGCCTAGCAGGGTGACAGAGAACAAGAAAAACAATGAAATAAAAGCTTCTCTCTTTCCACCAATTGGAATGGACCGTGGCAAGATTTTCTGAACAGGATGTTATGAAAGAAGAAATCCCAATTCATGTTTGTGTAATACCATTAAGACTGGGACAATCACCACCACATCTCTGATCACAAACCATCTGTGAATGTGTTCAAAATGTACCTTGTACCAAATGTATTTTTGGTCTGGGAGAGAGACAGAGGGAGAGAAAGAGGTCATGGTAAGTACAGTATAGCAGTAGTGAAATGAAACGCATTATTTGTTCAACCAAATAAAGATGACTTTTCTGGTGACAGCCTGGGGAAACAATGCAGGTGGGGGGTGGGGGGGGGGGGGGGTAATGGAAGTGTCAAATAGAATTTAGAAGGAAGCCTATTCATGCATAATAAACTAATTTTCACACCATGCTCATGACTCCTCAGAGGCAGTATACTGAGAGCTCTGGGGCACCTCTTTGCGTATAATTTAAGGCTGACAAGTGGTTGACTTATGCCCAGCGACATGCTGGGTCTAGAAGCACACACACACACACACACACAGGACAGTGCATTGTGGGTCTCTTACATCCTGCAGCAAAGAGAGCAGGTTGCCCTTGGGGATCAGTTCCATCACTAGCGAGTACGCCCCATTCTCCAAAATCATCCCCAGCAGCTTGACGATGCGCTCGTGGTTCAGCTTGAGCATCAGGGTGCCCTCCTTCACCAGCGACCGCCTGTTTCCCCTGGGGGAGCGGACAGACAGCCACCCATTAGGACCACGAGCTTAAGTGTTATGAATTAAATCTGGCCTGTATTCAATCAACATTAAATGTTGATTAATCAAATTACTTAGTTATAATAAGACATCACTTATGCCCCCTTTTCTAATTGTCCTGTCCATCCAAAAACTAGCTAACAGTCTAAATGTTATTTTTGTATGGTCACAAAATCAGGTGTTTCTTTTAGATCACCTAGTAATTTTATCAGCTAAAAGAAAAGAGCAGTTCATTAGACTCTGGTGCTAAACTGTGTGGTTTAGCCTCCAAGGTTAAATGAGGTCTCAGAGATAACATCGAATCGTCACAGGAAGAAGTAAATGATGGTAAACTGAAGATAGAGTTCCCTGAAGCAAAGAAGCACCTTAAAAACAGCCAATGCCTGTGAAAATATATGGACTCCAATGAAAATTTGCCCCTCTGACATCCCCATCTGTATTACTGGAAGGGGAAGTATCGACAACCGGTCCTTTCTAAATGTGGGTGTCAACATGTCTCCTGTGACTACTTCAGTGCCATTAGACTGTATAATGCTAACATTATTTTCGGAAATATACTAATTAAATGCAAGTGTAAGAAGAATAAGAAGAAAGTACAAAAACAGGGTTTTATAATAAGTGATTTCCTAATTTGCAAATACATTTATAACACAGAACTTTAATTGCGTTTCAATTTAAAGTTAAATAAATCTAATGAATATCTAAATATTTTGACCATGATGCTGAATAGCGTGGCTTCACTTTGTCTCGGGATTCAGAAATCAGCCGGGCGGAACAGGTAGTTCCGGGTGGGAAGATGTCTTGAGGCGCAAGCGCTTCCCTGGGTTTGGCGGAGACTCACTCGTTCAACGTGGGTCCGGTGAACACCGTCTTAAGGACCACCTGGCCGTGCGTCCTGTGGTAACACAGGAACACTTCGCCGAAGCCGCCGCACTCCAGGGGCTCCCTCTTGATGAGGTCGGCGGAGTTCATGAAAATGGATTGCGGCGATGCGGCCATGGCTGTCCACGAGGTCCTCCACCACAGACCTACGGGGAAAGCAGATCTCGCTAGTGTATGGCAAGCCATTTTTTACATTACATTACAGGCATTTAGCAGACGCTCTTATCCAGAGCGACTTACACAACTTTTACATAGCATTTTTTTTTTTACATTGTATCCATTTATACAGCTGGATATATACTGAAGCAATTCCGGTTAAGTACCTTGCTCAAGGGTACAACGGCAGTGTCCTTACCCTGGAATCGAACCTACGACCTTTCGGTTACAAGCCCAGTTCCTTACCCACTGTGCTACACTCCGTCCGTCCATTTTGACATTTAATCGAACCACACTCCTATCTGTAATTACATTTTAGATATCCATAATAGCATTTCTCCTAGTCATAATTGTATTCTCACTAGTCAGAATGGTAATTAAAGATATAACATTCTTACTAGTAGAAATTGTATTTCAAGATATCTACAACTTTGATTGTACTAGTCAAAAATAAATTTAAGATATCTAAAAATCCTTAAAAAGTATAAGTGGCTGATTTAACATTTAATAGCTAGACTGGATATATATTGCAGATATCTGTAATTTAATTCTTCCTAGTCAATTACAGATATCTGCAATACATATCCAGTCTAGCTATTAAATGTTAAAATGGCTTGCCATAGCTAGTATCTCCCGCTCTCGTTAAAGACCGGCTAATGGCAAAAGCAAGCATTAAAATTGCATCTGCTGATGCTGACAGCAAGGGAAACTCCCAGCGCTGTACGTCATTTTGGTTCATTTTTAAAACAAGGAAGCTGCCAGCACACGCTTGTTTCAATTGTTGAGCAATGTGTTGGGCCAGGCTCTACACATTAGTTCTTTTTTCTTCTTCTTCTTTTCTTGGCATAGGGGGCTATGAACACCACTGCACCACATTTTGTTCTTATGAATGACAAAAATGCTTATTATACAAGGCTAATTAAAATGGCTTCTGAGCAGACAGTCTTCCCTTTGGTGGAAGTTTCCATAGGTGACACAAGAGAGCTGAACATCACAGTAACTTCCAATATGGACAGTTCCACATTTAGGACAGACTGTGACCTACTATACAGAACAGATAGGATGATGTAAGCAAATTAGCTATTTAAACGAATGGAGCCTCCAACTTTCTGTTTTCTGGCACATGTCTGAGGAAATAGGCCTACCCCTTTGCATAGCCCTATTTAGTTTTCAGTTGAAAAATTGAAGCAAAAAGAAATGAGGTGCATGCACAAGGACGTTGGACATGTATCCTGAAAGTAACTTATTTAGAAAAAAAATAGTATACAAGCTAACTTTTACATCTTATGCCTAAAGCCTCAATTGAGGGGGTCTTTGAATTTGCCTGTTAAGATCTTCAAAGATCTTTCAAAGATTCAAAGAACATTCTTCGTCAGGGAAACTGCACTGGTTCTAACTGCAAAGAAAGAAAAGGTTTATGAATGAATGAATGAATGAATGAATGAATGAATGAATGAATGAATGGAAAGGTTTCCTTAACCGTCGACGCTTACGTTTAGACGCAAGGCAGTTCAGAACAAGACATACGTCCCTGTTTTATTACAAGGACTTTCGATGCGGAAATGCTATTTCCTACAAATTATTAATGACATTTGATTTTTTGATGCCTGGCCATAGGGCAACGAGCAGTGTTCGAATTACGGGGGGGATTGGGGGGTCTGATGTAAATATGTAATATATTTACAATTACAGGTAAGAAGGATATATAAATGTTTCGACTCCCCCGACCGGTTGTTTTACCTCTTTTGGGGGGTCCAAGTCTTAATTATGGGCGTCAACCCCCCCCCCCCCCCCCAAACCCCGCCGTAATTCGAATACGATACAATTTAAAGGTAAGCGTAAAGCACGTTTAAGCGTAAAGATTTCGGGACACGTCATACAAACACCACAAAACTGAGTAATGTCATCTGAATGAATTTAACAATATCTAAACTTTTACTTTCTATCCAAAGTTTCTGACTGATCAACAGCAGTAGCTACTTTGTTTTCCTATAGTAGCCTAAAACATACAAATAAAAGCAAAATAATAATACTCATTCTTCTATAAAATAAATGCTGAATACAACAGATCGTAATTCAGACAACATAACACACACTCACAGCCGTAAAACAAATGAGACTTATCTTCCTCTGCCACGGTGCAAATGAAGTACCCACAGTTATGGGGTAGCTACTGTGCACACACCCCTAGCGAACTGTAAAGAAGCGCCTTTTCAAGTACTTTTTCTTACGCTGTGAGATAAATTCTGCTACGAAACTAATATAGCCATGGTACTAAGCGATGTAACAGCGAAGTTTCAATAAAATACCTTTTATAAAAAGTTTTTTTTAAGTTACCTTTTTCACATAACACCGTCCTTCTGAACTTCTAGACACTTCCTGAAAACCCGTGTCCAGTCGAAACTGAAAGTAAACTAACGTAGTAGAAAAATACCAGAGCATTTCTGTAAACTAAAGGCTCATGCAATCGAAACCAGAGTCACGGATTTATTCCAAGAATGTATGCTGTCACGGTTATGATTGTGACTGTGGTACAGTTAGACTTCTTAACATCGATCATCACCATCATAATACACGTCTATTTATGTTTTTTTTTAGGCATTTTTGTTTGGATAAAGCAAATGTATGGTACAGTTAGTTCATTTTCAACACAAAGTGTAAAACTTTGTGTTCAGATGTGGAAGCTTGTGCCTAATTCTCTGAGAAGAAAATCGACCTTATCTTCTGCACACCCACAGACATCTAAAACTGTGGTGTACAGAGCCAAATCAAAAAAAAAAAAAAAAAAAAACGTGTTTGTGTATGTGTATGCAAAAAAATTAAAAAACATATTTGATTCAATTATTCTTCAATCAGTCATTTCATAAGTCTTCTTCAGTTATAAAGGCAGATTATTATGTAAACACATTGTAATTAAATATTACCTTGAGCGAGCACATTTAACAGGACTTATACTGTACAACAGCATATATGCCCATGTTCTCCATATTTCTACAATTATCAGATTTTCCCCATTTGATGTACAAACGGCATGTACTGTCATCACTTTAGAGCTGGACGTTAATATGAACCCCTCTCCCTCAACTCATAGCTCTCTCTCATTATCACACTCTATCTGTTGCCAGGTGAAATTGAGAATCTAAGCACACTCAATTAATTCTTGCAGGGACACAGAGGCCTACAGAAGTGCACTTTAACTGCATGTGAATTGGTTGACTACAAATATAAACTTGTGGAGTACAAATCAAGATTTCTTCATCCCAAACATTATGGAGGTCATTGTATGTGTGTCATGATGTTGCCATTCAACCCATGACCATCTTTGCAGGTAACTGCTCTATCACCCTTCCTAAAACTCACCAGCAGGGGGAGTCCTAAGTAAAGCACATGCTTTTGCACGCTTGCTGTTTTGGAACAGTAAGAGGTGAATCCCCTCCCTTAACATATTTGATTCAATTATTCTTCAATCAGTCATTTCATAAGTCTTCTCCAGTTATAAAGGCAGATTATTATGTAAACACATTGTAATTAAGTATTACCTTGAGCGAGCACATTTAACAGGACTTATGCTGTACAACAGCATATATGCCCATGTTTTCCATATTACTACAACTATCAGATTTTACCCATTTGATGTACAAACGGCATGTACTGATATCACTGTAGAGCTGGACGTTAATATGAACCCCTCTCCCTCAACCCATAGCTCTCTCTCTCTCATTATCACACTCTATCTGTTGCCAGGTGAAATTGAGAATCCAAGTACACTCAATTAATTCTTGCAGGGACACAGAGGCCTACAGAAGTGCACTTTAACTGCATGTGAATTGGTTGACTACAAATATAAACTTGTGGAGTACAAATCAAGATTTCTTCATCCCAAACATTATGGAGGTCATTGTATGTGTGTCATGATGTCGCCATTCAACCCATGACCAGGTAACTGCTCTGTCACCCTTCCTAAAACTCACCAGCAGGGGGAGTCCTAAGTAAGGCACATGCTTTTGCACCCTTGTTGTTTTGGAACAGTAAAAGGTGAATCCCCTCCCCTTTGCTTGCGGAAGCCACTTGTACTCAAAAACTTTGCTTCCTTTCCTACCTGCGGCATTTCCGAGCGCGCCACCACACGATGACACTTTTCAGAATCATTTCCGACATATGCAGCGTGCGACAACCTCTCCTTCGTAACCCGGCAACTTCCCACACCCGCTCCCAGCTTCCTGCCAGACGCCCACTGCACAGAGCGCACCCGCGCTCGAATTCCCCCACCTCCTGTACAACACAGTATTGAGCCCGCAGATACTGACTCTCTGACGGGGGGGGGGGGGGTGGGCGGGTGGCAGGCTTGTGTTGTTCCTCGGGGGGCTGGTGTTATTTCTGCCTGACCTCCTTTAAGGTTGGCCACACAAGCATCCGTTTAACCATCTATCTAGTGTGTGCCTTCCTCTTATGGTCGTGGTTTATGTGAAACTCAAAGGAAGCAGCAGTATGTTTACCAGGAAATCCATTAGGCTAACATGGTATTTTCCTGAAGACCAACTAGATTAACAATCAATAAGTCAACAGGTGAACTCCACTTTAATTCACATACAAGTAAACTCCAGTTTAATTCACATACAGGTGAACTTCATTTTAATTCACATACAGCCAAACTCTACCTTAATTCACATACAGGTGGACTCCACTTTAATTCACATACAGGTGGGCTACTACTGATTGCAACCCCACAATTATTTTTGGTGGAAAATATGAAATAAAATACAAAGAAAAAGAGAGAATAAATGCAACACAAAACATGGGTAAAGGAAATTGATTTCCTTTTTAATTTTTTTTATTCATTTTTCATTCATATTCATTATGCTTCCTTTTTGTCATCTGCCATACACTGAAGTGAACATCATCTTGACTAAGAAAAGAAACACATAGTTTTTGAAACAATATTGGGGCTGACTTTCAACTTTTTTTTCCCTCAGAAGATGTGAACAAAACAATATCTTTAATTTACTGGCAGTATGACTAAACGAGATTACAAGTAAAAAAAAAAAAAGAGATCACTCATTGATAAAATTTCAGGCCGTCTGCCTTACAAGGCTGGGAAACCACCGTTTCGGAATGTTTTTCAGTGACATGCAAACATCACGGCTGCAAACTGCGCTTGAATGCTGCTGCTGATTTCTGGAAACGCCCCCTTCTGTTTACTTGTGTGTGCACTGCCACAAAGTGAAAATTATTGCTAAAAATAGAGCACCATAATGGAAGTCTATGAAACAAAGAGTGACTAGAAATGGCTTACTGTACATGCACAAGAATAACCACACACACCTTTTCACATTACACAAGCATCAAAGAAAATCCTCACATTGCCAGGTAATATGTTGTTATGACTGTGTCTGCTTTGCTAGATTAGACATGTAGCTGAAAATCTTTTCAAGCCTTGAACAGAAAAGCATATTTCACTTCATTTAAAGAGAGATAAAAAGAAAATCCATAAAAGAACAATTAGTCTTTTTTTTTTTTTTGAAAATTTGATTTGGAAGCAAACATATCGTGTGTTCTGACACTAAGTATAATATGTATTTATATATCATTTTTCCATGAGCCTTGCTTTAAATCAGAGTTAACATTTTCAGACAACATCTGTCTTGTTACGTGGAAAAAAAGAAGGCAATGGTGACACTGCTTAGAAAACAGGATATACATTTGAAAAAGTGCAACCCCAGAAACACGCAAGATTTACGGGTAAGACAGGTTTAGTTTTTGATGTTTGTGCTTGCTCATGTCGGTCTCGATTGAACAAGAGCTAAGTCTGCTAAATTTATTTGTGATAGAGTGGTGATAGCCGTTCAGGAAATATGTGTGTGGGCTACTTTGGTACAGTTCAAAGGGACAAAACCAAAAACCTTTTTGTCCTTATGACTCAGAAGTGGCTGGTGTAGCACATGTTTTGGGGGAGAGTGCACACTTTTGTGGCGCTCGTGCTGTGTTCTCTTGAATTGGCAGAGGACAGAATGCAAGTATGATTGGCCAATACAAAATATTATGCTCTCTGCATTCCACTGCAGTCCACAAATGGAATTTTGTTTAATGTCAGGTTAATCATATTTCTTGCCATTTATATCCTGATGGACTGAGTAGCCAGCAACATATTTCCAAACTGACCCAATATGCAGGATCTGTATATTAAAAATATACCTTTTGGGACCCATGAAAATATCTCGCATTGGGCCCCACCACTGCAAACCACTCCATCCCTGCATAATTACTCTGCAATTTATTGACAGCCCCTGTCAGTCTGGGGTAGGGTTGCAAGATATTGAATTTATCAAAACCAGACAACATGCAGACCTGGAAACATAATAACAGACGACATGGGGACCTGTGAGGACCGGGGAATTTTTTCAATCACTTACTCAGGCAGGACATATTGTCCGGTCAGGACCACAAACCAGACCTGAACAAATAATGAGATTCTGGATTTAGGGCATCTGACAGTCTTAGTCTGGGCCCTTCCTCCCAACAGTCCAATCATGGTTAAGGGAGACAAAATAAAAAACAAATCATTTATTTTCTTTATAAAGGTGTTACACCGGTAGCCTGGCACACATAGTTCAGACTTGCAACCCTCTGTACTTTTACTCATTTAAGTGTAAATTTGTAAACAAATATGCCCCAATAATGCCTAATAGTAATACCACTTTGCAAGTTAAATGTATTATATTCGTGTATTGCATAATGTACTATCATCAGGAACACTCAGTACCAGGCTAACATCACAGCCGGCCTCGAAATCAACATTGGCATCGTCTCCACTTAGCATTACACCATCCTACACACGCGCATACATTTAAACGAGTGTGTCTTTAACTCTCTTCTATCTGGTAAATGCAGTTCGCAAAGCAAGTAACTGAAAGCGAATACTAACTTAAAGAACTACATTTCCCAAGAACACTCACAAACCACTCACTTTCTATTTAGACTCGACGGTCAGTATCGAGGAATTCGCCGAATGTAATTGAATGGTGTATTAATAGTAGACTAAAGCGGTTTCTTATGAGCACGTCGAGACTGAGTTTCACGCTACATTTCAGCATCGCCTGTAGCCTATAAAATAGGCTACTGACGCCTGTAGTGAAGATGGGAAACGGAGTAAACAAGGTACTTCACGTATTTCTTGATTGATCAGTTACCGGTGCTCAAGTTGTGAGATTCTTTCAGCTGTGCTTGTAGGCTACTTTTCTCTCTGCGAGTGATAGGAAAGTTGTTTTTTCGCCATGGGTACGATAGAAGACATGGTGGCGAATAAAACGTTTTCATACGATTAAGTGGAGGCACTCAATGTTAGCATGATGATCGAAAATGATAGGCTAATAATTTTTTCCCCCTGCATCGCTTATTATGCTATGTATTTCGCATATAAAAAACCATGTCTTTACATAAGTGTGTTAACATATTGGTCACAGTGTAATCTATAGTATTTAGCCGGCTATCACTGGCATCCACTCCGTCGGTTCACTTGTAGGCGGTGAACTCATCCGGAGTATCATGCTGTGCTGTTGAATCCTTTTTGGTTGTTAATGACTGCGTGCTTCAAAACCCGAGTCAGTGAAAGCAGAATCTGTAGGCGGCTATTCATGTTCTTACACAGATACACATTCAGCCGGAATATAAAGACAAAAGTGCGTTGCTGTGCGTTTGAATTTCTGTGCTCTCCTCATTAGTGCTGATAACGATACTGTATTTTGCGCCTGCAACCCCCGCCGCCGCATTTTATTGTGGTCCGATACAGAAGTAACCCAGTAGGCTAGTATGACCTGTTGTTTGGATTAAAAAATTTAAAAAACAGTAAAAAATATAACCAGCATATACACCTGTCCTCTTGGAGCGACGGTTTGCATCCCTGTTATTAGCTGTGACTTTTATTTATTAAAAGTTTCAGTGAACCCGTATTTCAGTCCTCCAGCGGCAAGATGCCATACATCCATCTGTTGCGCAGTCGTTAGGAATCATCACACTTCAGGTTGAGTCAGCTCAATTAGTCACTTACTAGGCTACCTTATAAACACACTGGATATGGTTTAGTAGGCTACGCATCGTCTTTAATTAACCCTTTCTTCTCTTATGACGCAGTGTTGTGCATGCCCATGCTGATTGTACCAAATGTGTCAATATTTGCACTCTAAATCAGGTGGAAATTAATATCCCATGTTATACACTGAAACATTGTTTTTTGTATTGTCACAATCATATTATAGGCTACTTCATTCATTCATTCATTTTTGATCAATCATGCTAAAGTCATTATGCGTGATTTCTCTGGATCATAGGCAGTTGCCTTGTAACACATTTGGAGAGTGGGCACAGAGGTTGAGAGAGCTGTGATTAAAGCTGTAAAATCAGACTACAGGAAATGCTATCTTGCCTGTTATACCTTGAACCCTGAGTTACTCCTTGCTTCTATGGTAATGTACCACTTGTCCAAGGTGTTGTGGTTGCCAGATATTTAATTTTTAGAACAGTTCGTTTTATGTTCCAGAAGTCAATATAAAATGACAGAATTCTTATCTTGAAAAGTCTCATTCTGTTTACGCTAAGCTTAATTAGCTTAGTTTGACTAAGCTGTTAAATGGGCGTAGATCTGGGATTGAAGTTGCATGACTGGCAGTTGGTCATTTTCATCCATGGAAGTACCGAACAGTTGGAGGTTAGTTTTAAGGCATAGTTAGTTTTAAAGGAGATTAGATTGTGGCCAGAGTTGTGCATTTTGATACAGGTGCCACATTCCAAAGTGTCGGGGAACATTTTAGCTATAAGGCCATGTAGGTTAGTCTAGAGTAAAGTAGTCATTCTTGATGTTGGCCAGATTGCATAAATGGATGGGTCAATTAAATACTTAAGAATATAATAAATTAAATCAAGAGAAAAACAAGGAGTTCAACCCTGTTTGCATTCATTTTAGGTCCTACCTGGGCTCTACCTGGGGAACTTCAAAGGTAAGTTTTTTCTACCTTGGAAGCTGAGCACGTTTTAGAACAATTATGGTTAATGAAGTTTGGCTCCCAAAAATTAGTAAACTTAGATTAGTATTTTTTCTGTTTATTCTTCTATAAACTGTGATCTACTCATATGAACAGAATATAATAATATGGCATATGTACATGAGCCTGGACATATGTATGTCACCCATCCTGCAGCAGCGTTTTACCGTGGCAGGACTGTGTCGTTGATATGAGGGAAGAGTTTGCATAAATTGACTGAATTGCGTTCTTCTCATTTTTACCCCGCAGACGCACGAGACAGAGAGCAGCTAGCGAGACACAACATCACGCACATCCTGTCCATTCACGACAGCGCTGCCCCGCTGCTACAGGTACGCGACGCCCCCCCCCCCCCCCCCGGCTGGCTGCGGGGGCCTCGCCTGCATGGGCGGGGAGGTCAGGGCCGCGGCGGGATTGGCTGACACGGCTGGTGGAGCGCCCGCGTGCAGTCTGCCTGCCGTGCGGTTCCTCGGCGGGTCTCCTGGGAATTGACGCTCTTATCTGCTCGCTCAGGGACTCACCTCACGCTATCTCCTCTCCCAGATTGTAACAGTCAAATGGACATCCTTCCTCTAAGTGCAGCTATTACCGCGAGAAACCAGATAGAAATCGAAAAAAGGTCTTTAATCTCTGTTTTCCTCCCTTTTACACCGAGCACCTCAGATGGGTTATATCCAGGGTAAATGTCTGGATGAAACAAGGTTCCATTTAGGGGTCTGCTTGGTGCCACCTCTTAAAGCATGTTGGCTTGGGTATTTTTTTAAGTCCTACAATTTGGCTTAGTCTGTAGTACAGGTATATTCCGATGATAATGTGAAAGGAACCTGCAAATAAATATGTTTCCGTTGCCTCTGACAATTTTTTCAGACGTCTTACAAAAACAAAAATAATCCAAAACCTGTACGTTATCTACATGATTGTGCAGCCTAGCCCATGTTTCGGGCATTTTTTTTTTTTGGAGAAAGTGTGTTTCCTCATTGTGCAGTTCGCAAAAATGCAAATGGAAATGCAGGGCAGGAGCTTCTTCAGGAAGTAACTGACCTGCTTGGACGTTTGCTATTTTAAATTGCATTGCACACTTTTTTTTCCCTCATTCAGGTTTGAGTGTCTCTGTAACCACGTGTAAAGCGTGCCACAGTGTGTAATGCGTGTGTAAAAGTGTGTAACATCGAGCTTTGTTTCCGCCCACAGGAGATGACATATCTTTGTATTCCAGCTGCTGATCTGCCCACACAGAACCTGTAAGTGACTCCTCTCCGTTGTAGTAATGCACTTACGTAGGAGTCCATTCAGTCTCCTGAACATAGCCAGCCCCATAACAGCATCTCATCTCAGGAATATGTTAGAAAATATGTTGCAGTTACAATGTTCATTTATTTGTGCAACTGAAAATGCAACGGTCTAAGAATCTTAATATTTATAGGCATATTAGAGTCATTACAAAGACATGCTAGCCTGCTACGTTTTAAGCTTTCAAGGAGATGAACTGAGTGAGGAGCAATTGTGCTATGTGAGCGCTGTGTAAAAATTTTTTTATGTACTTGGGAAAAGTACTGTTTGAAGTGCTTTAAAAGGTAAAACACCTTTTTAACATTTATTTTTCTCAGAAGAATGATTGGGTTGCTTATGAATGATTACATTGACCCATGTCTCGTTATATTGACCCATATTCACGCAAGCACACATGCACACACACACACTTACACACGACAATCAAAAACCCATGCATGCACACAAACATTGAGGAAATCATGCACGTATGCACACGAGGCACACACACAGACACACATGCACATGTGTATGTGTAAGCACATCAAAAAAAAAACTCTGACAGAAACAGACAATGGCTTCCGGCTGAATGTTCAGGCTCTGGTGTACAGGAAGGAAGCTCTCAGTTCTGTGCTGCATCTGAGCCTCATCCTCAGCCCAGCTCTGTTTTTATCGCTCGTCAATCTGCTGGCTGGGAACTGCACCGCCTAGAACAGCACAGTACAGCACAGCATGGCATAATGCAGAACAGCATAGCATAGCCGAACTTAGCACAAAGCAGCATGGTACAGAATAACAGCACAGAATAGCACAGCATAGAACAGCACAGTACAACACAGCACAGCATGGCATAATGCAGAACAGCATAGCATAGCCGAACGTAGCGCAAAGCAGCATGGTACAGAATAACAGCACAGAATAGCACAGCATAGAACAGCACAGTACAACACAGCACAGCATGGCATAATGCAGAACAGCATAGCAAAGCCGAACGTAGCACAAAGCAGCATGGTACAGAATAACAGCACAGAATAGCACAGCATAGAACAGCACAGTACAACACAGCACAGCATGGCATAATGCAGAACAGCATAGCATAGCCGAACGTAGCACAAAGCAGCATGGTACAGAATAACAGCACAGAATAGCACAGCATAGAACAGCACAGTACAACACAGCACAGCATGGCATAATGCAGAACAGCATAGCATAGCCGAACGTAGCACAAAGCAGCATGGTACAGAATAACAGCACAGAATAGCACAGCATAGAACAGCACAGTACAACACAGCACAGCATGGCATAATGCAAAACAGCACAGCATAGCCGAACGTAGCACAAAGCAGCATGGTACAGAATAACAGCACAGAATAGCACAGTATAGCAGAACATAACTTGGAACAGTGTAGCATGGCACAGAACAGCTCAGTATCACACATAGAAGCATGGTATAGCACAGGACCGCACAGTATAGCATAACGTAGCACAGAACAACACAGAATAGCACGGAATTACACAGTATAGCACAAACAACACAATAATTAGGATAGCATAGCACAAAACATAGTATAAATTTTTGTAATTTGTAATGAATTTGCTTGTCAATGACTCCCTGCTCCGATGTCGGTTCCCCCCGGTCATCCCTATATGAAAAAATGTGGGCAGTATACTGGTTGGTAGATCACATTGGGCTGGCCATTGGAAAAGTATATCGCAAGCCAAAAAAGTGTGGACACCCCTGATTTAGACGATTGTGAACAATTACAGTGGTTATTTCAGATATGCACAAATTAATTTCAACCCCCTGTGCCTTCGGAATAATAATAATAATAATAATATTATTATTATTATTATTGTTTATTAGTCGCACAAATGTGAGGTTCGTCTATCGTAATGGCTTAGAGTACTGAATGTTATTGGGTCCCAGTTTTGAAATTTTGGGGGGGAGTGATTCTTAGATTGTTATAGGGGTGCTGTAACCCCTGGAATTTCCTCCCATGCTCACAGGACCCAGTATTTCAAAGAGAGCATCTCCTTCATGCACGAATCTCGTCTGAAAGGGGAGGGCTGCCTGGTCCACTGGTGAGTGCCTGGAATACTCACCACCGCCACCCACCCACCCGCCCACACCATTTACCATGGAGATGTGTGATGGACAGCTGAGTTGGGGGGGTGGGGGGGTTCCATGTACAGCATTTACATTATGAAAGAAGGGTTTGGATGCTGCATGGGGGCTACATGCTTCTAGGCAACGTGGGTTGAGCCCGACACCATCCACCACCTACACACTCGCCCCCACTCCCCAAAAGAAAACTGAAAGCACTCCGACAACCAGCGTCACCTCATTGGTGAACTCAAGCGGAGCCCTGTGAGAACACAGATAAAAAGGTGTTAAAGTCAACCTATTCTTGAACTTCCCAAATTGCTCTTTGGTGGCACACCATAGGCAAATAGGCTGCTTGTCTCTGATGGGGGTCCTGCGACAAAGGAATGCTCCTCTACATGTTCAGAAACATTAACGCTGGCCTTGTATGTGTAGTAATACACTAGCATTGAAACAGAGAGAAGACTGCTGCATCTTCAGGAGCATTGAACTGGCTTGCCTTAGCTTTGTCATAAACGAGGAAGTGTTTCAAAAAGCAGGGCCACTTTCTGTGAATGTCTCTTGTGTTACTGCTTATTTTCCTTTTTGCCAATAAAAAAGAAAATAAGCAGTAACACAAGAGACATTCACAGAAAGTGGCCCTGCTTTTTGAAACACTTCCTCTTTTATGACAAAGCTAAGGCAAGCCAGTGGCCCTGCTTTTTGAAACAGAGAGAAGACTGCTGCATCTTCAGGAGCATTGAACTGGCTTGCCTTAGCTTTGTCATAAAAGAGGAAGTGTTTCAAAAAGCAGGGCCACTTTCTGTGAATGTCTCTTGTGTTACTGCTTATTTTCTTTTTGCCACCTCTACCTTTCTCTGTCCTATTGTGATTGGCACTCTGCTCAGTGTTTTTTTTCTTCCCTTTTTCTCTGTCTCTCTTCTCAAGGATTTGTCCTAACCTCCCTCTATGTTTTCTGTGAATATTGGTTATTTTCATCTTTTCACTCATCTTTTCTACCTCTTACTCTCTCCATTTCACTTTTTTCCTTTTGTTCCCTGTTCCTATCTATCTATCTATCTATCTATCTGTCTATCTGTATGTCTGCCTGGCGCTCTCTCTCTCTGTGGGAAGAGATTAAAAGTCTGAATTCTCTCTCTCTCTCTCTCTCTCTCTCTCTCTCGCTCGCTCGCTCGCTCACACACGCACACACACGCACACACTCGTGCACGCACACACGCGCAGTCTGGCGGGCGTGTCCCGCAGTGTGACCCTGGTGATGGCGTACCTGATGACGGTGACGGGGCTGGGCTGGCAGGACGCCCTGAGCGCTGTTCGGGTGGCCCGGCCCTGCGCCGGCCCCAACATGGGCTTTCTGAGGCAGCTGGAGGACTTTGAGAGCACGCAGGCCATCCACGTGAGTGCACAGTCTGCCCATGCTCTCCCCCACTCAGTGGAGCCATCTGACCTGCCCCTGCCCTGCTGTTGATCAGATCTCCTGATGTAGCAGTGGTGAGGTATCACTAGGGGTGTAACAGTCCGTGCTTGTCAATTTGCATCACTAGGCTGTTTGTTTGAAGCATGATTTTCTGTTGATTCCAGAGTTTTCTGAGTAAATAAGTGTGTTTGAAATTGTTTTTTTGTTTTGTTTTTTTACCCCAGTACAGGACATGGCTGAAGGAGAAGTACAAAGAGAACCCCTTTAATGATGAGGATGCGATCCAGGTTCTCTTGGCACAGAAGCCCAAGGCCAAAAGTGCAGATTTTACCTCTCTTGGCATGACGTACACCTGACGCTGCCCACTACAGTCACAGATGGTGCAGGACGGTGCCACAGACACCCTACTACTGGGTTTGGAGAGCCAGTTAGAGTACACTGCCATACCTCTCCTCTTTTTGTACAAGTGTTTGGTCGGGACCCTTGGGTTTTTGGTCCTTTATTGCTGAAGGAGACAGGCATTAATTTAAATGAAGCAATTGTTTTTTTTGTGATATGTGACTCAGTTTGTGTGGGAAATCACTATTTAAATCTACTTCCTAATCAATGTGAAGAGGTGCACTATGTACTGAGGTTGTTTTTTTCCCTCCAAAAAAAAAATAGAGGAACATTTTGAATGTGCTTTTGTTATTTCTATATGCAGTTTTTTTGTAATACAAACTTTTTTTTTTCACTTGTTTCTGTACTAAGTATAAATTAAAATGGACTGGAATCACAACCTACTGTTTCCTGCACAATTCTTTGTCTTCAACTTTGTAGCACATGTGAATGGTTCTTATTGTATATGAAGAGAGCACTCTTATACAGTGGTGAGTTGCATCGCCTCCATTTTATCATGTGAAATGGTTATGGTATTTATTTGGTTTTAGGTCATTTGTATGTTTTTGCGGATGTAATCTGTATTTATGCAGTATTCTTGTTCTTTGACATTCAATGGAGTGATATCTCATTTCCACTTGCTGGACATTTTGTCTGGCAGCTGGGGCACTATTGTTCTTATTAGTTGGGTGAATACACTAATGTTTCTCCTATATTGTAGGTAGCTCTGGATGAGAGTGTCTGCTTGATTAAATTAACATAAATTTACTCAGCTAGGATGATTTAGTCATTTATGATGCATCAGTATATGCATTGCTTGGAGCAGTCAATGGGACAGAAGCCCTGGTTAAATGTTCAGGGGGAGAACTCTGTTGGAACTCATTAACCTCCTGAAACCACATACTGGGGCCGCATTCATATTCTAAGGGTGTCACCAGCTAACTAATGATAATGAAGGTGGAACCGCAGAGCTAGGCTGGTTCTCCCTTTATCCCCGTGGCCACTGTCTCTTTCCTGTTCACAGCATATGCAAGCAAGGGTGGCCACGTGTGAAGGTGTCAAAAAAATATATATTTATAAAAAAACCTACGCGCAACATACTTTTGTTGTGCGTAGGTTAACAGCATTAACTTTAACCGACGACTTCTGTGAGTAGAAGCAGGCGAATAAATAGTATTACACATGTCCAAAATGTACACATTTTTACTTTCCAACCACTTATGATGTTAGTTATAAAAGCATGAAAGTAGTTGTTCATCGACAATAAAAAATGCCACATTTCTACATTTGCATTGAAGCATTTAGTAGACACTAATGCTTGTTACTTAATGTGCATACATGCAGGTTTTATGCTATGAAAAGTGCTGATGATGCCATCACACACACGTGAAGTTATCAGGTCACAGCTAAGAGTTGCAGTCTACATATTCCTATGACATAAAGTGGAATTCATATTTGCAAGAGGGAAATAGATAATGGGGTATTATTAGGAAGCACATAGTTCAGGTGGCATGGTTTAGTATGGTTTTGGTTTTGGTATGGTTTTATTGTTCTAGTAAACCCAGTCTGAAATTTGAGCTGTATGTGAGTTTTCCACCTGTCACTTACTGTCATGTTATGAGAGTCTTAAGTAAAACTGTCCTCATGAAAGTTCATAAAACCAATGAGTTTGGGGGGATTGGATCAGTATTAATATTTAAATGTTCTGCATTTTAATGGTGAATGAGTGGTCTGAGTTTTCATTCAAGAAAGACACGTAGTGAACTGTTTCTTGACGAACTGTAGCTGCAGACCTACTGTTGACTTGTTTGACATGTCGTGCATCGTAACTGGACTAGCAGTTGCAGTTACTATGTTTTCCCAGCAGGAGGAGGCCTCCCACCCCTCTCCTCTGCTATAACGTATGACAAATCATTACTGACCAGTTTACATTACAGAAGCCAAATATCTGGCCCACTGTATGCACGTAGAAGGTAACAGACCGCTACCCGTCTGTGCCATATTTAGGAATAAATAATTTTTGTATTAAGGTTTTTTTTTTCTTTTCTTTTTTGTTCTGTATATAGACTGAGCAAATAATAACAGATCATTAAGATTTTGATTAATTGATTTTGGTTAATTAAAACTACAAAATTAAAGCAATACAAAAATGTCTGGAAATAGAGCGAAAACAACGTGTAAAAAATGTGTTTTGAATTTCAAAAATAGCACATTGTTTGTTCCACTGCCTTTATGCGGCTTGAATTTGCCGTTAGCGAGGGATTTCCCTTGTGTTTTCTGTAGCTTCTAAAGTGCGATAAGGTTCACAGAACTTCATTGAAAAGACCAGACAGTGATGATTTCGACGAAGCTCCTCCCTACCGCTACCCCCCACCGACTTGCTTATTTAATGAGCACTAAGTTCCTCCTTTAATGTTGTCCTGTGATTACACTGAGAGCGTGCCGGGTTCTAACTTTCAAAGGTAAGAAAACTCCTCTCCGTGCTATGAGCAGATGGCAAGCGGACGAGCTTATGCCCCTACAGGTTGTCGTCAGTGTTGGGCAGAGAGGTAGTGGAAACAGTGGCGGTGATCATACATGGTAGTCGTTATGTAAAAGCAGGCTACAATCATCTTCTAGGAGTTAAATAAAAGCATCGTGTTCCCATCAATACATTATATAATATAAATTACAAACTGTGTTGCCATTAGAAAATGTCCATATTAATCAGATGCTGATGAAGAAGTTAAATAATGGTGTTTGTTTAATACCATGATAGAATTTAATTGTAAATTAGACTATCCTTTCGGACATTTCGATTGCTTTAGTGTGCTGGGTTAGCTAACACGGCACTAGTAGGCTATTAACTAAAACCATAAGATTCTGCTTTGTAAATTATCTTGTTATGAAGTCTGGCATGCAGTTGTTTCCTTTCTCGCATGCCGGTAAATCGTTTATGCTTTTCTGGACTTAACCACGCTAATCCTCCCTGGTTGACATAAATGTGTCTTGCTAGTGTTCGACATGTCTCCATGTACCCATTCTGTTGCATGCGTTTTGACAGATATGAATTTAGAGAGTGACTACGGCACGTCAGTTACTTGTGGCAATGGAAAGCTTAGACAATGGCTGATTGACCAGATTGACAGCGGAAAGTACCCCGGATTGGTTTGGGAAAGTGACGACAAAACCATTTTCAGAATCCCGTGGAAGCACGCGGGCAAGCAGGACTACAACAGGGACGAGGATGCCGCGCTCTTCAAGGTATGGCCCTATTTCAGCCAATGCGCGCAGCGGCGTGTTTACGATAGAACCTGCGTAGATGTGTAACTGCGATAATAGCCAGTATCAGTTTCAAATAGTTATGCGGTGACAGCCAGTTGACCGATTCTGAGATGTGCAGATCCAATTGGATGGATAGGCTACGGTCGTTCAAGGGCAGATTTAGCTTCATTTGCATGTTGTCATTTCATTTTCCTTTTCCGCTCTGTTTAGTGGGCGACGAATTATTTTATGACGTCTTTTAAAGTCATCTTGACTGTTTTGCTTGACGAAATTGAGCTTTTACTGCTGGAAAAATGAAAATATAAAAATAGTCGATGCGGACTTTATTCTGAAGTGCTGAACCGGATCAGAATGGCTTGGCTACGTCTTCTGCCAACGCAATTGTGAAACTATTATTTGAGCCACAGGTGCACACTGCACTGCACTGTATTTTAAAATACGAATTCAACTAACAACATGCATTTACCATATCTTAAAAAGAGCAGCTGATTTATTTGGGCTTATTGTATATGTAATTCTGGACCGGTTCTGTCAAAACCATCACTCCATTTTACAGAAATACATTTTACTGAAATACATTGTAATACATTATATTAGTAAGATATTGCAACAGGCCATGATATTGCAATATATCTTAGATACATGCAATGAAAAATGTAATAATACTATATTTAGAAATATTGCATGTTTCATATTTTACAACATTGTAGTATCCATATACTTACTGTATATTGCAGTATATTCAATTTCTGTAAGAATCTAACTTCACAGTAAAACACAGTGTTCATTCAACACTAACAGAGTATATATGAGTCCAACAGGCCCATGTGTACTCTGTACGAATTGATATAACGCTGAACATTTTACTCTGTGGGGAATATTGTAAAAAGCTGCTGCTCCAAGTAGTCCACTGTAACTGACCAACTGTTCATCGCAGGCCTGGGCACTCTTCAAAGGGAAGTTCAGAGAAGGGATTGACAAGCCTGACCCTCCCACGTGGAAAACACGCCTCCGGTGTGCCCTGAACAAAAGCAATGACTTTGATGAACTGGTGGACAGGAGCCAGCTGGATATATCCGATCCCTACAAAGTTTACAGGATTATTCCCGAAGGTGCTAAAAAAGGCAAGCACCGCAGATTAATTCCTGTTTATGCACTTCATTTCACAGTGTGTGTGTCTGTGTGTTTGTTTGTGTGTGTGTGTGTATGTGTGTGTACTGTATGTGTGTATGTGTGTGTCTGTGTGTTTGTGTGTGATGGGGGCAGGGTTGTTATCATGTGTGTGCGTTGCTGGGGGGTAGTTTCCGTATTTTTGGGGGGAATAAATGAATATGGATTTTTTTTGTTTTTGTGTTTGCTAAATGTCATATCACTAGAATCAGATTCCACTGTATGAAAAGTGTTCTGACTTGTATTATCATTTTTAGTTATCATTTATATTGTTAATTATTTTTAGTAATTGTTTGTGAGATACTCTTATCCCGGGCAATTCAGAGGGCTTTTGGTGATACAGAATACTGAATCCTGAAAAGCAAGGGCAACAAAACCCTCTTTAGGACCAATTACATGACAGAGTATTCATATTCACCTCATAAGAAAATCCCACAAACAACTCTTAAAAACAATGGTCAAGATAAGTGATTGTTGGTTGTTGGGACAACTAAAAAGGTATCATAATCTAAACAGGTGGTAAATACCCTCTGTCTATATTTAGCCATAGCAACGATTCTAAGAGAGGCCTCAAAAGTATTTGCACATTAATGGCCAGAGATTACACTAGGAGAGAGCATGTTCTTTCACTTCTGGGCGAGAGACGTCAGAAGTACAGTGTCTTGTTTTTGATCATGCTCATTGAAGCAGGAAGCGCAGAGGTGCAGAGGAAGCCGATGCCTGCTCGCTGGGTGCTTTTTTTAGCGGGGCTTCAGTTGCGCGGTGCGAAACGCAGCACTGCCGAGCTCCGACTGCGTAAACTCGCACGATCGCCTAACCTCGCTGCCGCACTCAGTTTAGAGCCATTTCTGTGGAGCAGTGTGAAGCCTTGGCTCGGCTCTTTCTCACGCACTGTCTGTGCAAAAAAGCAGCTCCGTGTAACCACCACACACTTCGTGTTTGACCCGTCAGTTGTAGTGGAAAGTTTTCTTACAGCACAAGTAGCATGTTTTGTCTGAAATTAGGTTATGTAAAGTATTATAAAGGAATTTCATAAATTGGCCTATGTTGGAAAGCACTGTTATAACATGGATCAATTTAAAAAATTGAATTTCCTATCAATTGTCTTTCCCTGCCATTGTATCTTTGTTAAGTCTTACTCTGTGTTTTTTTTTCATTGCATCTTTCAGGAACCACAAAATATTGTGTAGATCAGGTCACGTAACATAATTTCTGTCTACTAATTTAATCAGTCAAAAAAGAAGTGCGAAGTCCACTGTGGTTAGATTGTAACTTCTCCCTGAAGTTTGGCTGAGCTGGAACGTGTCGCTGTAAAGACAGTGTGCTGACGTTCCTTCGTTCTTTCAGTGGCCAAAGCGATGAGCTCAGAGGAGCCGCCGGCTCATGTCAACTCTCACGGCTACTCCATGCATTCCTCATACTCACAGCTGCAAACCCAGGTGACTCCGCCCGCTCCGAGCCCAAACTGCATCGCCTCGTGATTAGGAGCCAAGTATGCATTTCTGGTGCCTGGAGCTGCTCCAAAGGCCTGGGGCCTAGCTCCAAAGGGATGTGGCCTAGCTCCAAAGATGAAGGTTAGGGTTAAACTAAACTCTGCCAATTTAGAGCTTGGCCACTCCCCTTTGGAGCTCAAACATTCCCCCCTTGGAGCTACTCCTGCTATCAGAAGTACCCTTCTCTTAGGTTTGGTAGCCAGTTGTTGGGTTTGGTTCAGTTTGCTGAAAGGGTTGTGGGTTCAGTTCTCAGGTGGACCTTTATGCCTGAGGGGATGTGTTTTCCTGAGCTGTTTATGGGAATTATTAATATTGAGGAGAAATGAATAGCCTATATGCACTGTGACAAGGAATTGTTTTAAGGGTGAATAATTGTGGGAATAATGGATCAGGCCCTTTTAATAAGGTTTTTGTTTACTAGTGTAGCTTAATACTTAAACCGAACTAGAAACTATATCAAAGTCAAAATCATGTAGTTAATTGTTACCAAAAAGGTCTTACGCTTTCATCAATATTAAATGTTAGATGCTAAATGCCACACACATACAACCTGAGTGGGGTTATTCATGTCTGAAGACCTTTATGAATGAAGATACAACAAGATATTATGACTGATGTCTACAAAATGTTTTTAAAAATAACTTAACTTGAATGTATTTGAGGTCTTAACGCTGAGACATTCTATTTAGAAACCAATATCTAAACCTTCTGGACTGCTTAGCGCATCAATGTTTCCATGCCAATATGTGTTCTAGATCTTCTGGAATGACACGATTTCTGTAGACTAACCAGACGGTCAGCTTCATACATATCGTACTGATCATTATAACTCACCATTAAACCTGAAAATGTCTAATGTTATGAGTATTCATTAAGAGGACATTATTGTGCAAATGGATGTTCTGTTTTCAGAGGTTCTAGGCACACCTCTTCATGAATATGCATAAGCTGCACTACTGAAATCACCTTTCCAACTGGAATCGAGAGAAGCAGAGAGGATGGAAGGAATGCAGGAGCTGACCATCTGATTGGGTGTGTGGAATCTGTGTTGAAGCTCAGTTTTGCCCTTCCCCCTTCCCAGATGCCCAGCTACATTTCCCATGACAGGAGAGAGTGGAGGGACTACACGCCAGATCCACAGACCCCCACAGAGCTCCAGTTTGGCCAGTGCCCTTACCCTCCACGGAACCTGCCCTGGCAGGCACTGCCTTGTGAGAATGGTGAGGTTGGTTGGGTGGTTGGGTCTGAGGGGAGTGGGGTATTATGAGACATCCCCAGGGGACAAGCCTTGTGAGATTGGTGAGGTTGGTTGGGTGGTTGGGTCTGGGGGAGTGGGGTATTGTGAGACATCCCCAGGGGACAAGCCTTGTGAGAATGGTGAGGTTGGTTGGGTGGTTGGGTCTGGGGGAGTGGGGTATTGTGAGACATCCCCAGGGGACAAGCCTTGTGAGAATGGTGAGGTTGGTTGTATGGTTGTGTCTGGGGGGAGTGGGATATTATGAGACATGCCCAGGGGACAAGCCTCGCAAGAATGGTGAGGTTGGTTGGGTGGTTGGGTCTGGGGGAAGTAGGGTATTATGAGACATCCCCAAGTGAAGCCCTGCACATCTCCTTTGACAAAGTCTTCCAAGACTGACCGGCTTCTGTCCACTTTAGAATGGCAGGGATTTATTTTACTCACAGTAGAGATGTGGATGGCACTCAGTGATACATTTAAGAGATTTTGAATTTTACTGGGTAGAAGAAAACAAATGGGCACAATTGTTTCAGCCTGAACCTCTTCAGTGTGCTGTGGCCTGTGCTGAAGACCCCGGGTAAAGATTAGTGCTGTTCTGCTCTCTTACATTACATTGCATTACATTATTGAAGCAGAAAGTTAATGTAACTTAACTTAAGCTGTTCTGTTTATCTGTCAGGGCAATCCACTTCCTTGTTTTAAAATGACTCATTGTCTGGATGAAAAATTTGAGCAACTTAAAGTTGACTGCGTGGAAGGGATACTCTCTGAAGATTTATTGCCCTGAATATTCGAAGCTCTGTCCTGCAGCAATGATGGGGTTAAGCAATCCAGAACCCACATCATGCTGTCACTGGAGGTGTGGAAGAATCAGAGGGGCTCAGATCACCTGTGGAAAGGCTGATGTGTGGAGGCCAAAGGGGATTTTTTGAGTATTTTTGCTAGAACATGGGAAGAACCTGTTTGCTGGTTGCGTGTAAAATAATAATAACCATACTATGTAATGGGTAATGACTTCCTCATTCATCTGAATTGGTGACATCATATCAAAGCTCAAAGTCTCAGGAAGACAAAGGAGGGATTCAGTCTCTCAGCAGTTTCCTTTGGATACTGTATTTAAAAAAGTACTGTAAGGGTATTTTGTTTGTCAGCTGTTTCTTGCATGTTTAGCATTCATTATAATCACCACCATATGGATGATGTCATATTGTATGAAATAGACTTGTATTATTTCATGCTCTTGGGGCAGTTTGTAGATCAATAGCAGTTTGACAGAACTGGGGCCAAGGACAAGTGGGTACTTTTCTAATGAAGTCTTTTTCTCCTCTGTGTTGATAGGATATCAAATAACGGGGTCCTTCTACACCTGCTCCCCCAATGAGGCTCAGCCCCCAGCCTTCTCACTAGACCCCAGCATGAGATCAGCCGAGGCCATGGCCTTCTCCGGTAAAGAGCATACACACACACACAGGCACACACACACACACACACACACTTTGGTAGAATAATAATCAGTAGGTAGAATACAGGGTCCTGGGTGTATTCTTCCTGATTATATCTGTCACTGGATTTCAATTCCAAAGCTCACTGCTTACACTGGTTACAGTGTGATACCTGTAGATTTGTTTTTGACTGTTTTGTTTTTACCATGGGACATTCTCTGTTTCAGTGGCACATATTGTTGCCGTATGCTACAAAAATAGTAGCTTATCATGTCGAATGAGGAAAAGATTTACAGTAGTTCCCCATTTTCACATAATTTTCACATGATTATTTCCTTTGTCGAATCTAATTAGCAAGAGCTGGGGGACTCACATAGTTCCTTGAAATCGTTCAATAAATAAGCCTGGCTTTTGTTATGTGAGTCCTGTTTGATGACACACTGTTTTCCTTTCTTAAGTGCTTTTTCAAAGAAATGTGGAACTATGTATCATTTACACACTCAGCAAAACATTGTTAGTCAGCATCAGTGTTTTATGACATAATATTTGAAAAGGTTTTTAAAAATGAAAAAAATGCAAAATTTCTTTCTTCTGATGTTATTTATTTTGAAATGAAAAATTCAGAGAATCAATCAAAATTTGGCTCTACATGAAACATTTAGCTCACATATTCAGTGTTGTCCAGCATAAGATTGTTTTCCCCCTCAGATATACTTTTGATGAGGCGATCCATGTGGCCTCAGAAGCTTTGCTGGGTTTGGGGGTTCCCGAACCATGTTCCAAACTTGCGTAGGTTGTTAAGCTGGCAATCCGAGGTCACAGTGAAAACATACCCACAATGCCTCACTCCGCCTCTCGCCTCTGCACCCACCCAGATTGCCGCCTGCACGTCTCCCTGTTCTACCGGGACTCCCTGGTCAAGGAGGTGACCACCACCAGCCCGGAGGGCTGCCGAATCTCCACGTCCCCGGAGGACCGACCCTACGGCAGCATGGACCAGGTGGTCTTCCCCTTCCCTTACCCGCAGTCCCAGAGGAAGGGGGCGGAGAAGCTGCCCACCGCCCTGGAGAGGGGCGTGCAGCTGTGGCTGGCCCAGGACGGGCTGTACGCCAAGCGGCTGTGCCAGGGGCGTGTCTTTTGGGAGGGGCCTCTGGCTCCGTACGCCGATAAACCCAACAAACTGGAGAAGGAGCAGACCTGTAAGCTGTTTGACACACAGCATTTTCTCAGCGGTGAGCCTTTCTGATTTACTATATAAAGAATGTGAGTTTCAGTCCATTGAAAAATGTCAATACTGTGTGCTGTTGGAATATATGTCACCATTGGTGGATTCAGATATTCACCGTGGGCTACGTACAGCTCGCTGTTTCATATTCTCCTTAGGTGGGTTGAGGGGGCAACCCAAGATCTTTCTGAGGCTATTACCTTTCAACCGTGATAATTCTGCATTCAGTGTCTGCAGGAAAAAGTGATGCGGATTTTCATCACAGTGTTCCCTTGCAAACGGTCCTTGTTCACGCTGAATTCTTTCCCCATTACTTGAGCTGATTACGAGGCTGAGATATGCATGTGGAGCAGTTATAAGAAATATCGAGGTGATTAGTCATTAGCGACAAGCCTACGTTATTGAGTTTGGATAGATATTTTTTGAGCGGGGATGGATGTGAACAGAGAGGGAGGAGTCATTGCTTATTTCTTATTTAGAGTTTAATAAAACGTCGTATAAGGTGCTCGTCTTGCTCAGTAGGACTGCCTTTATGTCTCCTGCATGTGCCTGTCACATGTTCATATATTTATGACTGCTTCAGGAGTTCAGTAACTGGAAATAAGGACACCGACAGTACTAGTTAAGAGAGTTAATCTGCATGCCCAACTGTCATCTTCTTAGCAGCATCTCCCAGAGTCTCCAACAGGTCCCACCCACCCACACATCAGTCACTTCTCGTCCTCTGTTCACCAACTGCAGGATTGCTGATCAGTCATGATTTCCACAGGAACAGGGACTTGGCAACAAATAACCATTCATTACAACCTTCTCTAGAAATCTGCTGGACTTCCCCTTTCTTGCATGTTTTTTTCTCATCTGCTTTGAATTGCAGAAGAAAAAAAAGAAATAAGGCAATAAATTATAGCAGATGAAAGAGACTCTATCCACCATTATGGTGAGGACTTGGTACTCTACAGCTAGGCTTGTTAGCTGACCTGTTCCACTGAATGGATAAGCACTGGTCCTTCACTGGTCTGCTCTCTTTCCTCTATGCCCTTCAGAGCTCCAGGGCTACGCCTACCAAGGTCGTCCACCGCCCAAATTCCAGGTAGTTCTCAGTTTCGGGGATGAGTACCCAGACCCCCAGCGGCACAGCAAGTTGATAACTGCCCAGGTGCGTTTCACACAGTTCACCTGTTCCATAAGTCACCTGACCATCCACACAGAAAAGAGGCAAAGAAACTTTAATTGGAGAAGTAAATCATTAAAGTGATGGTAATACACAGGCTGTATGGCTATAAAAAGGACGATAGCTACCTCTGTACGGCCTACATCTCTATCATTCTAATTCTTTGTATCAAGCCACCTGCTGTGTGTCTGAAACGTTTTTGACAGAAAACATTATTTTAAAATGTATTTATGCAATTATAACCTATTTTGTTCCCCAAATCATATGCCTCTTGCTTATTATAATTGTTCATTTTTATTCTCTTGACATTTATATATATATATATATAATACCATATATATATGTACCATATAAGTATGTCTCGTACATTAATACATAGTGAAATAGTATAATTTTGCCCATCAATTAAAGTGTAACATCTCAATGCCTGATCTCCTCCAGCTTCTCATCAGACTGCAGTGTGAGGACTAGCAGCAGACCCACATTATATTAACACATGTAAAAAGGTGCTGGTGGTGAGATGTTCGTAGCTCTGATTACTCACTGAAGCGCCGGGTCTTCCCCACACACCGCAGTGATTCACGGCCTGCTGTTTTAGCGGAAAGATGGATTAGTAATGTCTGATTAGTCACCGTGCCTGCTTGCTTTCTCAAGGTGGAGCCCGTGTTCGCCAAGCAGCTCCTGTACTTCGCCCAGCAGAGCGGCGGGCACTACGGGCGCGGGTATGAGACGCCCGAGCAGTCGGCCTCGCCGACGGAGGACTACCAGAGGCCCATCCACCCCCACGCCATGCCGGAGTGACGGCACGCGGCCGCGGCAAAGCCGCACATTGCCTTTATGGAAAGACGCTGGCCGCTCCGGAGTGTTCGAGGCTGGAACTCGGATGCGGGCCTGCCGGAGTTCTCATCGCTACGCTGCGGATTCTCTGGGTCTTGGGGACTGGGCTAAGCCTCGGGGCTGGAGAGGACAATGCAGGGCTCTCGCTGTGTCTCTGTCCCTCATGCTACCTCTCCTCTCTCTCACTTTCTCTCTCTCTTTCCCCTTCTGCTTCTTACTCGCCCTCTCTCCCTCCCTCTCTCTCCCTTTAGCCTACTGACTCTCGCTCTCCATTTCTCTCTCCCTATTTTTCTCTTCCATGCTCTACTTCTTCTCTCCCCAACCCCCTCCAATCTCTCTCTCACCTTGTCACCTTGTCTTTCCCTTTCTCTGTCATTTCCATTTTATCTTCCTCTTCTTTCTCCCCAACCTCTTTATCTCTCTCCCTCTCTCTGATGTTGACAGCATGTCTGAATTACACTGTGTAAATTAGTCAGCTTTCATGGGTGAAGCTTACTTAAATCAGTTTGAGTAGTCTTTATAGCCTTTGCTCAAACTAAACAGAAGTCTCTGAGCTGGTGTTAAACTGAATTACTTGTATTGTAGGACGTGAATGTGAGATGTATTTTTGTGTTTTTTAAAATGGAAAATGTAATATCTTTTAATAACTGTACAGTATGCAGAAAATTGTTATTGTTTTACTTTTTTATTAAATAATTTGACAAAATACACACATGACTCCATGGAATTAATCAGTAGTACCATACCTATTAACATCCCCCACCCCCACATGCTCTTTAAAATCTGTGGTCCTTTAAAATTCTCAGGATCATAAGAATCCTAAGTAGTCGGCCAGTGGCAAGCTATTATAGTCATGGCTGAAATTTTAGCCAAAGAAATTATGATTCTAATGGTGTATAGGTTGTTAGGCTTGCAATAAAGGACATGCAGTGTTTCCTCTGCCTAAGCAAACCATGATTTTTTCAGTACACACACTTTGCAATACCTAAGTCTAAATAGAAGACTCAGCATTTGGAGGCCTTGGAAGAAATCACTCATATGAGTAAAAATTTCAGTGAAAACAGCAGAGGACATTTTCAGACTTGATCCTATTTTAACATCCTATTGGTGAGCATCTAAATACATTCTCAAAATATTTTTATTATTGTTCAATGTTCTTATAAATAAGGAGTAGGTCTGATTTCAAATAATAAATAATTTTGGCATGACAATATGGGATGTGTTTGACATATTGATGGGAGCGGGGTATTTGACTCAAACTTCAATAAATAGACCTCATTCAATGGAGTAGTAAAATCGATAGCTAATGTAGTTGTTTTCTCCAATCTTCCAGACCTGCTGCTACCCAAGGTGGTGAGGGCAGAGCAAGGAAAGGGAAGGGGAGAGGGGAAGGGGAGCTGATTCCAGTACGCTGCTTCCACCAGCATACAGTATACAATATAAAGTGTTTTACACATTTAAAGCCATAACTTCATTTGATTTCCAAGTGTCCTTTTGGAGTTTCAAAATGGCCTTTTGGAAACGCACCTAGACATGAAAAAGCAATACAGAATACTAATGTTTGGTGGTATTATCATTCAAATTGAACCATGACTTATCCAGCCTTGTGGTTGTGGCTCCATTGTGTTTATAAGCTGACCAGACACAGCCACAAGCAATTTCCACTTTCAATGTGTTTGAGCTTCTGTTAGTTTCTTTCAGTAAAATTGAAAGGATTCCTTGTCAAAAGAGACCAGGATTATCCACGTAGTCAAATGGGTTCAAGAACAGCAACCGTTTTATTTTGGATATGTATTTTTTTTTTGGGTGCTTTACACAGATTTTTATTTTTGGCCATGAGGTTTCAAATTTGAATTTCTTTTCATGAGTTGAAATGGGAAATTATCTAAATTACATTTTGTCTAATTTGATTTGTTGAACTAATTCAACAGTTCTGAATGTCATGTTATGCTATTTTGGTCATGTTATATTGGTTCACCAATACACTACTGTCAAATGAAAACTCCTGAAATGACCAAGCCATTTAAAATATCAACACAGTCTATCTTACAGTAAACAATGATTTAAAATAACAGTATTTTTCCACCCCCGTTTCTGAGTGAAATTTGTGGGTAACGGGTTTTCTAATTATAGAAGAAGACACCTCATTTCATGAAAGACAAAGTGAAGAGATGAGGACTGGTTCTCCTTCTTTATACATGTTTTGGAAAAATGTTTTCCCTTTGTTGTTCAGAAACTGTGGGCCGTGTTTAGGTTTACAATCCATTTCTACTCCTAAAATAAAATCTCTGGACTCTGCCATATAGTTTTGGTTACTGGACAGCTCACTTTTATCTTTGATTTGAATAACAGTATGAAGCCCTAAAATAACATGTTGCTTGTAAATGAATGTGTGTAGCACAAGTTGCTTTTGCCTTAAGCAAAAGAATTACAAGGTAGTGAAAGTAGAAAATATTCAGTAGTTCTCCAGTGAAACCAAGAAAGGTATGCTTGGGAGGGGCAGAATTTAGTATTTACAGCATGTAGTATATGAAAATATTGTTGACTGTTTGAATAAAACAATTCTTGAATTTATTACTAAAACCAATTTTGCATTCATCTCAAGCATGAAATTTCAATTTAAGATTTTTTACTAGCACCATGTGACTAGTAAAAACCAACACCACTATACCTTTAAGTGTAACTGTCACATTCCTGTTCCAGCTCCCATTTTGTTTTTTGGGGATATTGTTTTTCTGCCTGTAGGTGGAGCTTCAGAAGGACATTAAGGTTTTATTATGAACACCTGGTTACCTGCATTCCAGGGGATAAAAACCCCCCATCTCCAGCCCCATGGAGACCTTTCTCTTGGCTGAATCAACATGTCAGAGTTTTGGCTTGTCTGTTTTGAGAGATCTTATCTAAGTTTTAGCCTTTACTTTATTTCTTTCTTTTGTCTTTTTCTGATATGTTCCCAGGCAAGATAAATTTTCCTTTTTGGTAGGTCATGGGTCAGGGTAGGATTTTTTTTTTCTCTGGAGAAAAAATCACTAATGGTTTAAGATTAGGGCAGTAGTCTTCTGTAGGCCCTGTTTTCACCTGTTCTTTGTTGACTTCTACATCAGACACCTATGTTAGTTCATAACAATAATTCGTATTTTGCGATTTTGATTTGTTTTCTTGGTTATCGTTTTGTAATGCACCTGATTGAGATTACATTTGGGGGTCGTAAAAAACTAGGGATGTAACAAACTTAACAAGAAAAAGAGGCTTGTCAGAATGCATAGCACTACCACCACTGCTGCTCATTAGCAAACGTAATTAATATATCTAAAATAAGCACCCTTTGTTCTATTTACTAACCTTTTGACCAGATATATGTAGCACAATTGTTGCAATACTCTTAATACAGTAGCTTCAGTCAAAATAGTTTTCAGTCTTTTGAAACCAACTACTCAGAGGGTTTAGTGGAGTTTTACTGGTGCATCTAGGGATGACTTTATATACACATAGCCCATTCGTTGTTAAATTACAAATAGTAACTGAACAGTAATGGTAAGGTTCTGTTAAAGCTAAAGAACTAACATTTGCAACTAACCTTTAATGGGTTTGCGTGTATGTGTCATAGAGGTGCGTGTGTGGGGAGGGGAGTGTTGTGGTTGTGTTTAAACGAAGTAAGAAGCAGACTTCCCAGATTTACGAGTCATTTGTGGTAAAACACTCCAGTGGTCAACAGCAAACGAGAACAGGGAGATTCTACTTTGACACGTATTTATCTCAATGATCAAATCAATGTGTAAAGTAATTAAGTGCTGCCAGTGCAACTGAAGTGCGAGTCCATGGTTTCCTGAATCATTTACATATAACATCATTTTTTCTTATCCCTCCTTACTCTTAACTCATTGAAACACTCCTATGAGAAAGTGAACTGCTTCCCTTTTTGACTGTGCACATACTCACTTTTTAGAGGAAACAAATCACTTGGTGCAGTACTGAGGGGCAACAGCTTTCAATTTGGACTTGTGTTATAAACAGAAATAATCACTGATTTGAGTATATACTCTGTTTTACAGAGGTATACAACGGCTGATTTGAGTTTAAAGTACCATATTTTAGTAGCCAATAAATCAACCATTTCAATTTTCTCTATGAGTGCTAGGATACTTGGTGATGAGCAAGTAATTAGTCACAGATTAGATTAGAAAAGCAGTAGATGTACTGTAGGTTTTTGTTTTTTTTTAAAAACCATTGCAGTTGAAAAGATCTCCAGTAGCTGTTTTAAAAGGTATTGCCATTTCCTCATTCTGGCTGACTGCTCCTGAATACAATGATATCATTTGAGATTCCCTTCCGTTCATATATAGCACAAATGTCAAAATAAAATTGTTAAAATTTAGTTAATAAATAACTCTCAACCACTTTTTGTGAACAGGAAACGTGCATTTATATTTCTCTTAGCAGTGGTTACTTCCTTTATACTTTCCCATTTTTACAGAGTCTCTTTCTTATTGTGGAGTCATGAGCACTGACCTTAGCTGAGGCTAGAGAGGCCAGTTCCTTGGATGTTTGGATGAGACATTTTAGCAGTCTGACCACTACTGGAAAGATTCACCACTGTTCCAAGTGTTCGCCATTTGGAGGTAATGGCTTTCACTAAGGTTCGGTGCAGTCCCAGATCCTTAGAAATGGCTTTGTAAAATTTTCCAGACTGATATTGTCATGGTTTTGGCTGATGCCACCATTTATTTTCCTTCTGCGCCTTTTCTTCAGTTATTACGGCCATTGTTTTTTTAATGCGCCTTTTCTTCAGTTATTACGGCCATTGAGTTGATTGAATTATACCAGAGACAGTAAAAAATAAGGACACAGCTACTGTGACGTCACCCATTGACTCTCCGTGGGTCTCTAAAACACGTTTTGAAGCTCAATGGCGGGCGCGGCCATTTTCTCGATTTGGAGCCAAAACCATAGAGTTAAGCGGTCTTGTGATTTTTACAATTTGATTGACAGTCCGGTGCGGAAAAGCCCCTCAACCTGAACGAGGCTAGCTGACTGTCTGCCGTTATGTTTTAAAATATATTATCAGATGTTTACGGAGTTTAATTTCCATCCGTGACTGTACTGTGTCATGTAATCACGTTATGTATGACAATAAAAATACAATTAGGCTATGTTCAGTTATCTTCAATTTATGTTTCTCAGCAAAACGAATATGCTTAGCTAGCATATCAGCTTGCCAGTGAGCTAGGTAGGCTGTCCGTGGTTAGCTCACGCGTTAGCAATATGAACCACAGGGGAAGAACATTGACTACACTGATGGTCAATCAATCGGAGATGTGTAGGCTACTGGTGATTTTACTAGGCAAATTTTCGTATAACTGTCTGGTAGATCTGTTAACCGAGCAAGTTATCGTCGTAGGTTTTCGCCAGTCAGATAATGAGCCTGCTACTAGCTACTCCATCGCCGTTTGTGGTGTTCACTTGCTGGGTGACGCTAGCTGACCGATCGTTCGCAAATCACTTTCTACCGAACAAAAAATAACACTCAGCGGTGATTAACAAATCTACCAAGTATTTTAATAACTGATCTGCAGGCGTGTAAATATGACAACGCACTTTGTACGGCAAGTTTTCCACCTGGTGCATGAAGAAAAATAATGTAGCCTACGTTGAATTTCTAATTAGCCTATTATTAGGCTATTATTTTTTTCTTGTAAATCATCAAAACCAATGGAGAAAAGCCAATATACGCAAGGAGCCCCCAGAACCGATTCTGAGAACCACTGTCTTAAATGCCTAGCTTGTCGGTCTCTTAAATGCTAAAAACATGTTCCTTTCTAAATGCCAAGATGGTTAATTTCGTTAAATTCTGTGTGTGTGATTTCATCGTGTGTTGTATATTCAGCAAATGAACCTTGAAACTCTTAATTCGCTTCGTGAAACTGAAAAAGTGTTTATCCCAAAATCGGGATTATAGTAGCTTTGTCACATGCGTGAAGCATGGCCCAGGTAGACATTTACGGAATGTACACGACTGACAAGCCGCCAAACACGTTTGACAGATTGAATGTTTGCCGGTTAAGGTTAGCTAGCTAGTCAAATGGCTTGGTAGCCGAAGTTGCGAACTGTTTTAGCACAGGCTACTACTGGACTACCAAATATAGCAAGCTGATTACGCTTTCTGCCAAGTAATTATTTGGTTAAGTAGGCTAAAGGAAATAGTAAAAATGACTCGGATACCGAAAAACTTAAGAGGAGGATTATTTTATGGTCGTCTAGAGCAGCTGTAAATAGCACACGCCATAATGAAATCACCACGAAATGGGATGCCTGCATTTTCAGACTTAGCACAGGCGGACCGTAGCAATGGCAAGGCCAAGAAGCGCCACCGCCCACCCCAGTGACCATAGACTGTAGCCCCTACTGTAGCTGAGTCCTCTGCAGTAATCCGGAAGTGACGCAAGCTGTACCTCATTGGTCCAGAACAAATATTGGCACTGTGCCCAAATGACGCAATAAATCATGAAATCGACCCATGGACAGTCATAAGACCAATAAAATACACCTATTATGACTATTTGTTCTTTTGAGAAAAAATTATTGACTTTGTATTTTGATCGCATTTGTACTGTAGACTTACATGGAAACCGGATATGAAAACACCTATACTGGAGCCATCCGTAGTGGCGCTAGTGAGCAACCAGGAACTACAACACCAGGAAATGAGCTTCAAAAACGAAGTCTGGTTTTGGCCGCTTGAATTATACACGTGCAAATTTCCTTTTACAATTTGCACCTGTTGGTGTTTTATTTAAACCCTGAGCAAGCCGATAAGCTTTGCTTCAGTTTCACTTATGTTGCATGAGAGCCGGTATTCTGTCAAGCGAGGTAAAGGTATAGGATTGAGCTGCGATATTGGATTGTTGTGGCTATAAAATTAGCACAACAGTCTTTAGCTTTTTTAGATTGTTGGCAACAAGTTAGTGCCACAATCTAAGCTCAGTATTCTTTCTTTAGGGTTTTACTTCTTCAGCCTCGGTTCGAGGTCTGTTTTCTTTGAGTTGCCCCGTTTTCTGCTCCGGCAGTTTTGTTTTATTTTCATACTCCTTAAGCTTTAGTTCTTTTTTACCCAGTACGTGGGTTGTGTAGAGCTTTTCTTTGGGATACTCTCCCTAAGGAGTATTGTTTTCCTTTCCCTTGTCTCTTGAGACTTTGTGGCTATTTTACCTCTGGTTAATAGCTTAAAGAACCCCCTGTTCAGTCGCGGTTGGTCTCCCAAAACTCCAACTCCCTCACAGATATACTTATTTTCTCATCTCTTCTGGAAATTCCTTTGATAGTGGCATAGTCTGCTTGTAGAAACTTTGTGTTGACTACTTCACTCTGATGGTAAGGTTGAAGATGAGTAAATTTTTTCATTAATAATAAGAGTGTTTTGTGTTCACTCGGTCTCCCTTTGTCTAATATTGCATTTTGTCTATAGATATAAAACCATTCTGTAGGACAAACATTCAATGACACAGGAAATCCGGAAGGGGACACATTTTTTCCTGCTATTTTTATTTTTTTCTTAAACTTAAACTGTTTTATTCCCATAAATGATACAATCTTATTAGTAGTCAGACTCTCTCTCCTCTCCTGCGTATCTCTTTCTGTTCAATAGTTTGCTATTTTCTATACTGTTCAGGTATTTTCTTTATGATTATAATACTACTGCTACTTAATACCTACTAAAAATACTTATTAATAATAATAATAACTGAAATCATTTTGTGATAATTCCTCTGTGCACAGAATTGATGGTATCACTCTCTCAGCGGTATTAAAAAGGAAGCTGTGCATATAATTGTTTCCGCTCTTTTTGCTGAATGAAGTCTCACATTGGAGAAAGAGCCTTCCTCAGAGAGGTGTGAGTTCAGCTGACAAGCTGCTTGGTGAAAACAAGGGAACATAAAAAACTGTGGCTGTCAGAAAACAGTTCACATTCACCTGTTTTCTTGTTTAAATGGCTGTGTTGGAGGCTGGGGGACCAGGGGCTGGGCTGAGCTGGGCTGGGCTGGGTGGGGTAGGTGGGGTGGGGTGGGGTGGGGGGACAGGGACTTCCAGTGAGTGGGCGTGCACATTTCAAACATGATCTGTTTTACTTTTAACAATTTTATCCCCACTGTCAACACAAGGACTTGTTTTTCATTAAAACAATTTTTTTAATCACCGTCAAGATTCTACTAGTGATTCTTCTAAAGTTGCAAAATCAGAAGAGTAAAGCATTGTCCAGTGTTCCAAGCAGCCATGTCGTTAACATGGGTCGAAGCAGGAAACTGCATGTGTTTCTGCATGGAGGTGCAGCTAGAGGACCCAGGTGCCAAGACTTCAGCTTTAACACTTCCACTTCTCCTATGGCCCCTGGAGACTGTAGTTCTGCTGTAGTCGGTCACCATGAAACTATCTGAATTTTGACTTTGGGATCATTACAAAATAAATATCATTAATGTTAAGGCATTTGCCTGATGTTATCATCAAAACCAGGGAATTGCAACGTATTGCAATATGTTAAATAAAGTGTTAAAGAACAGGAAGGTAATTTTTTTTTTTTGAATGAACACTGTGTCAGAACAAAGACTATTGTACTGTATCTACTCAGGCCATTCTAAAGGTCGTCTGAACGGTATAGCAGTTTCCGTCCCTCGCCAGTCTGCTTGTCCAGGTTTTAAAATAGCTCTTTTTATGGTTAAAGGTGCTGGTCTGCTGAGAAGGCTCAGACTTTCGCTTCCCTGTCCACATGCAGTCAGGTAGTCTGTGGGAAGACTGAGGGGGCTAGGCTAATGCCGCAAATGAAATGTTACAGAAGCCTTGGCTATCGTGAGTGTGTACCATGATAACACTTAACAAGACGAAACCACATCTTATCGCACAGTTGGTCTAGCCAGTCAACATATTCTGCCACCCCCTCTCCCTCAGCTTTATGGTCAGAATAATACTGCCCCATACCACACCCCATACAACCAAACAAAATGTATTTCTTAATTTTGACTTCTTTTTTTTTAATAGCGAGTTGTCCTTTCCACCCATAAAGTCTGAACCGAGGATCTGTGGCCTGCAGCCTTTATTTTTTCATAAACAAATGTAGAGTGCACTCGTTTAGTCAAAATTTTGCAAATGAAGCCAAATGTATCTGCTCTACAAACTTGGTTTGGGAACATCAGCCTTGACAAGACTTATTCCACTTGGTTCATCACGTCACCTGAGTGTAAATGAATGCCATGTCCTTGTTTTAAAAGCTCTATCCCTGACCATGTCATGATGCGGGTTTGAGTCTTTTTCTAAATGGTCTTTGCAATGCTAACAATTGCTTTGTTGGTTTTCAAAAGACAAGAAGAATCTTTATGAAGGGGTGGATTGCGGTCCTTGACTGGATTTCTGTCCAGGGAGTGCTCTTGAAAATGATATCAGCTTGACATAATTCTGGCTCCTAGCCACTTACCATATCAGTCAACAGGTGAGAATATAGCTCAGATACCTGTAAACAGTGCTTCTTAAAAATTGAACATTATGATAATTCAGCATAAATCTGCCAATTTCATCACAGTAGTCTTTTCGCAAATCAACCTGAACAGAAAATGGCCGTCATCACACGATCAAGGTACACCCCTCGTAAATATTCACCCCCTTCTAAAATGGGATCAGAAGAAGCACGGATGACTGGCAATTGTGCAGATACTCCAGCCTGTGAATGTTGACTTTAGAGGCACATAACTCAGGAGGAAAGACTGAAGAGGTGCCGAGCCAGGAGAGTCACACGCCCTACCTAACTTCCCTTAAACAAAGCCACAGCAGTTTCAGCTACGCCTCCACTGGATGTCTCGTACACGTGCACACCCGCTTATTACACAACCGTGATCCAGCACTGCACCACAGGACACAGGAGATGGAGGGTGCATCATTTCTCTGTTTCATGTGTGGTCTATGATGAGGCACCCCTGCTGAAAACCAGGGTTCCCATCAGCCCAAGCTGATTTCCTAAAATCTGACAAATTCCCAGCCTCCCAAGTAGATAACAGTGGTTATATATAATGTGTATATGTGCCTTTTAATTGGTCATTGCTGCCTCACCAGTCCTGTCGGTACATAAGCTTTATTGCGTTTTTATCCTCAATAGAATTATTGATTTTTGTACTGATAGTGTTTACTTTTATAGTCTTATGGTGCTGAGGATTTTCTTAAACTTCCAACTAATCTCAATCGTCCAATCGGTCAAATTAAATAACACAGCAAAGCAACCTCATTGAATACATGTAGGAGCTCAGGTACAGCTGGTAAAAGTGTACAGTGGAATAAAAAAATGCCATTGGATACCCTACTAGTTAAACACAGAGGACTTTCATGCTTGTTTATCCTTCGCTGGATGGAAGCCTCCAAAACTTACAGGAAGTGTTTCCTGTACCCCCTTTTTTCACTCGCTGACGTTTGTTAACGTTCCCCTCAAAAACCACAAGGCGAAAAGCTTTGCCGCCAGCTGCGGAGGAGAGGGAGGAGCCGTCCCTGGTGCGCAGAGAGCGCCGTTCCCACCCTCGCGCGGCCCTCATGGGGTTTCGGGGCTTGACATTTCGAGCGGCAGAGGCCCCGTGTGGCGCCCCCACCCACACGGCCGATAACAGCCCGTGCGCCTGAGCCTCTGGCGCATGCACGTCGGTCTGGCCACGCAGGAAACTCCCAGCTGTCTCATCTGCCTCCTTCCCCGCCGGCACATTTACTGTAAGGTGGCCATTTTGCTCATGAGGCGGCCTGTTACTGTACAGCCCGGGCAGGCAAGGAGCCGTGACCTGCTTCTGCTCAGAAAAGGTGACCACACAGCAACAGCACCACAGACAAATGAACGTGAAAAGGTGACCACACAGCAACAGCATCAAAAGCGAATTAATGTAATGTCGACCGCATTATGCAGTAAGGAATGACATAAACAGATAAGATAACTGTATTTCACAGCCATGTAATACACTGAAACCTCCAAAAACAGAGAAGTTTTGCATTTGCCATAAAAAGTGTTGCAATATCTGGAAAATATATTTTATTTTAAAATATGCGTATAAGTATTTTGGCTTAAAACAAAAGATTTAGAATAGTTTTAAACTGATGGTGTTTGTAAAGCATTAATATTTATCCAGATATTTGTCTCTAGTAATTGTAAATCAGCTTGCAAGTTTCTTATATTAAAGGGTGGGGCCTCAATAACTTCTGAACCCAACTACTGTTCCAGTTTCTGTTTCAGCAAAGCCTTTAGAATCTCAGGTCGGTAACAATCTAAAACTTCTTGTATGGAATGAAAGTAGTGCATTACAATCAGGCTTGATAGCACTGTTACTGACGCACCATGGGTAGCAAATGACATTATCCAAGCCTTAGGTAATAAACAATAATAAACAAGATTGTGCCACTTTTTCATCACTTGCACTAAAGACTGTGCAAATGTTATCATTTTTAAGTAAGTTAATGTTTGTAAATGATCACCTATACCAAGTTAGGCATATGCGTGCATGTGATGTGGTGTCATTTTGAGCAGATAAACTGTTGTGAATGAAATCATTCGGTTATTCCCCGCTACCAAATACACGGCCCCCCACCCTCCCCCTCCAAACCCACACAGCTCTCTCCACCCCCACATCTCTCCGTTCACCTCAACCGATTCTGAGCCAGAAGCAATCTTCCGTGGTGAAGGGTGTTACATCTTCTATTTTTATCAGGTTGCAGTGGCTATTTTTAATTTCTTTCTATGCTGAAAGGGTTAAGTCCTACACCCCACAAGCAGGCTGAAATGGGGAGGCCTTACAGGATCCACTGTGTTCCACCTATCGCTACCATGCCCACTGTGATTGTTCAGCAGTATACCACTATAGTTTCTCTAATTAACTTCTCTGTTTCGTTTTCCTGTTTTATTTTTTTTTTTGGAGGGGGGTGGGAGGGTGATGCAGGTCTTCCTTGGCAGTTCTGCAGAGAAATGAAACCCTTCAGAAAATGTGTGGGCGAGTCTCACAAGAGCGGAGTGGGCATCTTCTACGACCACAAACCACACTTCCCAAAATCCCATTGTTTTAAGCCCTGCCTGACCAGACGGCAGAAACACCACAGTGCTGACAGGAAATTGAAACAAACAAGCTAATTACTTAAAATGTAGTGGTAGTAAAGTAAACGGAAAGTATTAAAGTGTTTAAGGTCGGGTGTAACAACATCCTCTACGACTGCAAGCATTACAGGACTCAAACTATTTGGTGTTGTCTTTTAGTACCTTTTACCAGGACAATAGCAGAAAAGCTTCAGAAATTAGGATCACCAGCAAAAATATCACCTGGCAATGCATAGGAATGAGTACATTGTCTTTAAAATATAACAATGCAGGTAACTTTAGCATAGCTACTAAAAAATAAAGTGGGTAGATGTTTCTGATGAGATATAAAAGAAACTGAACAGCTGATTCAGAAGTGTGTTTTGGCATGTAAGAGATCACAGATCACAAACTTACACAGATCACATGAAACCAAATTTTACAGCTAGATATTTTACTGAGAAATTTCTGGTAGAGTATCTTGCTCAAGTGTACAGTGGGGAATCAAACCTACCTTGCAAACATATTTCTTTAAATGTTAAATTACATACAGTACAATGTTCAGCCTTACATATTGGACTCATATGTACTCTGTTAGAGTCAAATTAACACTGGAAAGTTCGCTGTGCACCACACCAATCTCACAAATTATCAACCTTGGACTCAAAATTTCAAAAATAAATAAATACCTGCCAGAATTTATCCTTAAATCCATAGCTTGCATAAGGTTAGGTGAGGTCAGTTTAAGTTGAACCCACACCCCCTCCCCCTCAAATGTAACCTGTAATTTTTGATTACTCACATGGTCATTTTGAAATGATAAAGAGCTGCTCAATGTGTTTCATTATTAGGAATTGTCACTTGGAACTTGTAGCCCTTTTGATAGCCTTGCTTTACAGTAAGGCGCTCACAGAGATGGGCTTTATTCATGTTTATATGGAACAAAAACAGAAAGGGACTGTAGTATAGAATATGTGCGCCTTCTCTGAGATAGTATGGCTTTCAAGAGCTCTTTGTGGTGAGACTGATCAGTGAAATGCTGCTTTACTAGCGTAAAGAGAATAACACAGAATGGAACATATTAGCTCGACACGCTGTTACCACCGCATGCTATGGAAAATATGATCTTGGCTTTTGAGTGTGAAAACACAGCTCAACAAGTGTTGTCCTAGTCTTTTTCCTGTAAGCTGTGTTTAGAAGTTGTTTATTTAGTAGTTTCCTACGTCATAAATATTTTTTAATAAGCTTATATGAAATATTTTGCACTGACAGTGTGTGTTCCCTGATATACTGTGCACTAGAAAATCAACTAAAACAAAACACAATGTCACTTATTTGTATGTTCATTTTCTTGTGTGTTCAAATGTAAAAGACATCAGATATCCAAATTATTAGATTTTTTTAGTTTTCCCAGGTCAGTCAACTGTATACTGCTCTCTTTTGCAATGATGACCTGGGGAATCGTAGTGGGAGGGGCACAGGTGTAGCCAATGTGTGTGAGGGATTCTGTAGTCAGATATCGAGGGATGAATAGGTGCACAGTAAATGTCCAGTGTTAAATAAACTCTTACAGAGTATACGTGAGTCCAATAGGGACCATATGTACTCTTTAAGAGTTGATTTAAGACTGAATATTTTACTTTGTGGTCATGTACATTGGCAGTTATGCAAATTGTCATTTTTTCTGGGAATTCGACCAGGAGGTTAACACCCCTACTCTTTCAAAAAGGGGATGGGAAATGACCACAGTAGGCCAGGGTCTCTTTTTAGCATCTCAGCAGAAGGACAGAACTTTGTACACTGCTGGGACATTATTTTGTTATATATAAGAGTGGCCCCTACTGGCCCACCAACGCCAGCAACAGTTTTGTTTCTCCATTTGGAATATTGCAGGTGTTCCATTCAAATATGAATCAAGCACAACTTAGATTAGCTAAATAAATAAATAATAGGTTGGACATTGTTGACCCCTGCTGGTCCATTCATGAATCTTAAAAAAAATAAAATAAAACAGGTGCTTCCACTATTACTACTACTACTACTACTACTGTTTCTCCTGCTACTACTGCTGCTATTACTACTACTAATGCTGCTTCTACTACTACTACTACTACTACTACTACTGCTACTACTACTACTACTACTACAGCTGCTGCTGCTATTACTGCTATTATTACTTCTTCTACTGTTACTACTACTACAGCTGCTACTGCTGCTTCTGCTACTGATCTCTGAACTCTGCAGTTCAAGTCCCTCTAGATATGGGCACCTGCTCAATGACAGTAATGCACAGATACTGGAGAGACACTAAGGGGAAGCTTAATTTACTCTTTCTGAAGCTAGTAAACAGAACCAAGCTAATAAACATTTAGAACAGCACTCTCTGGCCTTGGGAGGATCTACCAGGAGATGGCGCCAAAGAACCATTTTTCAGGTTGACATGCATCTTGACGGTGAAACACTATAAAGTTTTGTATTCCTCAACGGAAATCATTATTTTCAGTACAAACGTTGTTTAATGTGTGTAGTGTAATTAGTGTAATCCCAACATAAACAGTAACACAGTAACATGCCCGAATGTTAATTCAACTCTAAGAGAGTACGTATCTGTACAATAGGGATCATATATATACCCTGTAAGAGCTGATTTAACGCTGAAAATTTTACTGTGCAACATCACTGTCACATACTTTAATAAGGAGACAAAAAAGGCCTTCTATTTTAGAAAAAAAGGTTAAGCATGAGTAAGAATCAAAGGAAAAGAGGAAAAGAAGTGTATTTTTGTGCAAGACTGAAGGAAGCAGCTTCTCGTGACAGCCCCTCTCAATCCTATAGCAGTGTTTTACCAATAGGAGCGGTCAAAATAGCAGTGAGCGTGGAACACCATTAATACTACCCTCCACCTTGCAGCTGCCAAAACATTGTTTTCTTGACAGTTGGTGATTTAATGAAGTGACTATATCTTCCTGTTACCTGCTGAAGTAGGCAGGAGTTCATATTTTTTTATTTATACATGTCAAAAAGCCCTGTCAGAAATGTCATCCAGGTCCATACAACACTCTGGGAGAGAATCTCACACACATACCTTAGATAAAACGTTAAACACTAGAGCTTCCCTATAGCTTCTGCTGTGCATGTGTGTGTGTGTGTGTGCGTGCGTGCGCGTGTGTGTGCATGGGTGTGTGTGGGTGTGTGGCAGGAGGTGATTGCAGTGGAACTGTCAGAAAACTGCATTTTATTTAAAATAAGACAAATCTATTCTTAGTGATCTATTGAACTGTTTGTGCGTCATGCATATAATGCTTGTATAGTTTCTGTGTGTTTCTGTATTTTTGTGTGCTTGTGTGTGGGAGGGGCTAATTATGTGCATGTATGTCTGTGTGACATTTACGCCCTTGATAGGCAGTAAATAGAAAACAAGCATAGTGGTTGGAAGCAGAGGAATGTAAACAGCCAAAAATAGAATAATAAAAATAAATAGACGTGTCGGGCAGCATGGTCACATGGTCATTTACACTCTCTTGAGCACCGCTCTGTATTTTTAGACAACAACGCAGACACTGTTAAAAACCAGGCCAACCACAGTAAAATGATGTCCCTAATGCTGAATGCTACCTCAACCATGCCAGTCTCCTGCTGTAGAAAGAATAAAATTAAATATGTTCTGTACTGTTTCTCCACTACTTTCAAGTTGAATAACACCAGCTTCTTACATCCAGCATTGTCCCAGATGTGGAATGCTAAAACCACAGTACCTAGTGCCCTGCATCTTGCAAGGCATGGCTGTAATCTAACACCATGAAATGGCGTGGTGATGTTTCACATAATTACAGCAAGCCATTTCAATACATAGTCACTTCATATAACGTTGAACACAATTCTGAATCGTTCTCCATGGAATTGATTAGAATAGAGTCACAGAGTGAGAGTGCAGTTGGGCAGGAAGGTGCTGGCTTTTCCCCATCTTTTTGGAATGGGAGGAGAGGACTGGGGGGCAGGGCAGGGGGCAGGGCAGGCGGTTAATTGGCATTTAGCCGTGTGCTCCACAGGCCATTCTCAGAGCTTTCAACACCAGCTTCACCTCCTTTCAGCAAAACACCACAACTGCTGCTTTCATAGCAGGGGGCAGGTGTCACATTTCCATTTTTCAGCCGAATGCACACATGCAGACACACACACGCACACATGCAGACACACACACACACACACACACACAGACACGTACACACACACATACATATAGACGTGTGCACACACACACACGCACACATGCAGACATACACACATACACGCACACATACATATAGACACGTGCACACACATACACACACAGACACATACAGACACTCACACTCCCTCTCTCTCTCTCTCTCTCTCTCAGTGCAGAGTGACAGCTCAGAGCTGAGGGTAGTTGCGTGTGAGGGGGCCCCTGCAGTCAGTGTGGTCTGGGTTCTGTGTGTGTGGTCTCCAGCACTGGGGGTGATGAGAGAGTCCTGGCCTGTTTACATTAGCCAGAGCCCCCCACACACACACACTGCAGAACTGAGAATGACACAGCCAGGCCATGTCAATGCACCAGAGACACACTGCAGCCTGCAGCCACCAGGGCACTGCAATGCACCAGAGACACACTGCAGTCTGCAGCCACCAGGCCACTGCAATCCACCAGAGACACACAGCAGTCTGCAGCCACCAGGCCTCTGCAATGCACCAGAGACACACAGCAGTCTGCAGCCACCAGGCCTCTGCAATGCACCAGAGACACACAGCAGTCTGCAGCCACCAGGCCACTGCAATGCACCAGAGACACACAGCAGTCTGCAGCCACCAGGCCACTGCAATGCACCAGAGACACACAGCAGTCTGCAGCCACCAGGCCACTGCAATGCACCAGAGACACACTGCAGTCTGCAGCCACCAGGCCACTGCAATCCACCAGAGACACACAGCAGTCTGCAGCCACCAGGCCTCTGCAATGCACCAGAGACACACAGCAGTCTGCAGCCACCAAGCCTCTGCAATGCACCAGAGACACACAGCAGTCTGCAGCCACCAGGCCACTGCAATGCACCAGAGACACACTGCAGTCTGCAGCCACCAGGGCACTGCAATGCACCAGAGACACACAGCAGTCTGCAGCCACCAGGCCACTGCAATGCACCAGAGACACACAGCAGTCTGCAGCCACCAGGCCCCTGAAATGAGAGACACACAGCCTGGTGGCTGCTGAAATGCAGCCACCAGGCCCAGAGACACACAGCAGTCTGCAGCCACCAGGCCTCTGCAATGCACCAGAGACACACAGCAGTCTGCAGCCACCAGGCCACTGCAATGCACCAGAGACACAATGCACCGGTTTGCAATGGCCAATTTACTACAATGCTTGCAGCAACCTAAAATGCATTTAGGTGCAGCTGTATGGTGTTGTTGTAATGGAGACTGGGCAGTCCTGAAGCGGTAAAACATAAATTTATTCAGTAAAATGGCCAGCTGCATCCATGAATTGCATGCAGTAGGTAGCTATGCTGCAGCAGTCACCACAGATAAGGGTGTGTGCTACCCACATTAAAACACAATGAATGATTCTGAGATTCTGATACATTTTCCAAGTCTTGTAAGCCCTACGACAAACCTCTGCCCAAATAACTGAAAGTCACTCCGATGTTAAAAATGAGAGAAGTAATTAAACCAGTGTTGTAACCCTTTCTTGCACTTCTTTTTTTCTGGTCTCACTGTGGAATAGCTGCTCTTTTGTAGTGAATTAAATTCCAGTCTGCAGGCAGCTAAATATTTGTTATTTGCGTGTATACTGACATTCAGAAATATGTTTGTTAGGATATATGAGGTGCATCAGCTCCTGATCCTTCCTGCCACTCCCTCAGTATCCTGAGTTCATTGCCAAACTGTCAATCATCATGAAAGCATTCATCATTTAATCTCATTGAGGATTATTTCCTCTCAATAATTATACTTGCTGCGCCCCCATTTAACGTCCTATTAAAGAGTGGCCTGTTTTCCTCGGATACAATGTTATTTACACAATATTTCTTGCACAGTGTTGTTCAGCGCAAGATTCCACAACACATGCCTGTAAAAGCTGGCCATGACCATATATATATATACAGTTGAGGTCGAAAGTTTCCATACACCTGCAAAGCAAATTTACTTCATGGCAGTTTTGAGGTTCCAATTATTTCTACAAGTCTTATTTTTCTTTGATGGAATGATTGGATCTTATACTTGTTTGTCACAAAAAAACATTCATGAAATTTGGTTTTGTAATATATTTATTGTGAGTTCTCTGAAAACAAAAATATACAAACAGGTTCAGAAATAAACATACAGCAACTTAAATTATCTATTTTGATGATGTAGAAAGTTGTGACAATCAAATTTCCTTTGTGGCATGGCCCCTTAACTCCTTGTGAGTGATCATGATTGACTACAGCTGATGACTTCTCTGAGGCAATTTAAAAAGGGCTCGTTAGTCACAACCAGCCTGCACTACAATGGGAAGGTCAAAAGAGCTCAGCATGGATCTGAAAAAGCATATCATTGACTTGAACAAGTCAGGAAAGTCACTTGGAGCCATTGCAAAGCTGTTACAGGTACCAAGATCTACTGTGCAAACCATTATTTCTAAGTTTAAAGTGCATGGAGTGGTTGTGTCACTGCCACGAACAGGAAGAAAACGCAAGCTCTCCCCTGCTGCTGAGAGAAAATTGGTCAGGCTGGTCAAGATGCAACCAAGAATCACCAAGAAGCAGATCTGCAATGAATTGCATGCTGATGGAATACAGATATCAAAGTCCACAGTCAAACGTGTTTTACATCGCCATGGTCTGAGAGGCTGCTGTGCAAGAAGGAAGCCCTTGCTCCAGAACCGGCACCTTAAGGCTCGACTCAAGTTTACAAATGACCACATGGACAAAAATACAACCTTCTGGGGGAAGGTCCTGTGGTCAGATGAGACAAAAATTGAGTTATTTGGCCACAATGACCAGAGATATGTTTGGAGGGAACAAGGTGAGGCCTTCAACCCCAAGAACACCATCCCTACCGTCAAGCACAGGGGTGGTAGTATTATGCTCTGGGGATGTTTTGCTGCCAGTGGAACTGGTGCATTACAAAAAATAGACGGAATCATGAAAAAGGAGGATTACCTCAAAATCCTTGAGGACAACCTGAAACCATCTGCTAGAAAATTGGGTCTTGGACGCAGCTGGGTCTTCCAACAAGACAATGACCCCAAACACACCTCAAAAGTGGTGAAGGAATGGCTAAACCAGGCTAGAATTAAGGTTTTAGAATGGCCTTCACAGAGTCCCGACCTCAACCCCATCGAGAACATGTGGACACTGCTGAAGAGACAAGTCCGTATCAGGAAGCCAACAAATTTAGTCGAACTGTACCAATTTTGTCAAGAGGAGTGGTCCAAGATTCAACCACAAGCTTGCCAGAAACTTGTGGATGGCTACCAAAAGCGTCTACTTGAGGTTAAGATGGCTAAAGGTCATGCGACCAAATATTAGAAGCGCTGTATGTTTAGTTCTGAACCTGTTTGTATATTTTTGTTTCAGAAAACTCACAATAAATATATTACAAAACCAAATTTCATGAATGTTTTTTTTGTGACAAACAAGTTTAAGCTCCAATCATTCCATCACAGAAAAATAAGACTTGTAGAAATAATTGGAACCTCAAAACTGCCATGAAGTAAATTTGCTTTGCAGGTGTATGGAAACTTTCGACCTCAACTGTATGTACACAAATGACCACACACACACATACGCAGACACACACACACACACACGCACATGTACACACACAAACATGCACATAAGTACATACACACACATTTTCTCTTTTTCTCTCCCTCTCTTTATCTCTCTCTATTTCTCTCTCTCAGAGCTGAATATTGCTCTGTTGTGTAAGGCAGCACTGCTCATAAAGTGCTGTGAAAGCAGGATCTGGCACACTGCACCTAGATAAATAAACCAGGCCACCCAAACTTCCAATTAGCGCTGGTGTAGGAGGCAGGAAACGGGGCGGCGACCCCCCGTAAAGCTGCCCCGGGGCAACAGGAAGTGACAGTGACAGGAAGACGCGGCATGGCGATGGAGGTCTTCCAACCCAAACCGTTCTGTGATGGACAGCGCACTGCTCCGCCCTCCCAACTCGGGTTTCAACTCTGATGCAAAATTAAGACGAGGAAGAAGCCCAGAGATTTTCCATTGCAATGCGCAATATTATTGTTTCGCATATCTGTGCGTGCAATAACATCGGCGGGCTTAAGCCACATTAGAGAGTTTAAATCCTGAGCTGAGAAAACAGTGGGGAAGCGCTTGCTGTGCAAATTCTCAGAGTCCAGCTGAAACTGCTCTTTGGACCCCCACCTGGGTGCTATTTAATGGGGTGGGAGGATGATGGGGGGGGGGGGGGGGGGGTCCTGAACTCCGCCCCCACCTCCCTCACACAGCCAGGGAAACCACACAATAAGGATGCTTTGTCTCTCTCCCTACAAGAGGTCAGAGGTCATGGGAACTGCCAAGACCCTTGAAATTTTATCCCATGTTGATTATAATTAGTAATATGTGGATTTTTCTTTCAGAAACAAAAAAAACTTTGAATGTCATAGCAAAATATGGTTTATAAAAATGTTACACCATGGTAATTAATTTGTTATGAATTATACAATCATTAATCTTTGTGGAAAATACACTTTGTCTCCTAAGACTGTATTGACACATTAAGACAGTACTTTATTAAAAACAGAAATATTTAAAGGGTGCCTCTGTATTTGGAGACAGGAACTCTTGATCTGCAGATAAACAGACATGCATACTGTATGCACGTAAAACTGACTGCGACAGGCAGATGGCAGGTGGCATAAACACACAGACAGGACAGAGTTCAGCGATGACAGCCAAATAAACAGACAGCGTCATACCTGACAGATGTACAAAGAGTCGGATTACCAGGCAGAAAGCAAAACAGACAGAGAGTCAGATGGACGGGGAGAAAGTGAAACTGACAGACTGACAGGCAGAAAGTGAAACAGATTGACATGTAGAAAGTGAGAGGGACAGACAGACAGATTGACAGGTATAGAGTGAAAGGGAAAGACAGACAGATTGACAGGTATAAAGTGAAAGGGACAGACAGATTGACAGGTATAAAGTGAAAGGGACAGACATATTGACAGATATAGAGTATAAGGGACAGACAGTCAGATTAACATGTATAAAGTGAAAGGGACAGACATATTGACAGATATAGAGTATAAGGGACAGACAGTCAGATTAACATGTATAAAGTGAGAGGGACAGACAGATTGACAGGTATAGAGTATAAGGGACAGACAGTCAGATTAACATGTATAAAGTGAAAGGGACGGTCAGATTAACAGGTATAGAGTGAGAGGGACGGACAGACAGATTGACAGGTATAAAGTGAAAGGGACAGACAGATTGACAGGTATAGAGTGAAAGGGAAAGACAGACAGATTGACAGGTATAAAGTGAAAGGGACAGACAGATTGACAGGTATAAAGTGAAAGGGACAGACATATTGACAGATATAGAGTATAAGGGACAGACAGTCAGATTAACATGTATAAAGTGAAAGGGACGGTCAGATTAACAGGTATAGAGTGAGAGGGACGGACAGTCAGATTGATGCAATACATTCTTGCTCGCCGGCATGTTAACTCAGCTTGCTGAGGGCCGGCTAGTCATCCCATTCGCTCACCACACGATTGCATTAAATCTCTCATGTGGTCCATACCTATCCCTCTGAGGCTGAGTTGTGTGCCACGCCGTTACGTCTGCAGAGGTGTGTGAAGACCTGTCATGTGTGGTCCTGGGTTTTCCATGTTTTCATGTTTAATGAGGACCTTCACCCTCACCGCGGGTCTGTACAAGCAGTCTCCCTTAAAGACATCCATCACCCTGTCCTCAGCTTCACTTAAAAGACTCTCTGTTAACACTTCACTGACAAAAGGCCACTGTGCTCAACAGACCTGGGCCAGCCGTACGCTTGAAATAGTTTAACCCTTCCGATGCCGGCAAAACAGACTGCTGACAGTTTTAAACAAAACATCTGTTTCCTTGTTATTCAGAGCAATAACTAAATAAATATTTTTTTCCCAAAAAGTTTTCCAGAAAATTCCTAGTGATCTGTAGGACTGTAGTCAAACTTAACTGACGTGAAAATAAGTATTTCAAGCATATATTTGATCCAGATCTTTGCATATACAGTCTCAGAAATAAACTGTTCTTTTGCTTGTCTTCATAGAGCCCCTTTTCAGTTCTTTATGGAGCCCACTATAGTAGGTGTGAAAAGTGCAAACCCAGTTTAAACCACTGCACCAGACAAAGAACCCTTGAACTAGATATGGTTCCTCAATGAAGTCACATTAGTCTCTTGGTAACCCTTTCTTCTGATAATGAATGGAACATTGCTACAGTGAATGCAGAATATTTCTTATATATATTATTCACAGCAAGTCCTCAGATGAGTAGATAGATAAAAAATGCGCCACAAATGCACATATCAGTCCTTCTCTTCTACATTTTCTTATTTTAGTGATGGATTCACTTGGCCTGTCAGCCTCTCTCTCTCTCTCTCTCTCTTTCTTTCTCTTGCTGTCTGCTGTTTTATATCTAAGTACGTGGGTGACCTGCAGTGCATGAGTAATCTGTTGTGATGGTGCTTATTGACAGGTTCTATACCAGCAGACAAAGGGCGTGCTTTTCTCTGACATAACAAAGATATTGCCCTTTTTGGGGAAACACCCAAACATTCTGATACTGTGTTGAAGTCATAAATAATTATTATATGACTCAGCATGTGTTAAATATACACCTAACCTATTAGCTGGTTCATTATATGAACAATAATAGCAATAATAATCATTGTAATCACAATACAGGAATGACCTCAGCCGTGTAAATAAACGTAATCTATTTGTTTAGCAGGTATTTGGCATTTAATTAAAAGGAGGCTCACCAACATTGTGATGCAACCTGGAAACTCACTGTACTCAGACTGCATCATAATCTTGATAAGCCTTATTGGGCATAACTTGCACACAGCCCATTTTAAAAATTCAATTCTAAATATCTGCTTAACAAATAGATTGAATGAGGCTTCCCGATACTGTGATACAGTCTGAATACAGTGACAGTGCCTTACCCTTAAAGAGCTCAAGAAGCTAGAATGAGTTTGCTTTAAGCTGGAGATAAAATGTCAGGAAACTGTGATGTTGATAAAAAAAGGAAGTCTTGTCATATTCTGATAATTCATCAAATCTCAAACATCAGTAACATACAAAGAAGTTAGACCAGATGAGTTTGTGAATTTATTTTGTTCTCTTTAAGACATTTCACTTTTGGAAGAATAGAATGATACAATGATACTGTCTTTTTCCACACAAATGCTAAAACTAGTAGTACTCTCTCATTGGCTTGGTTACTCAGGTATGGCTGGGAGAGATATCTAAAGGCAACAATTACCACAACTTCCAAAAGCATTCAGTAAATTTAAAGTCACCTCTTATTTTAGGTTCAGGGCTTTTCACTTTGTTTTTCACCTATATTCTACATCAGTATTTCAGAGTGTTCAGTCTAGTTATTCCTTCTTTCTTTATTTATTTCTGTTTGCAGGTCATCATGAGTACATTTTGGGTTGTTCTGGGAACAGCACACCATTGATATAGAGCAGACCTGGGACCACCCAAGCTCACTGAAGAAAGATATATACTTATTCCTGTTAACTGTCCCAAGCTGAGATTGAGCTTCGATAGGGGCGGACACATCACCCGAGAGCCAGTATTTCCCAATTACGAGGGGTCAGTCCGCTAATTGAGGAATCGGCTGGCGATCGCCCCATCGTCTTTACCGCTGCCGAGTGCAGGATCGCGGTTAGGCTCAGAATACCGCCGGGGCCTTTCTCCCCAACATAAACACGTAACTCAATGTAATTGCTCCAGAGATGGGCTGTGCTGCTCAAAGCGTCTGCAGCGTTTCAAAGGAAACACGCTACGGGCGGGCGGGTGGTCTGTCTCCTGCAATGAGCTGTCCCCACTCTAGGCCCTAACTTTGGCGACCTCAGAGCAGTTCCCAGGTTTAGGACGCACACAGCGTTACTGGCACCAGGGTGGGGTGAGGCAATTGAGAAATGCTATGGAAGGGAACTCCCAAAGTCACACCCCACCATGACATCACTAATTTGCATTGCTTGACAATCAAGAATGAGGAAAATGTTTCCATTTATTTTCATATTAACTCATATTAGCACAGCAACATATCAAATCTGGCAGCCTAACATATTCTCACTAAAGACTATTCAGTGTGAAATGTGCTCGAAGCAGCATCATATAATGAGATCTGGGCTTTTAACTCAGATGCTACAGGTTTGTCATGGGGAAGCTAATCATTCACTTCTTGCTTGCAGGCAGAAGCTTCGAGCAAGCTTTGTTCACACTGACCAATATATGTCAACCTAAACCACTAGTCTCTGCCATTATCTGATTAGTATTACATAGGAGTAGGTGGAGCCTGCTCAGAACCTGGGCCCGTGTGTTTATTGCTTGTTAATGTGTGGGCTGGAGTTCAGTGAAACAGAAAACTCCCATTTAGAAAGGAATGCACATCCCTTGGTCCAGATGCAACCTCTGTTATATTACATTACATTTTATTTGGCAGAGGCTTTTATTCAAACAACTTACAGTAAGTATATACCGAAAGTATTTGGAGCAATTACAGAACACAGGTCAGATAAGGTACAATTTTCATAAAGTTACAGCCATAAATATCAAGTCAGGTTCACACAGTAAGGCACTGCCTAAGTCAGTACAATTATGGCAAGGTAATTAATCTAGAAGTGAGGCATAATTACAAGAGACATGTTAAAGAGCTACAGCATCAAGATGAAGGCTCCAGTGAGGCGTACAGGAGCTTTATAGGGTCATTTTTCCCATGATGCATTGCCCCCTTGCCATTTCCAGGCTCCATTGTTTGGCATCTGTCTTTGTTATTCTCCTTTCCTGTGAGGCCACGGGTCGGCCCGAGGATGTGCTCCCTGTAAATACTGCCCTGATATCCTGCTCTGCTCCTTTATGTGAAAGTCCTGAGCAAGTGTGTAAACACTGGGGGACTTACAAACTAGCCATACTGAAACACAATGCCACACTTGTGGTCTGTACTGTCCAGAATTGGCTCATGAAGTGTAATTATTATTATTATTATTATTGTTATTAGTAGTAGTTGTAGTTGTAGTAGCAGCAGCTACAGCAGCAGTAGTAGCAGTGTATAAAACGAATATGTTTGCCAGTTGCTAAAATCACAGTCCTCATGAGTATGCACTCAATGACTGTATTGTGTATGTATTTCGACTGTGGTGCAGAGTCAACTGTATAGTGAGCAATTTCAGACCTTGACCAGCAGGGGGTGTTGTAGGATCCAGTTTGTAGAGAAGGTACAGAATCACTGGCTGTGGAGATGGTCTGCACTGCGTGAGCACAGGGTGTTGCTGCCCTGCTGGACTAGGAAACAGATAAGACACGTAGTACTAAAAACAGAAGCCTTATTATAGAATCACATTGAACATTTCCATGGCTTAAAGGAATTTATTAAAGTACAATTTATAAACCATTACCCATCATAATTTATTATGCACAGAATGAAATAACATAAAATACTACATTTAGCAACAGGAAAACCGAAAAAAGGCCTCCAGGCCCTGCATTGTTTGGTGCCTTTAACCTCTCTATCAAAACATAGGAGAAATACACACATACGTTCCATAATACTTGGCTGAACTAAATGATAGTTAGTTTATTGTCAGTCCTTCTCCTTACAGGTTATGCAAAGAGTAGAACGAAATATAGTGCCCCCAGGGCCATAGTGCAATACCTAAAAACAGAAAAAATTAAACAAGCAATAAAAACAACGCAATAAAAACAGAACGTACAATAATAAAAGCAGCAAACTTAAAAACTTCACTTAAGATGAAGTGTAAAAACACAGAGTGTCTGACTGTTAAAGTGCTGAAGTGCTTATGTAAGTCTTAAAAAAAACACACAAAAAAAACCTTTTTATAAAGGTTTTATAAACCTGTATTAGGCAAGGGTCAGGTTTTATAAAGCTCCATGACTTAAGAATATGCTTACTATAGCTGGCTCAATTCTGTAATATTTAATAAATGTGAGTGTAAATATGTAACTTTTCCAGTGTTCCAGAAAAATAACAATTTGAGTACGTTCCATCCTCAGCATCTGTGATCCATTAATTAAGAAAGCATTGGATTCTGCGCAGCATCTGCCAAAACCAGTATTAAATAAGACATCACAAAAAAATTAAAATAAATAAAAACTACAACAACAGAATGCAATGTCTGTTTTGATTTTCATTGTTAATTGCATGGCTTTAAAAATCATGTGGTATTAACAAACTGCTAAATGCTACACATCCAAACAAGATTCATTCAGTTTCTGAGAAATTAAGGACAATTTCCTCCATCCATGTAACAATGTTAACATTTCAGTTCACCCGAGAGTGTGTTTAGGCTATTTTTATACGGGACGCTGGCATTTTGTAGTTAAGTATATTAATGTTCCTGTTCTAATATGATACCACATTACTGGGGCAAGCTATTCAATATCTATAATCTGATATGTTGTATAAGGTGTAAGGAACATTACCTTGACTGAGAGTGATGATGTCATAATGCATTTAGCACCACCCATCGATGATGTAACTAGTACTAAGGAGGCCACACTGAGCTGCTGGAGAAAAGCAGGAAGGAAGATGTTGGCAGGTAGCAAGGCTCGGAGAGCCAGCAGGTGTGTACTGGCTGGTCTCTCGTAAGGAAGGGAATGTATTATTTGTGACCAATGTCTGAGTAGTATTTTTTTTTCATATCCCTAAATACATATATTTTTTTAGCATTTTTATGTGTCAAGCACTGTGGAAGTCCTGGTTAATCCTTACATTACACAATGTATTTTTTGGGGAATTGTGTGGCAATTGTCCTCTAAAATTTGGCTTAAAGATTGGAGTTTCAATTACCCCTTAAACCAGACCCATAGCTACCTTAATTAAGACATGTCAGTCTACTTTATTCAATCTACTGGACCCACAGTCCACCTATTGAAATGCAAATGAAGTGTCTACCTCCAACTGAGGCCTGTGTGAATACGTCATAGACAAGTACACACAAACGCACACACTCACCCAAACACACACACACACACACACACACATGCACGCATGCACACACTCACACAAACACACACACACATACATGCACGCACGTACGCACACTCACACACACACCCAGACACTTCCACCTGGCCACTCACTCCAATGCTCCAAGTGCGGGCATGTTGAGATCCTCCCTACACGCTCACTACCACAAACAGGATTTATTGTCTTTGCTAACCAAAAGTATGCCTATCGCGTGAGACCGGCACACTCTCGCAAAGTGCACGGCTGGGATTCTAAGATGCCATAAAACCTGTTTCCACAGATAATGAGGCGACAGTTGGATGTTATCTAAATCTAAAACAAAGGACTGATCGAGGACATTGTGATGCAGCTCACAACCATGCACTGAACTGAAATTCACTAAACTGAAATTTTTTTCACGGAAACTCACTGAACTAAAATGAGTATAATAATATAATGATAATTTCCTACAGTGTTATGCATTTTATAACTAGTGTTTTCTTATCTCTCATGCTAGGTAAATGCGTGTTGTCTGCAAAGCCATTTCTAGATGCAAAACTGGGTGGTATAATTTTACTCCCAGTTTTAATTATCCAAAGGATTGCAGCAAACACAAGCAATTCACACCTACACACAGTTTCGATGATTAGTGGTTTCTCCTCTGTCATAACATGTCAAAGAAGTGCATCCAACTGAACCGACATATAATCCGTACCTGTAGAGGCATCACCTCAATTCTAACAGTTCTAAACACATGATAACCATCAAACCCCATGAGGGAAGTTGAATGAAGCCTTGTGCGATGTGCATTGAGTTTCATTATCACAATTTATTATTTCATTTGGACACCTGAAGCACAGATACGTTTTCCAATTCAACTTGGGTGGCTAGATCCATGTCAGTTCTGACTTGTGATATCAACAAAGGCATTGTGTCCACTCTTTCACAGACTGGTGCATGTATTACTCTGAATAAATGAACATGTATATCTATGAAGTAAATATTATATGAAGTAAATTAAAGTAAAGTTTATGATTGCTTGAAATAGACTATCTGTCAAAGGTCCTGAACCTGGCAAACTACCAGTGAAAAATGTAAACATCTTGGATCCTCTGTGGGAATTCTTAAAATTCCTTAGACATTCAACGCAACAAAGATTTGTTTTTCTGACACATGCTAATTAGTTACATGATTTAGTGTGATTTGAATTTAGGATGATTTATATCTTTGCATCACAGACCTAGCAAACGCAGTGCAGTTCAGTTTACTTCTGCATATCGCTTCTACAGTAGGTGCTGTTTCCAGAAAGGCCAGAGTGATTATTAAGACTAGTAAGCCAAAGTTAAGCAAAAATGTTGTAAGTGAATGCATAAATTCAGAAGACAATGATAGTGATTGGTCCGGGATCTGTGATTGACAGCCCTTCCCTAGTGAAAGGCGGAGCAGGTGCAGATTTACAGGGGGGTGGGGCCAGTACGAGAGCTGATGATGAAACTCCAGACAGCATGGCGTGACACAGGGAGACAGTCACGGAAAGGTGTGGAGAGTCCTCCCCACAGTTGTCAGCTGTGTAAACAGTCAACATGGGTCCTGACCCCCCGCCCCGCCCCATCCCGCCCCAGGGAGGTGCAGCAGCCTGCGCCGGCATTGATTGAGATGAGTTTGACTTCTTCAGCGGTCCCAAGTTACTTCAGGGGAGCGAGGTCACATGCACTCAAACACATGCACACATACGCACACGCACACACACTGCCGTGTCTGAGCACGCACTCAGGCGAATACACAAATTAGGGCGTTCTCCTAACACCTCCAACCCGCCAGGCTTCCAAACTCTTGAACTTTCGGAGATTAACAGCAGCTAATCAGGAGACAAAACATCAACCTGCTGAACATTGAATCTGACAGTTCCCTCCTTACCACTTTACACTATAAATTAAAAATCTTACCACAATGGGTCACACACTGTGACTAATGTGTACACAATAAAGACCTCTATCACACTGTGACACTAACCACATTACACACTTAATACAGAGTAAGATTGATACATTTAGTCCTTAAAAAGGCATGTCTTCCAACTAATTTTATAACATCATGACCTGTATTAGGCAAGGGTCAGATTACACTTAAATGACTGCGTAGAAGATTTAGTTTATTTTAATTCTAATCCCCTCTTGATAAGGTATTGTGACCCCGTACTAGCACAGAGAAGCTCTTTGCCATCCAAATGATAACATCAACTATGCACACTTGAGAGTTGACTCTCAAGCGTCAATATAGAAAACCATATGCACTTCTCATATGACTCAAGCACTTCTTAAATTCTCCATTTCAAGAGAAGTTAGAGTCAGTGAATGTGTTTGCCTGCTGTCGCAAGCAGTTAGTGTAATGGCGGTGAGGGCAATATGTGTGAAACATTAAGGGTGAGGAAATGGTACAGGGTCAGTGGTTTAAGAACAGTTAAACAGGTGAGGATGAGGGAATGGTATGGGCCATTGGTTAAAGAACAGTTAAACAGGTGAGAATGAGGGAATGGTGTGGTCCAGGGGTTAAAGAACAGTTAAACAGGTGAGAATGAGGGAATGGTATGGTCCAGGGGTTAAAGAACAGTTAAACAGGTGAGAATGAGGGAATGGTGTGGTCCAGGGGTTAAAGAACAGTTAAACAGGTGAGAATGAGGGAATGGTATGGTCCAGGGGTTAAGGACATAGTACGGGATAGTGTTGTTCCAAATTGAACAAACAAATCTTTTTTACAGATTTATTTTTAAACTTGGTACATTCTGAACTGTCAATGATTCATATTAAAACTAAATTTCAGCTCCTGGACTGATTCAATTTTTAAAAATGAGCTGAGCTCCCTCCTCCTCGTCTTGATACAATTTTGAATTCTTTGTTCCCTCAATGATTGCCAGCTGTACAGGCCTTCAAGCAACACCAGCAGCACCAAACCATGGTGCTCCCTCTACCATGCTTCACAGTTGGGATGAGGTTTTGGTGTTAGTGAGCAGTGCTTTTTCCATCCAAACATTGCATTCTGCATTTATGCAAAAAAGTTCAACCATTGTTTCATCCATCCAGAGAACACTGTCCCAGAGGCATTGTGGAACATTCAGGTGGTATTTTGCAAACTTAAGCTGTGCAGTAATATTATTTTGGAGAACAGTGGTTTACCCCATGGTGTCCTCCCATGAATACCATTCTTGTTTATTGTTTTTCTTATTATGGACACATGTGAACAGAAACTTTGGCACAAGATTTCTTCAGGTCCTTTACCGTTACCCTAGGGGTCTTTTTGACCTGCTTCAGCATTGCACACTGCACTCTTGCCATGATCTTTACAGGATGTCCACTCCTTGGGAGAGACGCAACTGTACATAATGTCCCAATTTTGTAGCCAGCTTGTCTTATTGTGGATTGATGAACACCCAGGCCTTCAGAAATGCTTTTGTAGCCTTTTCAAGCTTTCTGCATCTCTACAATTTTTCTCCTAACGTCCTCTGAAAATGGTTTTGTTTAGAGCATGTTCACATGAACAGATGTTTCTTTAGAACAGCACTCTTTCAGTAACCAAACTTTGTATGCCTTTTAATAGGATACGGCACCTCCAATCCACACCTCTAATCTCAACTCATTGATTGGAACACCTGGCTCCAATTAGCTTTAGGAGAAGTCACTAGCCTAGAGGTTCACATCCATTTTCTAACCTAGACTGTGAATGATCCATTCAGTATTGACCAGAATAAAAACAATTATTTGTTTGTTATTAGTTTAAGCAAATTGTGTTTGTCTATTGATGTGACCTAGATGAAGATCAGACCACATTTAATGAGCAATTAATGAAGAAATCCTAGTAAGTCCAAAGGGTTCACAAACCTTTTCTTGCAACTGTATACTTGTAATCATTATGCAAAACAGCAATTGTTTTTGTATTTGCACTTTAGGCAATGCAAATAATATTTATGTCATTATGAAATCGCTCGTGTAGACTGTGCTGGAGCGCAAGTGCGTCAGACCGGTCTTTCGTCTGTCTTGTTCAATTTGTTTGTACTGAATGTCCTGGAAGACTCAATGAACAAAATGTTCCGATTGTAGTGAACGTACCGAAAGCCTAGATGTACAAACTCACTGAATGCAGAATGTAAACTAATAGTTACATGAATCACCTCATTTAAGGACTGCTGCCAAGCCAATTAATACTGCATTTACTTATGAATTATGAAAATTAAAATAATTTTGACATGGAACCAAGGACTGTACATCTCTGTACATCACTCAATATTGGCATTTTAAATACACAGATGAATGCTTTCCTGGCCTGTTTGGGTAAAGATTCATATCTGACAGCTGTCTGAAAATTTGATATGACAACTCGGTTTGGAACTATGGTTGGTGCAGTTTCCCTCAGGGGTGAACAGTCATGCAATGGTTGTACTACTGTCATCTAAGAACAGATTCATGACCTTCTGGAGATCTAACTGCTTTTTTGTGAGCAGGAGTCAGCCTGCCTAATGTGTTTGATTTTTTTGTGGAAATGGTCTTCTCAATCATTACAAAGTTAAAATGCTAAGTTGAAAAATAGAAATCATTCTGCACATGCACATTTGCTGATAGAGTAAATGTGAGTAAATATGACTAACATGGCCAGGCATGGAGTAATGTTCAGTCTAAAGCTGAAAAACTATTTTGTCTCTTCACATGAGAAATAATTACAGCAAGATTTGTAAAATTTGTGGGCGGATACTGAGGGTGCAGAGTGAGTTGAAGTTTCTGATTGGTCAGCAGGCTGCAAAGCAGCTGTCCGATTGGATCAGACACTTTGTTGTTTGTCAGTTGCAGCACACCAATCCAATCCAAACAAACTTCCCCATAAGGGGCAGTAAATAAGCAAGCCAACAAATACATAGATAAACAGATCAGATCAGTTTCATCCCAATACATGTGTTCGGGGCAGTCAGTCTTATGTCTTATACTGAGCACGGAATGACTGACTGACCTGCATGTAAATATGCAAGCAATAACCTCAGAGAAACAGGCACCTTGGTTTAAATTTTTTTATTGAGGTGAAATCTGATTGTTTATACCTGACCTACCATGATGTGAAGATAATGAACGCTACCATGTGAGACTAAACTGACACGAAGGAGATCACCTGCCAGTCGGAGTGGATTATTCGGCTGAATGGCATGATTGGTGATCAACCAAGACAAAAAAAACAGGTTGAGAGCTCATGGTTTTTTTAAAGGTCAAAATGTCTTTTCTGTTTGAAACTCACAAACTGCCAGCAATGGTGAAACACTGGGAATTCCCACTGGAAAAATCATACTACTATGTTAGTCCTCATGTCTGCATCATCAGATTCCCTCTCTCTCTCTCTCTCTCTCTCTCTCTCTCTCTCAATGGTGTTTTTTTGTTGTTGTTTATTTTTATTATCATTATTTTACTGTGTTGATTTGACAATGATGTTTTAATAAAAGGGCATCAAAGGCTCTCTCTCCTTTTGTCAATCTCTCTTCTTCTGTCTCCCTTTCCCCCCTCTCTCTCATTCTATCTCTGTCTCTTTTTATCTCTCTCTTATTCTATCTGTACTGGTCTTCTTGTCCTCATTATCTCTCTCTTTTTGTCACTCTCTCTCCCTGTCTCCCCCCTCTAGCTCCCCTCTCTCTCTCTCTCTATCTCAGTCTCTCTCTCTCTCTATCATTGCAGTAATCAGCAGGATCATGCCACAGACAGACAGTGTGTTCATCTCTTTTCAGTAGCCCACATTGCGTGCCAGATGGAAATCGCTGAGGTCCAAACAGGCCTTCAAGTGCAAAAGAAACAGTTAAAGATCCTATTGCAGCTATTAGCATATGGCAAACATTTATGCAATTGTGACCACAATGGGCTTTTAAGCTCTGAAACCTAAACTATCTTGGGCAATCAAAGGTGACAAGAGCAGGTGGAAAAGAACATCAGTAAACAGAGACCTGTGGCAATCAGGTTAAATCACACCCACTGAAGTTAGCACGGAAGGTGAGGACAAAACAGGCTGTAACCAAAAACAAGTCCGTTGAATCAATTAAAAGCATTTTAAAATGGATAATTAAGCAGATAAACACATGCTCATTCCAGGAATCGCACTGAGCCAAAAAGGCTAATTGTAAAGCGCTTTGGATAAAAGCGCTATATAAATGCAGTCCATTTACCATTTACCATAGTGTAAACTGCCATGAGGCAGTTGTTTATTTCAAATGAAGAATGAGATCAGAGAACATGACCTTTTAAATAAAGAGTTGCAGCTATTAAAGTATTAACCTGTAGGTATGGATTAGCGTCAATACTCGTCAATGTTATATAATCCTGGAACTGTGCGCTATTGAGCAGAATAATGGTCAAGGTTATAATAGCTCGCCTGCTTATCTTTATAATGGCAAACGACTCTACATCACTTAAAATATTCACAGACGAATAAAAGGTTGTGAGAACAATTGAAATGTATGTGGGCAGTATTGAGTATTGGAGGGAATATTGGCAACTCACACAGCATTCTCATTTTAAAGGGGTGTGTGTGTGTGTGGGGGTGTTGTTGTCTGTGTGGATGCCCTGCTGTCTTAAATTGGGCTGTTAAGGTATGCTAGATATTTTCACCTGACAGCATCCAGTTGCCTTGGGACCGCATTGTTTGTTTATTGTAGGGATAAGCTGATGGTATCTGTTCTGACATGTACAGGAAAAAGAGAAAATACCAGATGAAAATAAATAAATAAACACATAAATTGAAAAAGAAATCACAACACCTCCAAGATTAGAATTGGAATTTCCATGTAAGTGCTATTGGTCTTCCCCAGTTGATTACCATTTAATTATCAGTATATTAAGCTTTTCACTGACTGTTTTCCCAACTTCAATTATAGCAAGGGATTCAATATTTGTGGTATGGGCATTATTTAGCTGATAGTGTACTTTATATATTTGATGAAAGCACTTGTGTATGTAATTTTGTAGTTCACGGTGAATAAGAACGTTTGCTAAACGTATTTTTAAAACATGCTGAATTTAATAAAGAGCCACGTGATGAAAACACAGCTCAACGCTCCGCTCACACACCGCAAAACTGAGCACAAATGTTTGTGTAACTGCTGAAACACGCAGTACTGTTATCTGGCAGACGCTTTTATCCGAAGCGACATACAATACGTGCATACCACGGGCATACCCACACGCCCAACCGCTCATTGCCGGGGGGGACCCAGTTCTGAACATTTTTCCATTGTTTGTGAATGTCTAGCGGGGGCGGGCTGATTCAATTCAATTTAACTCGACAGTTCAATCAAACTCAAACGTGTAGGTCCTCCCACGCCCTCGATCACATACAGTGCTGGAAGCTGGAACTGAAAGGTCAGAGTTCTAAGAGCCATGACATTCCTACATTGTTGTTCTCCCTCATGACGCAGGCACAAAGCACAGTTCCTCCATTACCGGCAGGTTCCTTATTGGCCTGGATCAGGTGGTACACAGAGGGCTAAATGTGTCTCAGTTATAACACACCGGTCAGAAGGCTTGACTCGGGCCTCAGATTAACAGTTTACCTAGTATGGCTACATAGGGGGCAGCAAATTTGAAGGGGTGGAGGAGAAGGTGGGAGTGGGGGGTTAACGGGTTTACTCTGCAGATTTTGGGGAAGCAGGTTTAATCGTTCATGAGCACGAAAGGGCGTCCACCACACCTGTCAGAATCTTGTGTTTTGTAATTGTGGCATATTTGGCAGCGTGTGACATTAGAGGTGTCACTCTAGTGTCAGAGGTAAGTCTGGAATATGGTAACCATGGATACAGAGGCAAGCCCCGGCACACCGACAGCACACAGTCCTGGAGTGGCTCCAGGGGGAACAAAACTGCCTGTGCAGGAAGTGACATCATAAGATGTTACAATGAAAGGTGCTCTTATCAAAATTTCATACAATTTCCCCATGCCCACTTGACAACTTTATTCACCTAATGATTGACTAACTTCAGCCTTTTCACTCAAAACCAAGATTAAATGCAGACAGGCGGAAGAAAAATAGCTACACCTTGTCTTTGAACGTCCTCAGAATAATAAGTGGTAGGGTGTGGCTTCCTCAGGCCACTGGACTGTATCATTAGCTCACCATACCTGGGGTTTCATGGCAACAGAAAACAACCCGCTTCACAAGCTTACATCAGTCAAGATTCCTCGGGCAAGCACTGCATTAGTGCTCCCTTGCTAACCACCAGCCACCAGCAGGTTATGATAAAATAACTCTTATTCCACTTTCACCAACTCTCAAGTACTGCAATAGCGCAATTAATAACAGCAATGATAGTGAACAGGCCAGTGATCCTGTTCTTAACAATGGTAAATGTAATAACGTTTTTTATAAATTGCACTGTCATTTAACACACAGGCACACAGCTTTTGATGTGGCTGGAGTGAACAAGGTCCAGACTGCAACACGCAAGCACGCACACACACCACACCAAACACACGCACAAACATACACACACCATACCATATTTGATATTTTGATTCGCAATTGGACGCAATGCGTTTATGACAAACACGTGGACAACCTGATGTCCAAATCTGTGCATGCACTTATGAATAAGCCCAAATGTGCTGACTTACAATGCAGCCCATGTACAGGTGCACCAAAAAGTGATCGTACTATATTTTTGCAGCTGAGGGCACCAGGATTTGTTTGTATATATGCTTTGTGCTAAGCGCATAAGTCATGACTTTCAGATATACAACGGGGCTGAGTTCAGATCATTCTCTGTTTGAAGTCTGAGCTGCCCTTCCTCGTAAAAAGAGAGAGAGAAGAGGAGGAGAGAGAAATGAGGCAAGCAAGCTTTGAAGACTGTTTGTTAGAGAACCCACAGGATGAAGACACAGGTTAATACACTGCAAAAAAAGGTATAAAAGCTTTCAAAGTGAAACAATGCCGCTGTCACTAATTGTGGTAGATTTATTTTATGGTCAGCTTTGATCCCAAACTTTGAATGATTCTCTCTATTCTCTATTCTTCTGTATTGTCTCTTTTCAACAGACAGCTGTGATATTTAATGACTTCTGAAACTCTGGTGTTTGCTGGAGATTAGTTTTTTAAAGAAAATTGTCTGAATCTATATCAAGCCCCCATTGAAGTTGTATCTTATTGTCACATCACAGTAGAACACGCCTTACACACCCATCCCAGAAGAGTGTAGGTTTAAATTTTTAATACTTACAACAAATAACAATTTAAATAGAGGCCAGCTGAACAAAATCATACCAGAAACCGGTAGAAAGGTTTTTGTAATACATATGCAATGAGCTCAAAACCTATATTTCAGTTTAAACATAGAGCTCTATACCTTGAAGGGTATGTATCTGTATCCTGTATCCTGTCAGACCACACCATCTAAACGTTTTTCCTGACAGGAAATTCATTTTATTTTATATTTTTTACAGGAGCCACATTTTGTTTTTATACATGAGCGGCAGTGTAAATATTACTAGGTGAACAGTTCTGCTCTCCTGCACTCCTGAGTGAAGCCCTTCTTGGAGGTATGTGAGGTCACAGAAATGTGTTTGATTTATGGCCTAACAATTATTTTTATATGCACAAAAAATGATGTGAATCTGAATTAACCCAGCTTTTGGCACAGGGATTGATAAACAGAATGGAGAATGGTTTTTGAGAATATATGAGGTTTTTGAGGGATTACGTTGGATACAAATATTTATTCAAACGCAAGACATCTGCCAGAGGGCAACATTCTTCTTGATTATTTGAGTGATCCCACTTTCAGAATAAACATCTTGTGTTTTTCTTTTATGCAAGTTGTTGTCATAATCCAACCTGATTTGGTATGAACTTTACGCATTCTGAATGAACATGGGGTTTTCTTTATAGACAGTAGTACCATTTTTCAAGAAAACTTGCATTTCAAGAACCAGTTTGATCAGTGGTGTCAGACTCTGGTCCTGGATGGCAGCAATGTCTGTAGGCTTTTGATTTCAGCCATTCATCTAGAGCACTGATTGGCTAATGAGTCCACCTTATTTTCAAGACCATAATTATTTGAAAACTGGCTGTGGTTCGAACTTGGTTTTGATACTCCTGAACTGCATATAATATTGATTAGGGCAGAGTGGTAAAACTGTTATTTTTTAGATAAATGTCCTATGTGCCCTGTAAGGCCGAGAAAAACAGATAAACATGGTGTTGTTGCAATAATCTAAACACATCTTGAAAGCTATCTCTGGTGTCATCTTGAGAACATATGACCCTTCTGTCAAAGTCAATTAATGCAGGTTTAACTCAGAAAAAAAAGAAAAAAACCAACTGTTGTTGGATAAACCTTTTGTGACCCTGTGTAAGATAAGTCACACCACCCCTGGAGTCACACTATTGTGTTCCTAGCATTTTTAAGCCTCAGCTCTCCTGACTCATTCCTTTGTTCAACCGAAATGTCATTCATACAGGGACTGGCTCTCAGTAAAGTTCAGTCTTTGTCCTGTTTTGTTCCCTTATTTTTCTTTGTAATGCTGCCTGTTTATTATTATGTCACTCTTGTTTGTACATAATGATGTTAGAAAATGGAAAGAGCTTCTAGAAACAGCACACGTTATGCTCATTAAGCTGTTATCTGTTCTGGCATAATACTCTTTTAAATATTTAGATCAATATATGACAATATATTGGAAATATTTCTCATTTAGAGTTAGTGATTTATCAATAATAAATGTATACCACCAGATATTTGTCTCTTCAAGGGTATAATAGCAATGCCCCAGCAAGGTTTTAAACAAACAGCTTTCTGCTTACAAGAGTTCAGGCTCCTCCCCATCACTCTGATGTCATATAAGTAACATCAAAAAAGCCTCTTTCATGAGTGAAATTTCATGCATGCATTGGAGGACACTTGGCAAAAATGAAAGGATGTCACAACTGAGTAAAACATGAGTAACCAACCATTTCTTAATACATCTGCTTGTGCATGACCTTTCCCATGGGAAACCGAGTTTCAGGAGTGAGGGAGTGTGTGATATAACCAAAACCCACTGGAAACTGAGAAGGAAGACTTCCTGAGGGATATTTGAGTCGGATGTGGGCCTGCCCTGTCCTGGATTTCCCAAAGGACTATCCGACTCACCTTAAACACGGCTCTTGAAAGTGTTCAATAATAAACACCCAGCCAAAAAGTTCCTTGATTGCACCACATTGTGCTCAAAGGGAAGTATTATGATGCAGAAAGCGCAAAGAGTGTGAACAGAATGAAAAATGTTTCACTTTGGGAACACATGGGATGCTAGAAGTGCAAAATAGTTTTGTTTTTTTCCATAGTGGGAGATATGGTTACAGAAGCCCATATTTATGGCATTCTTTTTCAACCCAAGTACATAGTATGTGAATGACTAAATAAAATAATCTTACCCACAAATGTAAGATACACATCCATAATTATCTTCACATTGAAGGAATAATTAAAATCGCAAACACGTAAATAGTAAGCAGGGAAAATGTGGCAACCTTAACGTTGAATTATTATTGAAAATGGGTGGGATGTCTTCCCCGCCTGCATCCTTAGAAGGCTGCTCCCTCTGAAGGTAGCGTCTTAACAGTAAAGTAATCGCAAAAGGCAATGAATTTGGGGCACACTTTGAAGGCAGAACTATGTTACAGAGAGTTCACAAAATCAACATCTGATCAGTGTTTACTGTTTCAGCTGATGGCTTTAACTTTCCAACAGACAGACTCAACGCAAATAAATACGGATTCTGTCATTGTAGCCACAATTGTTCTGAGCCTTAAAAACATTAAATACCTTATTCCAGTGTATTAAATAATTAAAATGTACTTTCAGATGTGACTACAACAAATTATCGGTTTCACTGCATATTTACATTTCCACTGCTTCGCTGGTTTGAGCCGCCATTAATTTAACAGAAGTGAGAAGTCTCAGGAAATCACAAAGCCCTGTGTGATATTCTTCCAGTTGAAGGATGCATCAGACATTGCTTTCAGATTGAACCAAAATAAGGCACCTTAGTAGGACACATTTTGATGACTTTGGTTTGGGACATGCCTACGAAGAACAAGAGTGAAAGATTGTGAAAATACTGAAAATTCTGCCTTCAAATGCTGCCTTCTAATGCAGCTTACTTTGTATTGGGACACAGCCACTGTGTCCCCAGTAACAGGAAGTGAAAAGCAATCCTGTGCTCCCAACCCCAGCCGGCACACCCCCATCTCATACATAACCCATATCCATGCAGAACAGAAAGGAGAACATTTACTCATCCCACCCGTCCCACTCTCATCCCCACAAAAGGTGCAGTAAGGCTTCCTCGTTTAGTAAACAAAGTGAGCCTGGGGTCTGGTTTGAGGTCAGCAGACAGTGTTTGCGACACAAACTCAGTCTTTGTCTTTACAACACTGGGTGACACAGAACTTCAAGTTTTTCAAGAGATTTCACAGGACGAGTAAAGGCTACAGCATGAGTTGTCAATACAGCATCACGGGATCTTTTATACAAATTCAATTCATCAGTCCCTCATAATGCCATGACATCACAGACCTGAAATTCTGTGACAGCGTTTGGCCCTTGCTCTAAAGCACTAGGGAGAATTCCATCATCATGTGGACGAAAATTAGTAATTAACCCGTAACCCATGGTGGATGCTGCAGTCATTCACGAAACTACCCATGAATCCCTCTCGCAGCCTTTTCAAGAAAAAAATACGAAGTTTTGGAAACATTATGTCGGCTCACTAAAAGCCTAACCCATACCCTAATCTCCTTTTGAATCATTACAACTTTCAATTTGTGCCATTCTTTGAAGTGATAAATCCATCAGAATCATATGTTCTCTTCTTCTAAGAAACCTGAACCAAGCTTTCTCCGGTCTAGCTGGCATGAGAACCACAGCCATGATGATGTCCTCAGCTGTGCGTGAGATCAGTGTTTTGTTTGGTCCCTCCTTTACATTTCCACAATCTGTCACTGCGGCTTCTGATGGAAGATAGCATTCTCCCATTCTTGCCCTGTGAGTTGAAGTGATAGGGAGACACACTTGGCAGTCAGTTCAAAGCCAACCTCCTCTTACCACACAGAGATACAAGCCCCAATCAGGCACTTCCTCAATCCTCCTGCCAACTCTACCTCTTCATGCAAAGCTGACCCACCTCTCCAACCACAAGCATTTAAAGACCTTTGCCCAGAGGTGGCTCTTCCTTATGCTGAGTGCAGATGCATCATGCTTAAGCTTATATAGAAAAAGCAATCCATTATAGTATGAATCCCTATATGAAGAGTCACGTGATGACACATTTAGAAAAAAAAAGTTTAGCTTTTGTATCGATATCCAAATCAATTTTTAAACCTCATATGTGAATTTGCTGTTAAACATATATTTGAAAAGCAATTCAAACACAATGATCTGTGAACATACTGTATAGTGAAAAGCAGTTTATTACTATATTTATGCCCTAAGGAATAAAAATCTCTTATTTTCAAATTCGACCCAGAATGTTATATACAAACAGCTTTTGGGAAGGTGGCAGAAGGATTGAGATTGCGTGTCACAAGGATAGCTCCGCAAAAAAAAGAAAAAGGGTCTCTGTCTCAGTGCTCTGAAAATGAACAGCCCCTGTGGCAGTTGTATATTTTTAAGACCATTAATGGAGGGTGCATGCATGCATGTCGAGTGAATGAAATATTGAAATAAAGGGAAGCCATTGACTGAACCCTGTCCCTTATTTAAGGGTAATTAAACTGTACCCTTAAATTTTGAGGTCAACCAACAACACTGAGGTTTTTATACCTGAATTCACCTGAACTGCTGTAGCGAACGATGTGGCAGTTTAACTGATAAATAGCACAGGTTTCTGGTCTGTCTGAGCACCAGTGATTCAGTTTAGTCGCTGATTGACTAGAGACCACACACATTGGTCTCAAGACTATAACTGGCTGCTGATTGAAAGGAAGCCACAAATAGCTGCTGCTCTCCAGAGCTAGTGTTTCATACCCGATACAGAATTCTGCATCTGCAGGATGTGCAGATTTTAGCTGATGTGAGGAGCCATATGCCCATGACCAAAAAAAGTTTTGAATTGACAAATTTAATATTCCGTATGCCTCACATGCTTGAGATCACATCAACCAACTCACCCAATCTGTATCCTTTGCTGGGTTACTTTTGAAGCCTGGGTCTTCAAATTCCTTTGTATTATTGTCTGTTTAAATTTAGTATGGTGAGCCATTATTAAGCTGATGTGAAGGGGTCACTTACAATAAAAAAAAAACCCAGCAGAGGCTTTTATATTTTTTTAATGTTTCCTTGTGATGCTGGAGGAGATCAGTCATTTCCCAACCTACTCATGTTAACCCTTACCCCACAGCAGTTTTATGAAATTGCTTGCACATCCTCCCCGTCACCTCACCTCACCACCCCACTTCACCTGAAACAATGGTCGGTTTGGTAAAAGGCCCGACAAACACAAACAGCGCAATAAAGACGCAGGGTACATACCAGCTAATCCGGCACATTCCAGGCAGCCGGCCATGAGGCTCTCGCCTCCTCTGCTCCCGCGGACCTGGCTCGGCTCCAGCAGAGGCATGGGGGCGGCCGCGATCCGCGTCTTTCATGTTCCGTAATATTTTCAAATGATCAGGGTTTTTGTTGTGCGTGAAATGTTTATATAAAACGATGCTGGTGATAATCGGAGACAGCTAATCTGATTGCGAGACATGGGTAATTCGTAGGGTGAAGCAGAAAAAAAAAAAATTCTCACTCAACTTCTGCAGTTCCTGAAGAGCTGTTGCTGCTGCTTAAATGCCAAACTTAAGTCTAAAACTTAAGTGGTTTTTGTTCTTATGCATCACCATGATCAGCAAAATATTGAATGAGAATTTGTTTCCCAAAGTCACAGACAAATTGCCAGAAAAGGAAAGGTTAAATGCCCCCTCGTGTACAGATATGAGCCCTCGTGCCAAAACCCACTGAGTTTATCTGTGTGGAATCGCGCGACTGTTCAGTGTGTTCCCATCAGCGATGCAAACAGCCGGCGTATCCCGAGCAGCATCGGTAAACACTAATCAACCTTTACATTTTCTTCAGCATCCAAGATCACATCACTCAACTGACCAGGCACAAGCAATGACCTGTAAGTATTCTGATGTGCATTCAGCTCAGCACAAACAGGTCCTTGACTAAGGAATCTAACTCGGATAACTTCATCCTAATTCCTTATAAGGACACAAATCACCTATGCACACACAGATACATACATGCCCACATTACACATACTGTATACATATTCACAGACACACACACACACACACACACACACATACGAACTGTGTGTGTGTGTGTGTATACACACATATTACAACTCAATATTTCCAGTAAACACAGCAGGTATGTTTCAGATCAGTGTTATCCTGTAGGCATAATTGAGATCTCTGCAAGTGCTGTCAGATCCGTCAGTACGCACAAACACAACAGGCGTCCTCTAATCTCTGGGGTTACGGTAAACAGCGGTTTGGTCGCGTGACTCCCATTCCCGCCGGCATCGTCATGGCACGCTGGAGTGACAAGCGCGCACACACACACGCGAGGCACCCACAAAGAGGAGCCCTCTACAGAGCTACGCACGCAACGTCTCTTTAAAGATGGCCGCCGCATATCGACCCATCTGCTACCAGCACCTCAACTGCAGGTGCCTCGTCACAACCCGATTCCAAACAAAACATTAAAGACCATAAACAGGCCCAACTAAGCAAAAAAAATACCCTGACAAAAGAAACAAAACCACACACATGCTGAACCACTCTTTTTTTATGCCCACAGTTTCTTTTGGAAAACTGAAGAAATAATTTAACAGCCCTTTTCCACTTGGCAAAATCAGTGTTCCACTAATTCCAATCAGTGTGGAAGGCATTTCCATATAAAACCTTTACAAGTAGGTTATGTCAAATTAACCTAGTTTAAATGGCAAAATTACATTGGGATATATGTACTTGGCTGGTGGTTCCAGAGTCCACAGTAAAAAAAAATTAAAACAGATTTATATATATTCAGTTAGGGCTAAATTGTTTTGCACTGACCAAAACCATAAGCAAGGGGTTGGATTAATGTATCTGGGAAGATTCCTAGACGGTCATGTGACCAAACGGCTTTTTTCCATTTGCGCTGGAATGCAATAATCCACTGGTAATTAGTCTTCTTGGGAAAAGACTTGAAGGTGCGTAGGTTACTGTAATATTATACGATGCTCAGCAGTTCAGTGGATACTCACGCATTTTAACAAACATTTTGACACCTGCGCTGCGCTCTCAAATTTAACAGATCAATGTGCATTATTAAAGAACAAAATGCACCACATTCCTACCAGACCTACTGGCAAAAGGGGAGTAGATCTGTGGGACTGTTAATGAAATTTAAGCATGCTGGAGAGGCATTCAATTTCTCTGATATATCTATTTCCCCCAGACAGATTTGTCTGTATGATGAGAGGCGGAAAATTTTCATCATAGGTCCCTCAATTAAAAGCTATTCTTACACTTTATTTCATGAGCAGTGTATTTTATTACCGTCTATGACAGCCAAATTCTTGAAGATGAAATGTGATTGCCCAACACTTTCCTTTATTGCTCTAGCACTTCCCTGAACATTTATGTGAAACTCTTCTTCATGCCTCTACGCCCACAGTTGAATGAGAGACAGCATATCTCTTCCTTGAGACCGAACATCTAGACCTTCATCTAAGGGTGGTGAGGAATTGCAGGGAGGTGGCGCGGAGCTTTCGAAGTCCTGGAGAGTGTGAACTGCCGTACGACCGACTGTTGTCTCGAAATCGAGAAACGGTCATGCTCCAGGGCCTGCTGACATCACCACCTTGTGGGGCCGCATTCTTCTGCAACGTCAATGCCCCTGCTAACGCACCGCCATAAAGCATTTCTGTTTGTACTGAGGGGCATGAGGGGCATTCAAAACCATACAATTAAGGGCTATTTTTAGAGCATGCAGGGTAATGCAACCCAGGCTGGGACAACAGGTGTAACCTAATAGAGGCCCAGGTGCAGGGACACCCACCCTTTCATTGTGAGACTCGCCTTTCTGAAATGAAGCTCCGCGACCAAAGGAGACAAACAAAGAAACAAAGGAACAGGGAAGCCCTTTTTCTCTGGTTAAGTTCCTGACCCCGCCATTTGCCTGTCATGTCCTCCAGGAAGCTCCCTGTCTCTCTCTAGTCAACGGACACTGCAGACTTTTGTCACTAACGAAACGGTGGCGATTCTGAAATTCTGTCCCCGGGAGTTTGATACCAGCGACTGGCGTATTAAAGCACCCAAACAAACCTTCTCTGAGTTCTATGGATCCCAAGGTGGGCCTCTGCTTGCATAGACCGCCAAGAATTGTGTACTCATCTGGGTGCTTCACAAAAAAAAAAGCAAATGGCGTATCAAAAACGAAAAACAATCGATTGGTTGAGGACACCAACATCCGCTGCGGCACAGAGAAAGAGCGATGTTGGGAACCTCAGATCTGCACTTCATCATCGAGTTACGCATCTCCTTTCGCCAAACTGCGTCATCTCCCAGTACGTTTGAAGGGGGTTCGAGAAGGTTTGTGCCGTCTGAGGGACAGATTCCCTGCGGGACATTACATCATGCGCTGACGTACTTGGCTGTTGTTGAAAAAAAAAAGAGAAAAAAAATGTCAGTGATATTCAAAACCTGTAAAGGTAAATGGCTATTTCCGTGCTAAACAAAAAGGGGCCAGGGGGGTTTTACACTCCTGGGAATCCCGCTGCTAAGAAGCCTCTCTTGATTTTCCTCCGGGAGGGCTACCCAGAAAGTAACCACTTTGATAAGCAGACGGGGTGGGGTACAGGAACCCCGGCAGGCCCCTCCCCCATCTCCCCCTGTGCTACGGGGCCACTCTGTGTGGGGGCTGTTTTTGAGCTATGCCAGAACATATCCTTGCGTTCCATGGGCTAAGGCTAACAGGCTCTGTGGAGGCACACTCCTCACAGATAGATAAAGAGGGGTGTAAATCTGACCCTGTGGAAACATCACAGGGAGGAGGGTGTGTGTATGTTAGGGTACAGAATACAGAATGCCCCGTATTAGCAACTGCAACACACCCACACACACCATACACGCACACACGTAAACACACATACAACACACAACACTGACACAACACACATGCACACACACACACACACACACATAGATACAGCACATCCACAAACACAACACAACACACAAATACACACATACACAGCACACACACATACACGCTCACGCACGCACAGTGGCAGTGAACCAGAGTTCTTGAGCCAGAGCTCTCCAGACAGATGCAGAAGGGGTCTGACAGAGCATACAAGGGAAATAAATATAAAAAATTAAGCTTTAGTTCAGCTGTCAGCTTCAGTTTGCTCTGACATGTGTAACTCTTTTCATTAAACCCTGTCTGGACAGGCATGTGCATTTGCAATAAATGTATTTCCATCTCATGCGCCTTTCCTTACTTTAGTTACACAACCTTTCCCAGCCAGAGAGACCACCAGGAAGCTCAGTTTACTGAAGCCCCCCTATCAGAATCCATGTTATTTCAAACTTTTTAAAAAAAGTCTTCAGACAATGAACATAAAGAATGTTATTGACATGCATCATCAAACCTAGATTCAAAAGACAGACACCTGAAAAACATTAACATGAAATTCCAATGACACTGTAAGGATTCTGAATTGGTTGTATTCTTGATTTCTATTCTTATCTGTAATTTTAAACCGAACAAGGCCCGATAAATATAATTATCTAACTGAAAGCAACCTCCAGTACTCCTCATAAGTATTTCTCATCGCCGGAGAGAAAATCCAGATATCCAGGTGAACCAGACACTCCGCTGGGAAAGCTTCACGCTCGTAAAAGCAGAGAGAAAAGAAAAGGAGGGGGGAAGGAGAGGGAGAAATCGCTGCTGAATGGGCCATGTGGCCGTTTCGTGCAAAGGCTGTGTTGCCACGGGTTCACTGGAAGGGAGTTGCTAGCGCTGTTATCACGCATAGCCTTTTGTTGCTGCTGCTGCAAGGTGTTTGACGGTAACCCAAACAGGTTATGTAGTAACTGTGATATTATCTTGGTGAACCTCACCTGAGGGGGAAGAGCCTCACCGTCAGGGAGCCTTCCTTGTCTCTGTACGAACATCGCCCGGGGCACCAACGCTCTCGCAAGCAAACAAGTGGAATACCCGTCAGGGCAGGCTAGGCCATGCTAACACTTTTTTTTTCATTCAAAGCGAAAGCTTTGCTCTCTCTCTCTCTCTAAATAATCTTTTTTTCAGGTTTGATGGCACACACATACCTTGAGATCAGGTCTTTTGTTTACATAGCAGACTCATCAGGTGTAACTACATAAATAATTATCTTTTGTTTATTTGCTTATGGGGGTTATTATCGAGCATTAGAAGGTTTCATTTAAAGTAAGGCTTTGACACACATGAAAGATGGCACTTATGGTTACCTCATTTCTCCCTGTTAATTAGAGTTAGCTTCATCTCAAAAGAAAGCAAGATGAATTAAATTATGCCACAAACAATTAAGAGCACATAGCTTAATTTCCTTCTGTGAATTATCCAACCCTATCCCATTTTATTAACTCTAAATTGGCTCCCTAACAAAATAGAAACAACACAATCAGCAAATTTGAGCCAATCCCCACCCAGACCAGGTTTAGACCCATGCAGATAATTTACTGATATTTTAATATACGCAAACATTCTTGTTTCCATTGTTTGTGTTAGTATTGTGTTGTGTTAACTGTGTTGTTTAAATTTTTGTTGAAAAACCGTGGAAAACTTTGACAGTTTAAATAGATTGAGTTCAAAATGTGTTACATCTTCTTGTACTTAAGATATTAATGAATGAGCAATCACTATCATTGTACACATTATTAAATCTGTTTTACGCTTTCTAGGCAGAATCCATGTTCCCTCTTTACCACATAGCAGTGGTATCAGGATTATACCATTGTATTGCAAAAAGTGCCGTCTTTCCTCTGATACATGATTTTTTCCCCTTTATTCACACCTTTTCACAATTAAGAAGTACTATTTTTATCACTATTCAAATGTGAGCTCTCTGCCTCCAAACTGTATAAGTCATTACTTTATTTTACAACAATATCCTGGACAGCAGTCAGTTCTGCATTAAATGGAGCTGACTGATGGAAAGCTTGTTTTGACATGATTTTGGCATCTATGGTGTTTTTGATGTACATGTGGCATCTGTGGTAGTTTAAATAAACCTTGAAAGACCTCATGAGTACAAACATCACCTCTAGTGCCCAATTATCCTCTCTCAATGACATCTGATGTAACGTTAAAGCTAACTTAAATGCATTTGATTGATTGATTGATTGATTGATTGACTGATTAGCTGATCAATAACCTCCAATATGTTTATGAGTGATGCAGGACAGTCCCCAAACCTTTTCAACAGCAATGTCTTATTTGATTATTTATTTTTCAGAGCAAGTTGTTGTATAGCTTTAAAAATTGCTCCTGCTCCTACTTTGGCCTTATTTTGACAACATGGTCAGAATGGCAAAATTATTTTATCTTAGCATACTACATGTATTCGCTGAGAAAGGCCACATCAGATAAAATAAACAGGACTGTTTTTAGTGGTCTAGTGAGTCACTCAGCTTTAGTGTCTAGTATAGTATTAAATCCATGAAAACAATGAAATTATCTTTATATTTTTCGAGTGGACTATTCTATGTCTCGGGTGGAATTTCCTCCAACTGTACATAAGTGACTATGGATGCTCTATAAAGAGTTTATACTGTTGTAATAAAGGTGTTATGCATGTTCTGTGGAGGTTTTAGGAATACAGACTTATACAGTATGTTGGAATCACCTAATTAATCATTATCACTGCAGTATTTTCGATTAAATTCTGCTGCCTGAGCGATTTTTATTTAACAAGCACTATTATTGGGCAGTATTACTGCATTTACATTTCAATTTTAGTGATTTAGTAGATGTCCATACACAGAAAAAGTTTACATTTAAATCAGACTTTAAAATGATAAAAGGTTCCAGAGAATGTACATATTTTTGCTCATATCTGGGGCTGGCTCATAACTAGCTCCTCATATGAGTATGTAATCCGCAACCTGGACACGATGGAGTCATTTCAGTAGGGTCCAAAAATCACAGAAAGAAAGGACAGGAGCTGCTCATTTATCATCAAACAAAAAGGTCCAACAGGAGTGACTCTTACTTTTTTTAAGAAGCTGTCATTAGCCAATCAGTAGGCTGAATAGAGAGAAAAAGATTTATGGCTCCTTCACAGTGCATAATTTGTCAGTGCAGTCATTACAGTCTCCTAGCCTGCTACCACATGTTTAAATAGAGAAAGGTAACATCGTTGTCAGAGCTGTGGGTGAAATATGGGGTAGGTCAACCTTACGGAGATTTATTCTTTAAAACATGTAAGGTGTAAGCATTATGCTCCTTAAACTTGGAGAGGAGGAGAGGGGGTAGGGATTGGGGGTGTTGTCAACATAACTACAAGACCAACGGGGCCTTCAAATTGAAGGCACAAGTAAATAAAAGACAAACAGCTTCTTTGTTTTACTGAAGACTGAAAGGCATACTATGCATGATGTTTACCTTGAAAATATGAAATAACCTTGTTAAGCCATATCTATGATGCATTGGTGATCTTTGTCTCACTGCACTTTCGCCGAATTTGTGCATCTTTACCTTATTTGTTATTCTAAAATGTGTGCGGGATGTTTTTGGGCATGGCATTCATTTCTGTGTGGGGAGGGGTAGGTGTGGCTACAGACCCCGTAGTTTGTGACCAGATTTCAGCGGCGTGTTTGTTGCCAGCTTGCTAGAAACTGCCCAAATACAACAAAGTAAAATCAGAAACCAACAGGATTTGTTCAAGAACTAGAGTTAGTGTAGTATGAAGCTAGTGACAATAAGGACTTTCGCAAGGGTCTGTAATTCTCAAAAGGAAAGTCACAATGATAAAACTGCTATTACCTTCAACATAATGGAATTAATTAAGTTATACATTTGACATAATGGAATTCATTAAGCGATAATGGAATATGACTTCATACTGTTGCTCATGGTCACCCATTTCATGGTACTAACATCACCTCTAGCTATCTAGCTAGACACGTTAGGTGGGGCACTCAGGGTGAGTGGGTGTGGTTGAAGACAGAAGAGGAGACTTCTTTGATTGTAAATCCTGCATAGCATGCCTTCAAGTTAAAAACACATTGCGTGCTTAAAAAATCCATAGCTATTTGTCTTGAGCTCTTACAACTCAAAGGTTGTAGATATGATGGCCGGGTGGGGAACTGCCGTTGTGCCCGTGAGCAATTTACTTAACCTGAATTGCTTCAGTAAAAATATCCCTCTGTATAAATGCATTGTATGTTAGGAATGTAAACTGTGTAAATTGCTCAGGATTAGAGTGTCTGTTAAATACTGAAATGGAAAATAAGTCATTCATTCCAAGCAGAGTAAACTAAGTTTAAACTTTACATTTGCAAATATGGTCATGTTCCTTTTTTATGCTAGCATTTGTATCACCAGTGCTTTTTTAATGCTTCCCTTACCTCCTCTCATCCAACCCCCATCCCATGTAATTTTTAACAAGCTTAAGGAAATTAATTTGTGAGAATTAGATCAAACATGCCCAGCCGGCCAACTGGAATGATGGATGTTTTCTGTCACAGAAGCTGAGTGGCACTGCAGGTCGACCAGGCATGTGCACAGACAGACACCAACATGTGCTGAAGCGTATGCCCCCTGCTGTAAGATAGCAAAAGTGCCCTTTTGCTTATGTCCTTTTTTCAAAGCACAGGTGTACTTTCCAATTGTAATTGCCTTCAACACCCCCGGTCCATGATCACAAACCACCCGACCACCAATCCCCCACCCCCCCGTGCATGAACGCAACCCCCCGCAATGCCCTCCAATGTCTGTGACTGCAATTCGACACCCCCCCACCCCACCCCACCCCCCACTCCCACAGGACCCTGATAGCAATCTACCCTCTATGGTTCCCCATGTATGATTTTTCTGATGTCTGTACAATGCGTGAGAAGGTCAGCTGTCTTTGGCATGTGTCCGCGCAGACGTGACAGGGCCTGGCTGTTTTACAAAGCCCATTTCTGGAACCTTCAGTGCAATATAAGCAAATTAGCCTTTCAGCAGAAGGGATCAAAACCTGTCTCCTTAAACCCACAGGCAGACTGATTTAGGACGTGCCCCCATGATTCCCCACTTGGGGGGGGGGGGGGGGGGGGGGGGGGGGGGGGAGTGGCAGCCAAAAATACTGGGAGCCCCGCGGTGTCCTGACAGTCAAGTATCTTGTGCAAGGGGTATGCGTGAGTAGTGTTTGGAACCTCCTTCCAAAAAATAAAATAAAGGAGGAGGCAGTGCCAAGTTAATAGAGTGGGATTTCCCATAAGAAATAGGAATTATATAATAGTACATAGACTTTGATCATTTCTGCTCACAACTTGAACGTGAGCCATATATTTCAGCAATATGGACAACGATTATGATTGCCTCAGTTTTTCAAACATTGCGTAAATCATTAGATTGTCATTTTGAGCTGTTAAGCTTTGACTAACTTACAGTTGTTGGTCTGTTACAAAGGGAAAATAATAGTCACAATTTCCTCAGGCAGTCCTGGCTATATACATGTAAATGTCCGAGATGGCTATGAGCTTTGTTGACCTGAATGAAGGTTACATTTTTCGGTACAAATGTAAATGTACGGGACTCATTTATCTGTTTTCTCTCTCTCTCTCTCTCTCTCTCTCTCTCTCACACACACACACACATATGCACACACACACACACACCACACAAAGAATACTGTGGGCTTCTTCTTCCTTCAACAGCATTACTTTACCTTGTCATGTGTCAATCACAGCCAAAGATATAACATTGCCTTGCCTTCTGTAACCTATTTTTAATTGCAAGAAGCAATCATTTTTCCATAACTATCCCATGCAGTATAGCATATCGAACTATCAATTTACTCTTTCTTTTTGATAATTTTCATTTTGGACAACTGCTGAACATAAATGTGTTAATCATAATTCTCATTGTCATTTTTTCCCTAACTGTAAAGACCTTTACTACCAAACTATCATCATATAGATTATTAATATTATTGCTGTTGCCAATAAATAATATTATTGGTGTTACCATTTTCTTATTTCTCATAAAATATATATGTATTTCACTGTAGCTAACTACAGAATAGCTAACTTTCTGTTTTTTTTATATTTTAGTGTTTGTTTTTATTGACCCAAGTTTTTGTGTGTGATGAAGGATATGTTAGATAGTTAAAGATAGGTTAGATAAGTTCAGAGACTTAAGCTATCACCAATAGTATTGTGTCAAATTGTTATTGCAAAGAAAATGTTTGTTTGTAAATGTTTCTATTTATTTGTGGGCCAGGAATCAAGGATGAAGTGAAGGATGACAGTCAATAGTTTTAAATACCTTGCTGTCATTCAACACCTCCATTGTTATCCTTGTGTCAGTGATATTAAAATAGATAAATATGTCCAACTACTATAATTTACCAAAACTCCTATAAACATGCAATACAATCATGACAATTGTTTTGTTTACTATAAGTACATAAAAACACACACTGATAAACAAATGCACAACAAGTGCAACTCCACACCGCACACACACACACACACACACACACACACACACAAACAAATGCTGCATTCTGTTCCTCATCACCTGTAGATAACCTTACCTCATTACTTTAATTGATGGCTTTGAAGCAATTTCCACCCATTGGAAAGATTGTTTACTGTGTTACTAAGGTAAAGACTCAACAAACCTAAAATAGCAACGTCTCACAGCCAAAGACAGGTCGGAACACGTGCTCTCGCGCTCTCTCAAGCTTTTATGTGTATCACGTTAAGCATTAGCCTGCAGAAAGATTGAACATGGAAGTACAGGGCTTGAAATGTTTTACTCCAAACGTGGAAGAAATGAAATGTTTGACATACTGCTTAAATATGACAACCCCGGTGCTATGAACAATTCCATGATATGGCATTCTAATAATGGCATTGCCAAGACATTACCGCGTTGAATTTATGGTTGTTCCTTGACCAACCTCCTCAAACGTGTTGCATGTTACGAAAGGGCTCACCATGACGCAAATCAAAACAATTTTGTCAAGACATTTTTTCCTAATTATAAATAAAGCATATACTACGATTACTCAGAGATGACGCATTTTTCTCCAAAACATAAAGTTAAGGCTTGGTTTGGAGGCGTGCAAAAACTGTTTAAAGAGAAACAGAGAGCTGAGGTAATCATGGCAATTACCATTATTGGCAATTATCTGAGTGAGCTGAGCAAGCTGAAAGGAACGTGGCCTACCCTGCACGTAAATGTACTCTTCTCACTGTAAATAATAACAAAGAAATGTCTGGTATTAGGAGAGGAATGCTTAACCTTTCTCTTTCCACGGGCCAGGTCGAGCTGTTCCACACTCCAGAGTCGGTGAAGCGCTTCCATTATCGTAACGTTTTCAAAGGCGGAATCTGCGGCAGAGAATTCAAAACACATATAAAGCCGTGCGTGCTTTTCGGCTTGCGCATATTTCTGTGTTTATTTAGAAAGAGAGGGGTGAACCCCATTAACCCCAGTGAGTGTTTTGCACCAACAGACACTGAACTGCACACAGACGTGTAGACAGGCCCCTTGGCACGTCAGTCATCGGGACGAAAAACGTTGATATTTTCAGACAAGACGGGCAATTAACAGCAACAGGTTATGTTATTGAAAAGTTTCAGAAGTCAATACTTAAATCATGTCTCCACAAGAGTATTTTACAGCGTTAACTGTTTTGAAGCAACACTTGACCTGCTTCGACTGTACAAATGTGCAATGTCTGTGAGTGTTTTCTCCCTACTTTTTTCCAGACAAAATAGGCTACCTCTGTGATTATTCAGGCAGTTATGATTCACATTTTTACCTGACTATTCATTTACGCATGCAGTCAGGTTGGGTCTTCTGAAGCAATTCAAGTGACGTATAAAAAAATAAACAGTGCATTCCACCTCAAATCTGAGATGAAGCAGCCGCACGGCTCTATCAAAGTTACATTATGCTATGGCTTACATGGCTACTGCAGATACAATCTAAATGATATACATCACGTCACATGGACACGTCTAAAATCAAAGGCAAGAGAACGAATGAATGCAATTGACGACAAGCAACCAAAACTATGGAATGCATTCTCTGCGGATTACTGATTTAAGTCAGTTATTTTTTTCTAGATATCAAATTTGAAGGTTTTGATTGGAACTTTGGTTTCTTTGCCATTTATTGAGGGTCTTCTTCACAATCAGCAGAAAAGCAACAGCAGCACATCTTGAAGTCAGTCTTTTTATTGACTGAAGTAAGTACACAGTAAAATGCTCAGTGTTTATTCAACTGTACAAGTGTTAATTCAACTAGTAACAGATAGCATTCGGTCCTACATTCCAGAGTGGGACCAAATGTTATCTGTTAAGAGTTGAAAAAACACTGTTTGAGTTTAACACTGGACATTTTACTGTGCATATGTGTGTGTGTGTGTGTGTGTGTGTATGCATGTGCGTGCCTGTGTGTGCACATACCTGCAGTCATTGCACGCGATTTACCATAATCTCAACGCCCTGTGTGTGAAAGGCCAGTGGTAAATACGTAGAAGCCTGTGGGCTCACCTGTGTCAGACCCCACGGGCCTGCGTCACCCCGCGTCTTCTGCCTTCGCACACTGGTGACAGATGACAGAGAAAAACTCTTATCAGATTAGCATTCTGCGAATACCTGCTTCTAATCTCCCTAACCGTCTGCTAGCAAACCAAGTTCCTGCTGGACTCAATGACATCAATGGGGAGGGGGGGGCATGTTAACTGTTTATCTAAGATGAGAGAGCACATTCCAGCCTTACCTGTTCATACTACCTCTTGCCTGTATCCAGTTCCAGGTGTCAAGGAGGGGAACAGCAGTATTGCTTGCTGTACGGTTCTGTCCCTTACTGCTCCCTGTCTGAAGCTCCACCAATCATAATCTGGACAGTCTTTGCATGGGGACACTCTCCCATTTGTAATACTTCAGGGTCCTGGTCTCATTCACCATGGTATGACCATTGAGGGGCCCTAGGTTGGCAATCTTTAGCACTCATCATACTGGGAGTTAAGAGCAGGGCACTATAGTCGTTAGACTGCATCCCATCTAGTCAGAAATGTTGTGGTTTTTACAGCGCAACATCTTAATAAATAAAAGCACAGCCATGAAACTGCAGTTGCTAACTGAAGGGAAATATTCCAGTCTTAAGAATAAGGCATCCAAGCAAAGCAGCATGCTGACAACAGTTAATTTATTAAACACAAAAAAGCAAGCGTTTGTTCATGCACTGATGCACCAGCCGTTTCAGCACAAAAAGCAAAAAGAATGTCCACTGGGGCATTCTGCCTCATCTTGAGTGAGGGAGAGGTGTTGTTTGGCTGCTTGTAAATCTTATCTGTAAAGCCTCCACCTCTCCAGTGTGAAGTACCCCCAGACCTGCATTCAATCAAAATTTGTCCTGAACTTGTAAATAAATTTTGCTGTTCTTTTTTCTTTCTTTTTTTCTGACCAGTTGATTTTGGTGGTTGCTGAAGTCATCAGACTGTGTTAGCGAAAGCTAACACTTGCATTGAACTCTGATTCCAAGTCAAGGATGGTGAATGTTGACTGGATCAAGTCCACTGGGTATGAGCTGGCTGGCTGACATCTCACCTGTTGACCTGCTGAGGAACTGATTCAATACCAAGAGACATTAGAGTGACTGAACGTCTGTAACCCTAATGTCTGTCTGATTACTGCGGCCTCCCATTTGCAAATATCTGCTTTTTATACAGCACTACATATGTTTACTGGGTTATGACTGTAAGAATGAATGGATGACTTTACTGATGGGTTCCCATTACATTTCATAGCTGAATTTCCTCACAAAGTCTTGTCATACTGAGCATGAAATTCCAAGCCAGAGCTTATGAATACTTTTGCCTTTTGTTTTCGTAATTGAAAAAGAAAAGGCCACTGAACAGGTTACCGGATTAACGGTTGAAACACTGTGAGGGAATGAGCTGTGGAAGCATGTTTTGGGTGGGGAGAGGCTGCAGGAGATGACCTCCTCCCTTTTGAACATGCTGACACTATTGGTACCAGGTCAAGTAAGACAGAAGTGTCAAACCAAAGCGAACAGTTTTCTCAGGTCCACAAAATGATGCTGGTCATGGCACTGGTATCTGCTGTCATATTTACAGAGTGAAAATGCATCATGTTTTGGTGACAGCAGCCATGGATTTTTGACATGTGTGCTATTTGGTTGCTCTATGGTTTCTGATAGGGGCCTTAAATAAGTTATGAATATATGAATAGGCAAAACCGGCCAGGATTTGTAAAAAAAAAAAAAGGGGGGGAGCAGAATGCAATAGGTGCCAGAGCATGTATGGAGCAAGGTATTAAAACAAAAACAAAAAAACTGAAAAATGTGGTGTCTTAACACCTGCAGTGCTCTGCCCTTTATCACCCTAGACACAGCCGGAATTAAAGGATCAGCAGCCGCAAGCCTTAGCATGCGCGCCAATGCAGCATACATATCATTTAAGCCTTAGTCATTGTCCGGCGGGATTAGAGCGAATTGGTAGTAAACATCGAGATTTGCAAAACAGTGACTTCATCGTGAGATGGAGCCTGGCGTGTCACAAGGAGCGTAAACACATTATGGCACCGAAATCCAACACGTCAAATAACAGCACCTGCATAAACAAAGGAAGCTGAGGAACCAGGGATCTGATTCCAACATTTTTGGGTCCCTGCCCAAAGTGCAAGGGGCGGGGCTTTTTTGCAAATCGGGATATATAAACGTAATTTTGATATTTTTCCCTCATTTTTCTGAGGACCCGCTGCGATCCAGTTTGGGATCTGCTGTGTAAACAAAGCTCTTATTGAAGCCTCTTCCTGGGGAAGTGATCAGACATTCTTCACCACCACAACATCGGTAAAGAAATATATATTCCTCACCAGGCAAATCCTGCCTGCGCCAAGCTGATAATTGGCATTGTCTCATTTACTATATTCAGGGGCGCAGCTGAGCTTTGCTTACATGAGAAAGAATGCAGAAGGACTTTGGGAGGAATGTAGACGACCTGTGCACGGAGAGCAGGCACATACCACGACAAACGAATTGTGCGTTAATGACACGTTACAAAAACTGCACTACCGGCAGGTCAACCCTTTCTCAAAGCACAGTGAACCTGAGTAAAACTGTACACTCCCCACCGAGTTCAGTGGAGCTGCTATAGCACGTCCACAGAGCAACATAGGGCCTGATGATCTTGCATGAAAAGAAGGAAAATGGAATGTTGATGGAGACAGAAGTGCTAGCATTCTATCACCGTGGCTACCCGACTACAGCTGTGTAAGAGTGGGTGGGTAAAATTAGCTCATACCATTCCATTGGTAAAGTTTTAGGACAGTTATCACATAGAGCATGACTAGTAAATGTAGTACATAGAGTACTATTTATGAGATTAACAAATACAGAACTTTTTTAACATTAGAATGTAGAATGCCTCAGTAAATCTGACTAGCACAGTACTGTTAGTTGGTCGGGGGAAAGATGGAGGGAGAGTAGAGGAGTAGAGGAGAAGCAGGTGAGTAGCTGTTTGAAACAGTAGTGTTGAGGAGAAGCAAGTGTGAGTAGTAATGTAAATAGAGTGCCATAGGGGAGCAGCAAGTTTGAGTAGTTATGTAGGTAATCACATATTTCATTATAACTACAATTTTTCACAGCACCATAAATATTTCAAGAGTGAATAGGCATTTATACGTGAAACCTTCCATTTAAGCATTGACTGTGATCTAATCGTCTAGCTATACTGTAGATGGCACATTATCAGATTGTGTTTTCCCATCCAAAGAAACGTTCCTCTGGGAAGCTGTCACTCAATAAAGCAGAAAATCGTCTACATGGCCCACAATGTAATCCTGACCCCGACTCATGCTGTGATTCTATTCTCCTATTACCTGCTTCCGAAAGATCGTCCTGCAAAAACCTATTATTAGTGTTTTAGTGTCACCTTAGTGGTGCCCCCGCATGACTTCCCTGTTACAAAAAAGTCATGGAAAGCATCTACATTTACAAGAAAAATTTGAAAAAAGGCATTCTAGTTCATTGGCAAACCAGCCCACAGATATGGGAAGCACGTCAAATAACATTGGTAGCCTACACGTCATGGTTATTGTGTTTCTGAGAAAACATTCAGATCTGGTGGATACATATATCTGAAGTAATTCATCAGCATTGACAAGAAACGTCAACCCCCCACACCCAGTTGAGGAAGAACCTTTTGCCATAGCTGGCACTGATGCTTATAGGCTAAAATCTAAAATTAAATTTAAGTAAATAGTGATAAACCCATGACAAACTAGCAGAAACCCGTCACTGGGTCCTCTCAATTTTTATTTGAAAGTTTGCGTTTTTTAAAAAAATCTCAGTTACAACACAACATTCGTTGGGATTTAGCCTAAAGTTTTGTGGTATTTAAAAAACTATCCGCAGAATGCTTATGAAAATGTCATGTCATTTTTTACTCATCAAGTCTATAGTCCCTATGGTCCAAGAGTTAAACATGCTTGTGCAAGCAAACACTCCCTTAAACTTGTTTCTATACGTGCTTACGAGCGCTTTCAACTAAATCGGCATAGGAATGCTAGACTTAGCCCGCAATAGGATAAACATTAATTTTCCATAAATATACCAATGGGAAACTATCCAAGCATAATAGACTATCTCACGCAAAATCACATTTTTAGAGGAAAGCTGTAGAAAACAAAACGCAGGTGTTTTACATGAAAATAAACACTTTGGATTATTAACTCGTGTACGATAAAATGTATCGTTGTGTCAGAATGTTTAAATATACCCAAACATTCCAGCACCCCTTGGATTCCAACCATTACAGATGTAGAATGGATTGTGTTTTCAACTGCAAGCAGTATTTCATTTAGTCCATATGCACGCGGGTTAACGTCAGGAAAACACTAATAAAAACTGGCCTCTAGCTGCTGGCAGTGTATGGGGTACTGTCAATCTAACCGCAAAGAGCAACGCTGAGAAAATGATCTGAACAACTTCCAGGTTATTATCGAGGGATGCAGAAATGATGCTTCGATAAAAATAAAAAAAATAAAAAATTATATATATATATATATACTTATGAAGAAGCGTACCGCGGAATGATATAGTCGGGGTTTTGTGGTGTGTTTAAATAAATATCAAATATGTGTATTTCTGATTTCTACAATTAAAACCATTAGTAGCTCAGTGCCCATTGGATGCATAAAATGCGTTTTTTTATCTCCACATACACAGTCATAAATGTATTTAAAAGTCAGACGAGGATTTGGGGCCAGTGATTGGGAGTGAATAAATTATTGATATTTACATATCATAATTATAATTTTCTTGAAGAGAAGAAATTTAAGCTTGCGTTTCAAAGTTGCTGATGATAAGGGCACATAAATCTGCAGAACGCTTATTGTAATAAGGTACACTGAAACTGTTAACTACTATAGCAGGATAGCTTGCTTCCTTCATGCTACTGTTTTTCATGCTACCATTATGATCACAGAATAACATTTTTCTAATTGACAATAAACAATACACTTTCGTTGCTAAAGACTGCGAGTGTTCAATATTTTCTCCAAAAATAAAAACTTCTATGTGATGCGTCCTTGAAAGAGACAATCCTTTCAATTCCGTTCGGAATTATAGGGTATACAGACAGTCGTGTCTGGTAAATGTACGCCACCTGCTTGCCGCGCGCGAAAACCTTGCAAGGTCGCTCAGGTGGGTCGTCTTGTTTTCACACAGGTGAGCGAAGGAAAGTTGAACGACACGTAACAGAAATGTACCATTAGGCTACCCGATATGCTGTGAAAATTCTGAGCTCAGACCAGCTATACGTATATGTACATGAGTGTATGCGCGATTTTGCGTACGTTATTTTGCAGTAAAGAATCGTGTAACTCTTAAACCGCATCATTGAACTTAATTTAGTTCAAGGTGGGAGGAGAAGTCCCGCCTCCGTGGGCAGGTCTTCCTAGGTCATGATATTTTAACAGGGCTCCTGAGACTCAGAGGACAGTTTGGAATTAGCACTACTGCAGACATGGCGCGAGTAGTTTGATTTGGCTGTAAACTCGACAGAAGTGACAACGCTTACTACTTACGTCTTTCTCCACTGGACAAAGTTCTCTTCAAGTACTGGACATTTTCACTGGGCGACGGCTTTTCCGGCGAGGTTGATACAGTGGGAACTCAGACCGAGCTTGACTGTTAACGAACGACTGTAAGCATGAAACTGGAAGTATTCTGTGGGAATCACTTCGCACCCAAACCAGTGGAGGTGTGCAGTGATGGTGAGGGGAGCATGCTCTCGCCGCTTTCTGGCGAAGAGGAACTGGGTTCGGATGGGGATTGTGTCGCCAACAGCCCCCCACCTGCCACACTAGAAGCAGACGGGAAGGGTAAGCCTTACACGAGGAGACCCAAACCACCCTATTCCTACATCGCCCTGATAGCCATGGCCATCCGTGACTCTCCATCTGGACGCCTTACGCTGGCGGAGATCAACGACTACCTGATGAAGAAATTTCCCTTTTTCAGGGGTAGCTACACTGGCTGGAGAAACTCGGTGCGTCACAACCTGTCGCTGAACGACTGCTTCTTGAAAATTCTGCGGGATCCTTCCAGACCCTGGGGTAAGGACAATTACTGGATGTTGAACCCACAAAGCGAGTACACCTTTGCAGATGGGGTGTTCCGTCGCCGGAGGAAGCGCATCACTAAAAAGTCTGGCAAGGATGAGGTCTCAGGACACACTGCCAGCGAAGACATACCTGCCTCCATCACTACAGCGCACTCCAAGAAAGACGGCGTAAATACAAAGTTTTCCAGCTCTTTCGCCATTGACAGCATCCTCAGTTCGCCGTTTAAAGCAAAGGACGTTGGCAAGGCCGAGACGAACATCTCCGGGGACAGAATGAGGTGGCCCAGCATCGCCCACGTGATGCCTTACGTAATGAGCTATCCACCTGCTGCCCCGACGCAAGTGCAGCCGGTGTTCCAGGGCTACCCCAACGCTGCGCATTTTGTACAGTCCTACAGGTTTGGCTATTCGGACCCAACAAACGGCGCGGATCAGCCACAGGACAGTTTCACTACCGTTCAGCTGACCTCGAAGGGCGTGCCAATTTCTGAGATACGTTCCTCTGTTCGACTGGCACCCACTGTTAAAGAGCGCAGCTACTGCCCGTTCAAAATTGACTATTTGCTTTCGTAACACATGTTACAGAGCAGGGGAAGGTTTAATTGTTGTCGTGAGCACTTTTATATGCACTGTGTAAATATAACGATATGGGTATCTCTGCATTGACTTGATTGTGATGATCATTCGCTGCATATAGTGAAATTCTGTGTTGTTGCCATCGGCAGGAAAATATATTTTATGACTTATGCGAAGTTCTGTACTACACTGAACAAGGATATGGTCACAAGTCAGGACTGAAAAGGCAGCGACGACACTATGATGTGTATAAAATTGTTCTTTGATTATTTTTCGTGCAAACGGCAGTATCCACGTGCTGAAATGTGGATAAAACCATCCCAGCAGCATATTTATGTGTTAGTTTTACTTCAATAGTTTTACTTCAGTAATTTAAGGTTTTAATTGATGTCTGGTATTGTGACAATGCTCGAATCGAGCTGTACCAGAATGTAAGCATAGGTTTCGGAAACTGATGATGTATGTAAGCAAGGTGGTAAATTTGTATATTTTCTTTAAAATGTATTATTTTGTAATAAAAAAATACAAACTTGTGCAAAGCATTGAATTGAACACTAACATTTGTTTTACTCTCTTATAACTGATTATGTAAGACATCCCTTTGTACACAGCTCCTATATGCAAACTGTATTGCCTAGTACGTGATGTTTATATATATATATATATATATATATATATATATATATATATATATATATATATAGGGTCAAACTGCACAGTATATATGCTGCACATATACACAACTCCTTTGAACACACACACTCTCTCTCTCTCTCTGCATATAGTAACACTGTTTAATTTTTTAATTAATATGTATGTATTATTTATTACGTATACTTTTATCATAAAAATGTTTTTAAAGATATTTTGAAAGTTCCACGATAAAAAAAAAGAAAAACGCTGTCTGTTTCCTGCTATACAACTACAAGTGCTTACCAAATAGGAGGGCTGAATGCGATTAAGTTCATTTTCATATTTTAAAAATGCATGGACATTATCAGTATGTATTAATGCAGTGAATCGGTAATGCTGGAGATTCAATCCCTGTACCTTTTTAAAAAATAAATCATGGCTTCCCAAAACGTCGTTCCGCAGAGCTGTCCACGGTCCTGAAACGTAAACGTCGTCTGAAACACGTGCTCCTGCAGTACTATGACCGCAAGGTGTAAGAACTGAATATTTAACATTAGCATCAAGATGTAGGCTATTATATGCTAACCCACTATATCATTCTATATCATGATCATTCCAACTGATGAAGTCGAGACGTGCATGGCCGACCGATATGCAGGCATTGTCTACGTATTACCTTCAGAAATAAAAACGCATAATATTGGATTTAATACCCAGAAGGAATAGTCAACAGGTAGTTCTTTGTAAAACCTATAACTCTTGACACGAGATGGCTAGGGATTCATGCTTGCAAGCTTGGTGCTGGCACGGTATTCACAAATTCCTGATCATGTCACAAAGAAAGAAGAAACGTTATCAAAGAAAAAAACATGAAACATATTTTTAAGGAGAATATTTACGTCAACTGAACTTTTAACGTTAACTGTTCTGTGATTATGGCCACTTAACGCCGAGAACATAATTTTGAGGACATGGTTTGAGCAATGAATATGAATCCTGTGTATATGGTAGTGCAGATACAGTGGAAGCGAGATTTTCATAGTATCTTTGAAATTTCCTGAAAATGTCAGTTTCCTAAAAACGTATTTAGAAATCGCAACAGTTCAAATACAGTTTGGCGGGAAGGGAAAATCTAGGTGATTCAGTATTTTGTAAAATGATCTCCTTAACATTCTATTTAAAAACGAATTTGCTGCACGCTATATGAGACTAAATGACTATTCCAATATAATGAGCAAATCCTAACCTTGAAGAAGAAATTTAGATTCACAATTTGATGCCAATTTAATAAGCAACATGTTTGTTTTAAAATAAATTATTGGACTAGGGACATAAAACAGCTAAACATTGATAATTATGCAATGATATTACGAAAAATAAGAACGAGAATACGAATGATGTTCTTGTTTTTCTTGTTAGTGTTGCTTGTACTAAATACTAAATAAATGGGCAATCAATGTAAGCTAATGACTATAGTGACACAACAGTAATAGCTTCATAATTGTTTCCAATACATGACACTATCAAGAAATATGGAAATGGGACCATATCATATTGTGATACTATAGACGTTTCTTACAAAAGTATTGAGATTTTTTTCTTTCAGTGTCCGTGTTTTTTTTTTTTTTTTTTCTGAAGAAATCAAGAAATGAACCAAACCAAAAAATAAATTAAAAAAATACAAAAATATTTGTTGCTGGTCGGAGTCAAAGGGATATGTCTAATCGGATAAACTTCGCCATGTTTTTTGTTTTATTTATTGGCTATATGTGAAAACAATTTCTGTGTGTGTGCGCACGCGTGCGTGTGTGTGAGTGAGTGGGTGCGGGTGGCTATGTGTGTGTGTGTGTGTGTGTGTGGGGGGGTGCGTGTGTAACGATCAGTTTATATGCGAAAATGTGAACAGATCGTTCCAACAGATTGGTGCACTCTAAAAATACAAGATGTGACATAAGACGAATTTCCTGGAAATCAGTAACACAAGTGAAAGAGGCCCACTCACAATCGCAGAAGAATTTCCTGAACCAGTAACACTAACACCCCCCGCTGGGCACAGGATGTATCATCCAGGGCTGAAACGGAAATTTCACGGAACCAAAATACAGAGGGAGTTTAGGAGGATCCCGTTTCAAAGTAACGCATTGTTATCACATTTTTGTCTCGTTTCATCGTATACTGTGAAAATAAACACGAGCCTCAAATTGTTATCAGTTTTTTAAAAATTTTTTAACTTAGTTCCCTGTAAAGCTCCGTTGTTCTGCAAGCGTCGATGCGTGCATTGTGTATAACTCACTTGTTCAAAAGATTACGTTGTTGTTGTTATTATTATTATTATTATTATTATTATAAAGCTTTTGCCATTTTAATGAGGCTGTAATCCTCACTTTTTCACTGCCATTTTCATAGGCTATATAGTGGGCTATGCTGTGATATGATGTGATTTTTTTATATAAAAAATACTGCCTGTTTTATGGAATGATGGGGGCTTTAAAAATTGAAATGATGACTGAGCTGGAAGAAATAGGCCTGTATGGTTACAAATAACATTCACTCATATCGAGGATGAGTTTCAGTTCCGGTTATTGTAGTATTTGTTTTGCATATGGAGAAAGTGCATCATCCCCTTTGAATCCCTATGCTCTATACCCTATTTGCACGTGTCTAGTCCGTTATGGACGAGCTGTCGACCCCTGGACGCTGAATTTGGGGTTTTTTCCTCCAACTAATGAAGAGCTCACAGAATAGTATTCCTGCTCGGGACGGTAAACTGACACTCACACGCTGTGTGTGGTATCCAAGCTGCGCATGTTGGACACAGGCTGTTTCCACCCCAGGCAAAGCCACTTGCTCAAATTAACCCTCTACGTATACAAGCTCCCTCGGAAAATTCAGCTGCATCAACTGTAAATTATTGAGGTCGGCTGCTTCTGAACTCCCGCGCTGTTGTAATCATGTTCTGTCTCCTCGTCTTTTCCGGTCAAGTTTTCGCCGATATATAACCTGCATAACGCTGACATTAAAAGTATCACATCTACATTTACGAATTACGCAAACGCCCCTCTCTCAACGAAGCTATTTACAAAACTACAAAATAAAGATTCTGCGTAAGAGGGTAACTGGACCGGGGCCAGAAATGGGAGGGCGAATTAAGCCCTCGGTTGCTCCTTACTTCTTTGGGGGATTTAGAAGGGATCTACGGGAAAGAAAGATTTATGAATTGATAGGTGGTCGCGTTTTGTTTGGCGGAGTGGCTGTACGCAAGAAGTCGAGGGGCTCTGTGTTTCATCTACTTAAAAGGATTAAGACGAGTGATGTACACCAGGTGGGAGGTAGAGCAACACAACCAGCAGCGCAGGATTATTATCTCCGAGTAAACTTTCTTGACTGCGCATAGAAGTGAGAAAAAAAGCCATGATAACGGATTTTCACCGAGAGCGCGCGTTTCTCTCTCTTTCTCATAATTCTTAAACCGCGTCATCCCACTTCACTTATCATAACAGGAAGACGGACGCTTATTATTATTGTTTTTCTTTTCTTTTTGTGCTTTCAGTACAGCGGTCAGTCTATTGACACTGAACAAGGCGTTTCTTCAAAAAGGGACCGTAACTGAAACGTGAACTCTCAGCTTCTTTTTGTCAGCTGCCGATGTTGAGTTGAGGGCACAAGATGACGACTGAAACTCCCCAACAGCAGTTGGACCCGCCGTCACATTTACGATCCCCGGCGCCTGGTGTTGTACATTCCGCTCTGACGAATGCACAATCCGATGCTGGGAGCGCAGCTACTGCCGCCTGTGCTAATGGGAAAAAGGCGAACTCGGGTCTAAGGCGACCCGAGAAGCCTCCGTATTCATACATTGCCCTCATTGTGATGGCTATACAGAGCTCCCCGATCAAGAGGCTGACTCTAAGTGAGATTTATCAGTTCCTTCAAGCCAGGTTTCCATTTTTTAGGGGATCTTACCTAGGTTGGAAGAATTCTATCAGGCACAATCTGTCTCTGAACGAATGTTTTATAAAATTACCCAAAGGCCTGGGGAGACCGGGCAAGGGCCATTACTGGACCATTGATCCAGGCACCGACTTCATGTTTGAGGAAGGTTCGTTTCGCCGCAGACCACGAGGATTTCGGAGAAAATGTCAGGATTTGAAACCCATGTATCGGTTGATGAACGGAATAGGGTTCAGCACATCCATATTGTCGAAAACCTTCGATTTTCAGGCGCACTCCGCATCCTTGGCTTGCCACGCCAGCGATTACAACTTGGACGTGATGGAGAATTCGCCACTGGGTTACGATGATCATAACGGTGGACACCGTGTTCCCCACTTGTCTCCCAGTGCAAGATCCACAAACATGGGCAGTTGTCCTGTAACGACTAATGAAGACTACGGTCCAGACAGCAATAGTAGCCCAATGCCTCCTTTCTCATCCATGGACAGTGGCTTAGACTGCCACACTCCATATACAAGTACTTCTACACACTGGCCATCCCCCGTTGCTTCTCCGTATGTCAAACAAGAACCGCAGGCCTCTAGTAACCCACCAACATCCTCCGGGTTACATTCCACCGTGTCTACTTACTCATTTGAACAGAGTTTTCTCCATCATATCGCTAAGGATACGGCTGATATTTCAGGTAAATATATCTAAAGGTATAACAATTATTTAATGTTATTAATCTGAATTCAATTGAGACTAATATTATGGACAAATAAAATGTTTCAAATAGTAAATACGATCTAAAGAACCAATTTAGTGGATGATAAATGATGCATACGATTGATAAATATAAACATAGGATTTGTTTGCTATTCCAAATAAGTTGTCATTCTAAAAAAATGATGATGAGACTATTTACATAGGCATCATATTTGTTAAAACGTGTAAGATACTTTTAATTTTAGCTTGTTGAAATAACCTGTAACACAGTTATAAAAAAATAGGCTACTTCAAACAAGTATATTTTGGCCATTTAATTAAATTGATATTGCAGAAAATGACATTTTCCACGACAAATAATTATTTTAGAAACAAGTAGGCCTATGATATCCAAATAGTGTTTGTGTGTGTGTGTGTGTGTGTGTGTGTGTGTGTGTGTGTGTGTGTGCACTGACGTCTCACAAATACAACTTCGCCATAACGACCCTAACGTTATACACTGAATATCCTGCTGAGGAGGTTAATTAAACAAAGACCTTCCTGAAGTTCTGTGAAACCCTTTTACAAATGTGCAGACGTCAATCTTTCAGACCCATGGAAAAGAGCAGGCCTTGTTAATATTTGTTTGTCGGTCTAGTTTAGTTTAGCTATTTATATCTCCGGAGATAGTACTGGGTCAAAATGTAACAACAGCCGAAGACTAAATGGGTCGATGCGTAAAATGTGTTTCGCTCTTTAAACGTCTTTATCTTGTCACACATTCGCAATCAAGACGTTTAAAGAAGGAAAAACATTTTGCACGTCGACCCATTTATTATGACTGTTTTTTGACCCTGTACTATGCGCATTATCTCCGGACGATAATGATAAGTTGCTTCGATGTTCTCAATGAAACCTTTTTTAACGAATTTATTATTAAAAGGAGACTATTAGCTTTATAATCGTATTTTTGTAAAATAATTGTTTGGTTTTACGCTTATTGTGCGAAATTTATTTTATGTGTCATGCTATGAGACGCGGACTTCTTACATTGTCTAAAATTGAACCAGTCTGTGTTTATACGTTGCCCATGTTATTGTATACGATAACCACGTGGGGTATGTTGGATACCAACGTTGAAATTGAAATTGTGCAGGCGTCCGAAATAAAGAATAGTCTGCACGCATACGGAATCAGGATGCAGACATAAGAAAAATAAAATCATGAAATAAATGAAACACATAAACGCATATATAAATAACATGGCTAATAATTGTCAGAGCTTTCCGCTTTATTTCTGTCATAGTCTGCAAACAACATGTAAACCTATACAGTTGCATTCGGTCCTGTTCTATTTTTTTACGTGAGATACAAATGTAAGTATATAATTAGGAAAGGATTGTAACATTTGTAACTTTTTCGAACATTTTACACAATTTAACTTTATTTAAGACACATACAAACTTGACTAATGACTAAATCACCAAAACAGGATATTTTCAAGAATAGTTTTCTGGTAGGCTACGTTATCGACCCTGTTCGCATTTATTTATTTATTTATTTATTGTGGCTCGTGGAAATTCATATTCTAATTTTAACCTGTTTACAGTGGGAATACCTCGATACCAGACGTACTCCTCCCAGGTCCGTGACAGAAAAGACTTTGTTCTTAACTTTAACGGATTCTCTTCGTTCAATCCATCGACCGGTGGATCTTACTATCATCAGCAGCTAAACCACCACCCCTACCACAGCGTCTGTGAAGATGTCAAGCCTTGCGTTATGTGAGTCTCCTCAGATCCGTGTAATAGGCCGACGTGCCATGGAAATAAGCTGATGAGAGAAATATAACTTGTGACGTTTATACTGAAAAATCTTTTCAGGGTGAAGTTTTCATTTATCCAGAGAAAATATAACGAATAGTAATTTCAATACACTGTCAAAGCGACCGTTTATAGCATAGCGATAGTGGTACGCACACGTTTTGGAGTAATTATATTGATAAAGGGATGTAGGCCATTAAATGGCCGCCATTTCGTATTTCATTGTTAAGTATAAATACATTTTGTTTTTAAAATTGCGAACGTAAACAACTGATTTTTGCATTCTTGAAAATAAGAAAAATAAAGCTGATGGCTGTATTTTAAGTTACTTGTGTGTCCTGCCTTTATGAATTTGTATTACCTTAAGTCATTTGGAACAACCAAATGTGTTTTTTTCCCCACTTTATATGAACATTTCTTTCTTTCTTTCTTTCTTTCTTTCTTTCTTTCTTTCTTTCTTTCTTTCTTTCTTTCTTTTTTTTTTGCATGGCCTCTGCACGTAGTCCTGTAAACGATGTAAATACTAATCTGGTGCACTTGTTTTTCACTGTCGATTAAATTCACTCGCCTGACTTATTTTCATTGGACAGTGCAACAAAAACAGTTGGCAGCCATCCCCGTGCAGCTACAGCATAAATCCTATGGTCAATTTTGTACATCTGGTCAGCCGACAACAGCTGTGAAGTCCTCTGGTGGATTTTTCTACATACAAAATTATAGGAATATCATTTTCCATGTATTTTTGCTGCCCATTGAGATTTTATTTCTATATTAGCAATATGATTAATTCTCAGTTGTTTGCTATCAAGATTTCACATACAATGTATTACTAGTCTTCGATTGACTCAGGTAACATAATAAGTGATCACCCTTTTTGCATTTGAAAATATCTGGTTTTGAGTGGAAGATGTGATGCTTCGATGTCTTTAATTGTCACTGTGCTTCAAAATGTTTATTATTTAAGAAATACAAACAATGTTATTTTTTCACGGGATCTAAACGTAGAAAATAAAATAGGTGATGTGATTTGTATAGGTTGGCTTGGAAAAATAATAATAATAGCAATTACTAGCTACTACTACTAGTACTACTACTACTACTAATAATAATAATAATAAGAATTATTATTATTATTATTATTATCATTATTATACTAACAACAACAACAATAATAACAATGTTGAAAAATGTATTTAAAAAAAAAAAAAATATATATATATAGGCTATTTGTACTGTATATGCAGCACTGTTGATTAAACTATTCTCAAAATTTCTGCTTTGAAATTACTTGTCTTCGATGTTTTTCATCCTGTATTTTGTCATGGGTTTGGGGTGCAGTTCCGTTTTTGGCCTCCCGGCCTGATTATTACCTCATTGGATGCACCTGTTTCCAATTATTCCTCCCTATGCCGTGATTTCGGCCAACTGCGTCGTGCAAGGCTATTTAAGACGCTGTCTGACTTTCAGTCCTTGCTTTAGTGTCCATTTATGTTCTCATTGAGCTGGTAAGGTATTTCAGAGCCTGTTCAATAAACCTCCTGTTCTCTCGCTTCTCAAGAAGCGTTTCCCCCTTAGAAGGTTTGTATTTCAGTCTGTGTTTCTGGGCTTCGTGCCGGCAGACCGTTCGGGCTTTACCTTTTCTTTTTCCTAAGCTGCGTCTTAGGTTCTTGGGTATCTCGGTGTTCGACCCCAAGTTTTCGTTTTTGTTTTGGGTCTGAGGTGCGACTCAGTCACGTTGGGTTTCCCTGGTTTCTATCCAAACTATTTTTCGTTCCTGAGCGGTGCTCAGTGTTTTTGTTTCTCTGTTTCTTGCCCTTGTTTTTACAGGGTTGTTTTCTGTTTGGCCGTTTTTTTAAGGCTTGACAGGGAGTTTTCACTCCTGTCAAGTCTGTTTTATTTTTTCCCTTCCTCGTTTCCTCTAGCCTCAGTGGCTTATCACCTCGGGGATAAGCTTTTCGAGTCCCTGTACAGTTGCGTGTGGTCCTCCGACACTCCCCCCTCCCTCACAGTATTTACTCATTTAGGATCAATGTATTAGCCTTTCAATGAAACTCAAGTGACCATATTGTTTTGCTTCTGACCTTGGTCTAATCGAGCTATTATGCATTGAGGCACAGATCCAAATCATGTAATAACATCACTTCATTCCCCTTCAAGCAAGTCATTTATTTATTTATTCGCAAGTCCTCATGTAATAATGATGTAAGTCTTAATTCTTTATCTATTCAAGTATTGCTTTGTTTAATAATTAATTCCTTTGGTTTTCTTTAAGGGATTCGTGGCAAATTAGTGTTCTGTATATTACACAGTCGCGCCATCTAGTGGTCATTTAAATGTACTTGCAGAATTTTCACTTCACTTTTCTGAGCTTTTTAATTTTTTTGCACCTTGATAAATCCGTGAATGAAATAAAAACTGTTTTATTTCCAACATTACTGCAGTTAGCAGGAAAATTCTACCACGTGTGTGCACAATAATTAAAGAAAATTAATATGAGAGTCTGCAGTTTTGCTATTTTCAGGAATGGAATACAATAATATTGTGGCAAATTTGTAATCTGGCAAAGAATTTGCTTCCAAATGAGTAGGTTTGGATTAAATTAAAATTCTAATTCAGTGACCACACAATTCCTGATGATGTGCAAGCACAGAAAATATTTCAATCCTACTTAATTCAATGACTTGGGTCAAAATGTAATATTTTTAAGGAGAATACATTTTATCCAAGCATTTTTTAAAGCAAGTGCACACTTCAGGATTAACAGTTTATTATTTTTAAATGTACAAATAAATTAAACAGACATCTGCATTTAACAATTATAACACCAATGATATTACATTACACAATTACCAGAGGATGAAAATTAATGAATTATACAATATCATAGTTTCAGCAAGAAATCATCAAATATGTATTTGTATATTTAAAATGAGACATTGTAAATAACAGTTATAAGAGATTCAAAGAGAAGGAAAGTGAAGGATTTGATTTTATCAACCCTTAGAAACGGCATGCTAGTCTGCCTCGATTATCACAATATAGAAAAAAATGTATTGCATATTCTATTAATAATTCACAGATATATTAATGGTTATATTTGGCTATGCTTAGCCTTGTTCCCATCGAACAATTTAATGGCATGTCAGCGATTTTTCATCGTGCACTGTCCAATTTTATGTTATTTATTCATTTATTTTTGGGGGGTCTTGGGTTTAAGAATAAGATAAATCCAAAACAGTATTCTCAATGAAAGGCTCTATACAAACCGTACCATATGTGCCTCGTTAATTGCAAATCTACACACAGCTATTGTGACAGCACGTATACAGAATAGCCCTATTAGTATTGGAAGCTTTAGTAAAATAGTCGCTTGTGCATGCAGGCTTTGTTCATGTGTTTAAGATGCTGTTCGTGGCTGCACTGTGGCTGCATCAAAAAGGTTTAAGCCGCAAATGACAGTTTTAACCAGAAGAGCGGCGATAAGCATTTCAAAGCTGAGAATGAAGGATGCGGGGAAGACTGACATAGAAGAGGAACACTCTTCTCTTGTCATTGTTATAATGGGGCTGTTCACAGTTGATCTTGGAAAGGGAAGCATATTCTAATAAAGAAGGCTATACAGTAGATTCTCAACCATGAAAATGTAACAAGGGTTAACAGGCACAGTCTTAATGCTGTATGTGTGGGGATGGGTGACGCAGGGCATATGGTAAGATCTGCACTGTGGCATCATGGGAGATTTGCACACAGGTAACAATATCTGTGCACTGCCACTCCAGTACAGCAGTATCCCCTCAGTGTGAACTTTATTTATGCCTCATAGCAGGTCACAGCTAACTTGGGAGCCCCCTTCTGGACAGTGTTGGTATATATAAAAAAACACAAAAACCTTTTTACACTATTTTACAAAATCAAACGTCACATACTGCAAAGTCATGTAAAATGCAGTTTTAACAAAAGTGTGGTTGAAATAACAGGACATTACTACAATAAATAAAGATATCAAAAGTCCTACCTTTTTTCTATTTCTGTTGTAAAAACAAATAAATTAACAGAAACTTCTCGCAAAAAAAATTGGCAGTCAATATACGGTAACAAACACACTACGCACATTTTGTGAAGCCACATTTGATTAGCTTTTACAGCACTTTTGACAGGAAATCCTGCTGGAAGCAAGTTCTGGCAGTCGGTCTGCCTTTATCCTCCTGGTGGCAACGGCAACGTCGCACAAACTAAACGTGAGATATAGAAAGAACAGCAAGAACTACAACGGTGCTTTCCATCGGTCCAGGTGCTGGGAACACAGGAAAGGCCTGTGCAGGTGTACATGTTCCCCCGCCATGGCTGTTGTTCCCCAAACCAGCACAACCTCCAGCCTGAGCCAACTCACCCCAATGCATAACTGGTTAAAACTTTGCTCCTTCCCATACTAAATTGCTGGGAGTGGGAGGGGGAACCCCCCCTCTGGTCAACACTGAGCCTGAGAGCTCAAACCTCTCTATCTCACAGTCCATCCCCATTCTTTTGGCTCGCCGTACGGCAGAAAAAGGCCCTCCAATAGTGCCGTGGAGTCCGGTGGTGTGGTCAAGCCCCTTCAGCAGTCATTTAAAGACGCAGACACGGATGCAGCGGGCTGCACAATCCGGGGGTTTAATGCCCGGGCCTTCCTGTGGCAGGGACCACAGGGGCCACAGGGGCTGGCAGACTGTACGGCCTTTGAGGGGGTCATTTTTGAAGGCCAGAGTCAGAGTCCCCAGCCTTGGCAGCGTTGGCCCCAGGGTAAAGAGGGGAGAGGAGAGGGAAGAAACGTAGGACAGGTCAGCAGGCAGGTGCAGTATGTGGTGATTACTGGGGCAGGGAGGGCTCAGGTTAGCTGATTAACCGCTCCCTTCCTGTTTAACCTCTTTTGATTTTGGTGGATCTGAAGAAGAGGCGTGGCTTTCCTCAGAGTCATCGCCTTCACCTTCAGAGGGAAGAGAGAGAGAGAGAAAGAGAGAGAGACTTAGACTTTTGGCATCCTTTAATAAACCATGTCACCTACAAACAAGCAAATCTGCCCAAGACACATACAAATAAATAAATAAATAAATACATAAATAAATGACCCCCCACACTCATAGCCAACACACACCCTCACCATGCCTACAACCAACCACACAGCATCACACACCCACATAACATTTAAGACAACCCACAGGTGGTATGGAAGTACCTCAGGAGACCCTGAAACCACCCACCGTACATTCCTTACATATGCTGAACAGTATCCACCAAAAGAAATACATGACACTGTTGACATTTCATACTGCAGATCCCACGAAACAAACCAGGCTACTCCAATCAAATAGCCTACAAATGAACAGTTCCCCGTCCCTGATCATGCAAACAGCTCCATCTACACACCAAACATTTGGAAATACACCATGGTCATTCACAAAACCATAAAATTCATACTCCTTCCTAAAGAACTCGGAGACCAATCCCCTAAACATTAAGACTGGATCCACACGCCCACAACTCTGTATTTTGTTTTGTCTTGCGAGCCGTGCGGGCAACTTAGCCTGACCAAAAAGGAAACTCAGCAAAACACTTTTGCCCTTACAGAGTACATGGGCCCCAGTATGGAAAAGACTCGTCGAAAAAATCATCTTCCCACGCCAGCACATTTAGAAAAGCAAGGACAGAATGTAGCCTAACCCACAACGAACTGCATACATGCACAACCCTTTCTGGTAGACTACAAAATGGGTGCCCCTCCTACACATTCAATTCCAACTTGGACAGAAAGGTATTTTTCACCAGGGCCCCATGTATTATCCTCCACTGTAGAGCCCCAACCTCTTGGGGGGAGGAACTTTGTAAAGCACCCTCCACCTAAACATTGCCATACTGTCCCTTCAGATAAAACCATCACTCATGCTCTCTGACATCCCGTAGGGCCCAGATGTTCCTGATTTTTACCACTGCTGCATACAGGACATTTTGCCTCTCCCTTTGCCTCCTCAAAACTTCCCAGGCTTGAATTTGAGAAGGACGGCAGCCATCCCCTCCTCCTCCTCCCAGCCCTCTGTGTCACCTGATACTTTCAGGGAGGGAATCCCTGGTGGCCCCTCCCCTTGTGGCTTGTCGAAAAAAACCAGTACCGGTCCCAGCAGTGAGCTCAGCTCCTCATCCCTCAGTCTCTGCAGTCTTAGTGACATCACTCCAGCCTCCTCTGATAACTGCAGGGGTGTCTTCAACCCTGCTGTCTCAGGCGGCCTATTGTCATAATTCCCGCCCTCACAAAGTGGCTCCACATGTTTTCTGACAGGATGGAGTCCAGCTGTATCAGTGGGTTATGGAAGATTGCCTCTTCCCACACCCACGCCCCTGGCACTACACCCCCTTTCCAAATCAGCCAGAGCAGGCACAAAGCCTGCTGCACTTCACCATAAAAAGGAGGCAGCCCTGCGGTGTTGAGACCCTCCTGGCTCATCAGGACAAGCTAGCAGGCCAGCCCCAAAACCACCAGCTCTCCGAAGACATCTGCAAGCTTCCTCTGTAGATCCTGCAGAAGGCCAGCACGTGGGTTGAGACCGGCCAGTCTGTGCCACAATGATGATGCCACCAAGTTATTTATTATCAGGGTCCGTCCCCTGTGTAGCACTTGGGAGAGGACACCACTTCCACTTTGCCAACTTGATAACAGTAGCTGGCATAGCCTCCTCCCAGCTCTTCTTGACCCAGTTCTCCAAGCCAAGGTACACACCGTGGAACTTCAGGCCTCCCCGGTTTCACCACAGTTCCTCTGGCAGCTGTGGTACTGCTGACTCCCACCATGTCCCACATAACAGAACCTCACACTTATTCCAGTTGATCTTGGCGGACGAGGCCCTCACATACTCCTGCAGACTGGTCTTCAAAGCCTGGTTATCGCTACTGTCTGTAACCAGCAGTGAAACGTCACCTGCATAAGCAGAGAGGACTATCGGTGCTCTAAATCTCATCTCTGTACCTTACGACATAGCCTAATAAAACAAGAAATGGCCCAAAAGCAATGGTGTACAGCTGTCTTGACAGAGGACAATCCTGACGAATACCCCGCCCGACCTGCACTGGCCTACACAGCCCACCAGAAATGCTTTACCAGATACGAGGCCCCGTGTACAACACCTTCCCTCCCGCAATAACCTCTCCCCAAAACTGAAGACCTATAACATTTTAAACAGGTAGCCATGGTTCACCCTATCACAGGCCGTTTCCTGGTCTAGAAATTCACATCTGACTGTATTTAAAAAAAAAAATTATTTAACCATTATTTAACCAGGAAAACCCCATGAAATCTCTTTTGCAAGGGGGACCTGACATGAAACACAAAGTTACCCAACAAGACTTACACCCAACAAAATGTACAAACATCAAATGGGGAATGAGACAGAGGTGTAACAATAATTAAAAGTGTACACCAAGTCCATTATATCCCTTAAAAGCTGAAGATTGTCCAAAATGGAGTGGCCTGGTACACAGTGCGATTGATCTCTGTGCATTATGTCTCCAGATGACCATTCAGTCTGCACATAGGCACTCGCGCAAAACATTGCACCAGTCTGGTCCCATTAATCCCCAGAACCTCTGATAAAAATCCATGGACAAGTCGTTGACCCCTGTGTTGTTACAACCCAATGTCATCTGAGCAACAGCTGCACTCAGTTCATGAAGACTAATGGGGAAGTCTAGTTCAGTCCCACCCCCATAGCTCACACACTCAAATCTCTCCTCAAACCATCTCATTTATGCTGTTGACCGGCTGTACTGCATTCAATAAGCTGTTTCCCAGCCTGTACTATGCTGCTCGCCAGGCTTTTCATCACTCTCCTACCCTCTGTAGCTGAGTAAGCAGTGTACTGCTGGCAAAAATACCTTATTTGGTATTTGCTCCCATCCCACCATAAACTCAAGGAGCCAAAATGTCCCTTCCTCTCTCCCCACTTCAACCAAAGCTGTTCAAACTTCAAGCAAAGGGAGACTTCTCGCAAAACAAGCCTCACATTGAACTTCCTGTATGGTGACTGCCAAGGGTCTGAGGAGACGGATATATGACAGTGCACTGCACGATGATCAGAGAAACCAACTGGAGATATGTAGGCCTTCACTCAACTGTTATTATGATGGCTGAAAATACAAAAACTGTCCAGACAGGCTCCACTGACCCTGTCAGGCCCTGCCTTCATTCATGTAAAAATCTTTGTATCTGGATATCCTCTAGATCAGTGGTGTCAAACTCGTTGCCATGGAGGGCCGTGTGTATGCAGGTTTTCATTCCAGCCTCAGATCTTGATTATATAATTAGTTAAATTATTTGCTGAATTAGGGATGCAGGTTTGTGCACAATGGTGACCCGACGTCTATGGTGACCCGCATTGTCTAAATAAAAATTTTCTTATATTCTGTGCTTCAATGCAGTTAAACGCATATGGCTGAATGAGTAATTGGACTCAATTAAGGCAGCATTAATTGGTTGGAATGAAAACCTGCATACACACGGCCCTCCATGGCAACGAGTTTGACACCACTGCTCTAGATCATACAAGATCATGCACAGCTACAATATCTCTTAGTGCTGAATTGGAATTTCTCCCCCGTCCTATCCATAAAGGGATCAATACTACAGTTAAAATCCCCTCCCAAAACTAAAATATCATCCTGCCCTAGCAGGGCTAGCTCTTGCCTCAATGTGCCAGATAGCACAGCCCTCTCTCCACTTGAGCATACATGTTCACAAACACAAACTTGGCTTTTGATGCTTGCCCAAGCCTTCAGCAGTCTGCCTTTACAAATCTCCTCCTAAGAGATTATGTTGACTGCAAGATTCTGTGAAAATAATACTGCCACCCCTGCACTCACATTGATACTACAACTTAGAACCTAGGCCCCATTCCAGCAGACCCTCCAATCCACCACATTAGAAGTATCAATATGTGTTTCCTTCAAAAATAGCACATTAACGTTTTTCTGTTTAACATACTATAATAACAGACCCCTTTCACCCCGGTCTCTGGCGCCATTTATATTTAGCGAGCCGATCTTTAAAAAACACCATGAGGAAAGGGAGGAAGAAAAACAGAAACAAAAAAGACCCTGTAAGCCCCACAGGACCCCATCATCATTCGAGTGACCTGAGATTCCTTCTTACAGCTGCAGTGTATTTTTTCAGCCTAACCTTCCTCTTCGGCGTCACCCCTGTGTGAGAGGCAAGCCTTTGTCCACCCAAAACTTGCGTTTTGACCTAAGGAACTCCAGAATCCATCAGCTTAACATTCTCCATATTTCTTAGTCAAAATTTCCTCCAAAGAATAAACCTCTGGCTGACAGCTCAGCCTCTTCAAATTTGTTTAATTTCCTTATCATTCCATCTTTTGACTCCACATTCAGCGTAGAAACTAATTTGTTGCCCTTCGGACAACCCTCTCTGAACTCCAGAATGTCTCTTCCCTTGAGTCTGGGAAACCCCAGGCTCTACTGTACCTAATGTTCCTCTTCCTTCTCTTTCTTCCTTCCACCTCAATCCATCCATTCCCTTCTCCTACCTCTCTTTGATCTGCTTTATCACCCCCCGTACTACTCTCTGCCACAACAGACTACTGCACTCCACTGTCCTCCCGCTCCTTTCCATGTCCCGCACCTAAAACATCACTTACAGGACTAGCCTCCAGGCTCTAACCACCCCCTTAAAACCTCTCCCCTTCCCCCACTACCTCACCTGAAGCATCTCTGTCCTCCATTACAGGGAAGTCCCGTGACCCGTGTCGTCCAAAAAGTTCCACTTTTGACTCATCGGCCCATGGAACATTGTTCCACACAACATCCCAAAGGGCTTGAGGATCATCTTGGGGCTTTTTTGCAATTGTGAGACGAGCATTGATGTTTCTCTTGGTTAGCAGTGGTTTCCGCCTTGCCACTCTTCCATGAATCCCATTTTTGAGCAGTCTCTTTCTTATTGTGGACTCATGAACACTGACCTTAGCTGAGGCTAGAGAGGCCTGCAGTTCTTTGGATGTTCTTCCAGGATCTTTTGTGACTTCCCGGATGAGTTGTCGCTGTGCTCTTGGAGAAATTTTGGCAGGACGGCCACTCCTGGGAAGATTCACTACTGTTCCAAGTGTTCTCCATTTCGAGATAATGGCTCTCACAGTGCTTCGGTGGAGTTCCAGAACCTTAGAAATGGCTCTGTAACCCTTTCCAGATTGATATATTTCAATAACTTTTTTTTTCACCTCTTCGGGAATTTCCTTTGATCGTGGCATAGTGTTTTTGTAGAAACTTTGTTGTGACTGATTCACTCTGATGGTAAGGTTCACTATGAGTGAGGTTTACAGTCAACAGGGCTGGCTGCAATCAAGCCTGTTTATGGTCAATCAGCTGAATCTAATTATCAATTAATATCAATTAAATTTGGTTAATTAGTTGATTGAGTACTGTAACTATGGGGCAATTGCTTTTTCACATAGGTGATATGGGTGTTTCATACCTTTTTTTCAGTAATTCAATGAAATCATTTTTAAAATGTTTTTGTGTTTACTTGTTGGGTTTACCTTCAGTCTAATATTACATTTTGTCTAAAGATCTGAAAGTATCCAGTGTGACAAATATGGCAATAATAGAGGAAATCAGGAAGGGGCAAATACTTTTTCACGGCACAGTACGTGGTGATTACTGAGGCAGGGAGGGCTCAGGTTAGCTGATTAACTGCTCCCTTCCTGTTTACCCTCTTCTGACTCTGGTGGATCTGAAGAAGAGGCGTGGCTTTCCTCAGAGTCATCGCCTTCACCTGGCAGACATAACAGGGAAGAGGGAGAGAGAGAGAAAAGTTGAGAGAGTGAAAAGTGAAACTGTGTTCATTATATGTAGACTACTATGTAGTGTCAGTTAGCTATCTAGTGTAATTCACAACTGAATTTAATTTTAAATTCATTAGCTAGCTAGCAAGCTAAATAATGTACCAGTAACTACAAGTATACAGGCGCAAAGCTTTGTTTCAAAGCGCACAATTAAGTCATAGCATTGTATCCAACGAGAGGTTGATACATCACAATAGCGACAGAACCGGATTTTGACCGCAGAAGGCTGTGCAGGAGCAACAAGATATGCAGTTGCACCCGAACTCACCGGTTTTGCGTATGTTGAGTTGGGATAAGCTCAGGGATAACTCCCTAGCTTCCGAATCGGTTGGACTCTCCAGGATATCATGCAGAGCATTCCTTCTTCCAGTTCGACCAGAGGCGATGAAGTCCGCATACGTCGACTCCACATCAGTCATTGCTAACACGTTTCAACATAGCAAAGCCTGAAAACCAATGCATCGACAATGTTAGCTTGGTGTCACCATCGCAGCTCTGCTCAATTAGTTCAACAATACCAAATTTACAGGCATTTAAAAAACATAGCTCATGCTGCCAGCCAGGTCCTGCACATTGATACGCAATGTAATGCAAAAATGTAAATACACGCAGCAATCTTACCTCAATTTCGATTTTAAAGGCATACCATGAAGGTTTTTTTTATAGCCTTGCTCTGGTCCTGTATTTACAATCAAAGAAGTCTCCTCCTCCGTCTTCAACCCCACCCCAACCCCCAGCCAACTCCGTGTCGCTTTTCATCACCTTCACGAACGTCAGCTGATGCCATCGAAGAAAAGCAACTCTAAGGCTAGCTCTAGTTCTTGAACGAGTCCTGTCGGTTTGTCTTTTTGCTTTGCTGTATCTGGGCCCACAGGCCCTGCAGCCATCGACCCCTCCCCACACAGAAAATAGCGGCAAACCCAGAAACTTCTCAAACTCATTTTAGAATAACAAATACAGGTAAAGGTGCATGAATTTGGTGAAAGTTTGTAAAGACAGAGATTACCAGTGCATAAATATGCATTAGTGTGGTTATTTTATTATTTCAATTTTATCAAGATCAAAATCCTGCATAGTATGCTTTCAGTTCAGTTACCCAGTGCCTCATATTTTCACTGGTAATACTGCCTACAGAAAGATATTTTCAAATATATAGGCCTAGATAAGTCTAATGCAGTTTATATTATTCCAGATTTTTTTTTTCACTCAATTTAAATTCAAATCAGTCCAGCGAGGAACTGTCTCATAATTTAAATTTAGCCTACATTCTTAAATATCTGGTTTCCAGCCCACCCTTGAGCTGAAAGATAAGGTGAAGATGCTGAAACTTTGATGCCAGTGAGAAGCAAACATCTTTTTCTGTTCTTTTTGCAGATGTTAGTGAAGTGTGATTTGATGCACAATACATTTTGCATGAGTCTCTTTTGCCCTTCCCTTCTATAATTAATTTTGTGCTTGCATTTTAAATATGAGCTCATATGTCTATAACTCCCTTCCAAACCATTTATGTCAAATAATAGTGAATTCTGCAGGCCATGGGTAAGGTTTATATTAACCACTGCCGTTTTAACAGTTGTGAACACAAATGACAGTTAGACAAAGCTTTTAGCCTTAACATGAGCCAAACCTTTAAAACCAACACCATGCCGCTTGCTAGAAAAATCTAAGAAAAGCAGGTGGAACATAAATATTCACCGAAAACTACACTTATGCAATAAAAATGGGTCATCTGGGAAATAAGCCACTTTAAATTGGAGCCATTCACTGCCTGGCAATAGAATTTATGGAAACGCTACTCAGTAGTAAACACATGATGATAGGCTATGTATAAAATACTGCTGGGACAAATTTTAAGACACAGGCCCAGGTGGCCAGGAACTGTGGTCTGCCCGTTGTTCTATAACATAGACAGATATTTACTGTCAGATCAAAAGTGCAATTTGCTGGCAATGAACAGTTGGCAGCTTTCTTAACCATGTGAAACACGCCCATGCGCAAGATACTCTGAATTACAGCAAACAGGCTTGTGCACATCTGCAGCACTTCTGTATGTGAAGAGGGTTGTTCTGCGATACTCATAATAACCCTACTGTCCACACAACATTCAAAAAGATGGTGTTAGTTCTTTTTGTTCTTCCATGTGCCTATGGAGTTGATGTCTTGTTCTTTAACAAGGCCAAATTCTCACTCATGATCTGAGGTTTGCTTCACATACAGTATGCACACATACACGCAGGTTCTCTCAGTTCCACCGCGCTCAGGTTCATAACCAATGAGTTTCCTTTAAGCAGGGCCGCGCTCTTGTCTGCTATTGGTCACGTCACATGGGGAGCTTATCTACTGAAGGAAGAAATGGAACATCTCCCAAAACCTTAAAGGCGTACTATGCAGAATTTTTTTTACATTGAAAATATTATAAAATAACCATGCTATGGCATATCTGTGATGTGTTGACAATCTTTCTTTATGGATTTTGTGCACCTTTACCTGTATTTGAAGGAGACTTCTTTTGATTGTAAACACAGGCTAAGAAATCCTGCATAGTATGCCTTTAAAGTGGAAGTCTTAACTACTGCTTGTATTTTTTCCATAGATTGCGTTGTTGCCGTTCTCGTTGTGTTAGTGTTAATCAGTTTAACCTTCAGGGTCCAAGTTGAACTATGCGGTTGTTCCCTGCACTTGGACCGGTACTTCTCTCTAGGGGTTTCGTCATACTTGTTCCTGGTTATGGTTATACACTTTGTTGTACGTCGCTCTGGATAAGAGCGTCTGCCAAATGCCTGTAATGTAATGTAATGGAAGGGATAGGACTGCACAGTCGGCCTGCTGATGGCAAGGCTCGACCTGAGCGTACCCTTGTCACATGAAGCAGTCTGCACACACGAATGACAGCCAGAGCATTTGTTTGCCTGGGAGGAACTGACAGTTGACTGGCACTGCCAGACCTGAAATCTGTTCTTGGAATGAATCATAGCAGAGATACAGAACCTTTTTTCGGACTTGAAGAGCAGGACGATATCCTAAGTGGCGATTCTTCCTGAACTTTCTCACATTCACACTTAGATCAGACTTGCCTATGCCTACTATTTATTTATCTATATACAATAATTTACAATAATGACTTCTAGGCAAAGTTCAAGGAACTAAGGTAGTTCTGTGGTTGCTGGTATCTAATTCAAATTTGAACATGGTCCACTTGCATTATCCTACAGATTACAACTGTATTCTTTATTAAGGGCTATATTTACAGCAGGCTCATTCTCATTATCTGGTGAAGTGGTGTTGTGGCACAACTGCAAATAAATCAGCCAACAGTGAGAGACAGAAGTCCCTGAAACATGCCTGCCTGAATTCACAACACCTGAACCCACACATGTATTTTACACTGAAAATTCTATTTCAGTTAATAATTTTGTCTTGGGCACCTTCACTATAGTAACATCCATCTTTATTCACTTGTCATCTACATGATTTCCTCTTTGCGTGCTTACTGTATGATCCCATTTACAATGATTTTTTTTGTGATCACTGCTCTCTCTCTCACACACACTATCTATAACTGATCTTAACTGCAGAACTGTCTCCTGAAACGTCTTCAGATTCAGCGCCGTGTAAATGATCACCTAGCTGCTGAATACTGTGTTAAACAAACAACAACATTGCTTTAGGTATGAACTACCACAATGAAATTAGAATTGGCTGCATGTACAATCTTTGACTTGACCATGGGCACAGGTTCATTCTCGGCGGATTCCTTCGTTTTGAACAGACTGTGATCGGAAACATAGCAATGGCTATAACGGTTTTCCCATGTGGGCCTAATGAAATGTTGTAAGCAATATTAACAAGGTATATGCTCGAGTAAAAAGACGATTTTTCCCCCTTTATTTAATTTTATTCCACCCAATAGTAAGCGTATTCGTGTCCTACAGGCCCACCTTCAAACAGCTTTCAGCCATTGTTCCGATTGTTCGCTGCAATATCATCATAAAAAAAACATATCAAAAAAACAATAGGCGCTGAGACCGATTCAAGCACCCACGATATATCTGAAAGAACAGAAATCCCTTTCTTCAGGCTATAATTCCTTATTGAAGAGCCACCATAAATACATGCGGCACGCTTCCATAATAATATATGCATTAAATAACATAGCTATAACTGAATGATAACGACATAAACCCTACCCGTTACAAAAGATTACAATCACATTTAAAAAAAATATTCACAGGCTAGATTTAAATCAGTTTGAGGAACACAATCGCTGAAACGCTGAAGGTACCAGTCATGCGAAAGAATGCTGCTACAGCACCACGGTTACGGTTTGCGACGTGACGTCTACTTAATCCAGTTAATTTTAAACCTAGAATAGGAGCGATTCGTGAATTACTTACCTCCGGTGTTATTAATGTCCAATGCTGTAATTGCAACATGTAAAGCGATTTTACAACAAAGAGCACGAACATAGACTATGTCATCTTTAACAGCAGTCGCTTCATTACAGGGTTTCCAGCATCTGCCATTTCGGCTCTGGTAATGATGTCATGTGGTATTCCAGTAGTTATTTATTTATTTTCCCCGAAGGCGCGGTGGGGGTAGGGGGGTGGGGGTTTCGTCCATGTCTATAATAAATAATAATAATTTACAATATGATAAATAAATAAACCGGTGAAGACTAATTAAAAAGAAATGTAAGATTAAATCATAGCAACAACTCATTGGTTTTATGATTATGGTGATTATATTATCGTAGTTGCTGATGAGTATGGTGATGATTAGAATTATTATTATTATTGATAATAATAATAATAACAATAATAATAATACATTATTAATCCATTTATGGCCCAGGCTTGCTTGAAAAAATCTTGTCATTTCGAATTTTTAATAATTTCGTACTGACAGTTCATACACTACACAAAAACTGTAAAAACTATATAATGTAATTCAATTATAAACTTCTGGTGTCTATGTCAGTGAGTGTGTGGTGTGCATAATTACGAAAGTCAGATAACTTCACTTTGTGATGAACTTGTGTATATGTGTATAACGCTCAGAGGGTTCTTCAGTACCCGGTTTTATCACTTGGGGGCGGTAGTTCACCAAGTATGCTTAATTCGCCACCACATTCGTTGACGAGCAGGCCTACCTTGTCTATTCAGCCTTATCTTTTGTGATTTTTTTCATTTGATGGCATTAACGTCTACATTGTTGAACAATGTGGCCATGTCCGATGATTATACGCATAATTACAAATATAGTGTTGTAAAGCTGTTTCCAAGTCTGTTGCCATAGCAGCATAAAGCGGTTTCCAGCGACATAAGACAGAGATGGACGGGGTTTGGGGTGAGCAGGCTATCCTTAACGTTAACTATCCAAATAATGCACACTTGCTATCTGTGTAAGTAACGTGCCGCAGCGCTACACAATTGTTTTATTTCACGTTCACTTATTTGCCTGTCTTTATTTATTTAAATTATTTCTTATTTTTTTACTTACAATATTTACAGTCGCTAGGTCGCTACTAGATAGTAGCCTATCTGAAGTGCACACGTCACTGGTTTTGCTCGAAGCTGAAGTACCCTAACTAGACTAGCTAGTTGGCTAAACAGTAAAATGTAAAGTTAGCCATGCTAACAAAACACTTGAGAAAACGTTGCCTAACCTTAACCTAACAGCCCAAATGTACACATTTCCATCTTATCATTTTTAAGTTATCTATTAAGAATGATAAGATTTTTAAGTAAGCGCGCTAACTAGTAATGTTTTTCTGAAGCTCGTAAGTTACTCAATGGGTAGCTATAACTTAGCTTGCTAGCGAGCTAGCTAATAATGTTGTAGGATGGTTTGCCGTTTGATTCAGATTTTTGTACCGGTGACTAAGTATTATTGAAATATAATGAGCAAGTTAATTTTGTTAAAGGGCTGGCATTACTTTAGAACGGGTGCTAACTCATTAGTTAACTAGCTATCTAATGTATATAAATAGATATAATGGAGATATAAAGGGTAAGTTAGCCTGGTGATAAGGACGATTGCCAATATGTAGGCTTAACTAAGGGCTCAGGCAGCATGCTGTATAATTTAAATAAAATGCGCTGCTGTTATTTGTTGGCAATGCTTACAGCTAAGGAGTCCCCGCCTCCAAACCAGGTGTTGGAACCATGTGCAATATGCGGGAGAACTTTTCTAGTACAAATACTGGTGAGTATATAGCTAACTACTACGTTTAAAACCCGTGACTTCAGTCCATCACACAATAGTGTTGGATGTTGGAAAGGTCAGAAGATTTAAAGAGCTTTGACTGATGGAAGATTTATCTTAAGATGTTTCTTTAAATATGAAATTGATTTAATTACAAGTAAAGCTGGTGCTCAGGACAGGTACAAAATGTATTGTCATATAGTAATAGAATGTACCTAAAATGTTATGTTAAACGTTTGGATCACCAGTTCGTAAAAAAAAATAAAAATAAAAATAACTGAAACGTTCTCGACATAGGAGAAGCACGTACCCATTTGCAAGAAAACAGCAGCCAAAAAGAGGAAAGTGTTTGACTCCAGTCGGCAGAGAGCAGAAGGAACCGAACATTTGTTATTTTTTAAATCAAAGGTATGGGACGCTCATATTTTCAAGACATTACCGTAAGTGTTTCTAGTGCTCTGTCAGCTTGGCTCAACAGTGCTACAGAGCTTTGCTGAGTTTGTTCAATGATGACGACAGAAGATTCAGGTAGTTAAGTTAGCAGCCAGAGAGATGATGCTTACACTACAGTTGTACTGTTTACCATGGCTGTTTAAATGTTGAGTGCACAGGTTCATTACTGCACTACACAGTGGCAAAACACTTCGTTCCAGAGGCCAGAGCCAATTAAGAAACAGTCAAACTGGCGCTTGAAGCACGAGGAATTGATCAACACCATCCATGCCACAAAGGGGCTGGCTCGTGTATTGAAGGATGGAGGCCCTCTACCTCCACCTCTGCCTCCTTCCTCAAACCCAGGTAACTTTTCCTACTACCCCTGGGCTAATTCTCCTTCATCAGGTAATGTTTCGTCCCAGGGCTCCTGGGTAAAGGCTTTGATAATAACAAAATTAAATCTCTGTTGCAGTGTTAATTTAACCCATGTAATTTCCCAGAGAACTGTCTTTAACAGTCGATGTGACCTAAGATGGTAAATGGACTGCATTTATATAGCGCTTTACAATTGATGCCTCTCATTCGCCAGAGCAGTTAGGGGTTAGGTGTCTTGCTCAAGGACACTTCGACACGCCCAGGACGGGGTTTGAACCGGCAACCCTCCGACTGCCAGACAATCGGTCTTACCTCCTGAGCTATGTCGCCAGCCCTTTAAAGAATGACATTCGGAAAGTTGCCGTGTGTAATTTCATGCTGAGAACGGCTTTTAAGAATTGGCAACCTTGATTGGTCGGTTCAGATTACGTCCAGTGCCCGTTCTGCCAGAGGACGTTCAATGAGGGTGCCGCACAGAGACATATCAACTTCTGCAAGGAGCAAGCCTCACGCCTGCAGAACAGGACCAACAGAGGGAGAACCCCTGTGAAGCCACAGGTACGCTAGTGCAGTGATTAGCACGCGGGACTTTAAACCAGAAGGTGGTTGTCCCCTAGGGGGTCCACTGCAACGGCTTTCTTGTGGTGGGCACTTAAACCGGACGGCTTCGGCAAAGGTTTAGCCGTATTAACAGATGTGTGAAGACGGTAAGCTATGCTAGTTACTACTGTGTAAGGGCATCTGCCACGCAGACAGGCAATAATGTCTTTTTGCTAAGGTGTATTGTACAAAAAACTCATTGCTGAGCTGTTTTTTGAACTCTCTTGTAAGCAAACTGTGTGTCTGTTTCTGTTAACAGTACAAACCTCCCCCGATTAAGAAGGTGAACTCTGGGCAGAATGCTGGAGGTAAGAGCCTGGAAGAAGGCCAGCTCATTTCAGGTCCCAGGTGGCTACAGTGTCTATAAGGCTACTAAATCCTAGCTCTGGAGAGCCCGTGTTCATAAGGCTAGTAAATCCTAGCGCTGGAGAGCCCGTGTTCACAAGGCTAGTAAATCCTGGTTCTGCAGGGCCGCAGTGTCTTTAAAGCTAGCAAACGCTTGGTCCAGATGGGCTGCAGTCTGCAACAGCATGTTTAACCTGATTTGGCTTGTCGTTGTGGTCTCTGACCACCATTATTGCGTTTGCGTTAGCGTTTTTTTATGCATTTTGAAATTGTTGTTTCCTGAATTGCATTGTTTCCTGATTTAAGCATGTTTCCCTATATGTTTGTGCTTTAGCTTTCACTGTATGTTTGTGATCATCCTTGTGGGCCACTATTAAGGGACTCATATAATATGCAAATAATTGTGCTCCTAATTTAATTTAATTTCAATAGGTAACTGTAAATGGAAACTAAGTCATAATTGACATTATGAGCTTTAGCTCGTGACATTTTGGAGGGACATTTTGTAGCGCTCAAGCGACTGGGCCGTGCTTTCTCCCCTCCTCTCTGCGTGTCTGTGAGAAGCAGCCTCAGGAAGGAGGACACCCTCTGCTGGATCTGTGAGGAGAAGCTACTCCCCGGCCCGCAGCGATTCTTCGGGCATGACCAGCCCCACGCCTGGGTGAGGCTGCCGAGCAACCAACCGCAGCAAAGAGGGCATGCTAAAAGTGTGTTAGCTAGCTGGTGAATGCACCACAGAAGGAGAAAAGAATCATGGAATACTGGTGGACCAGCCTTTCAACAACGAGAGAAAGAATGGATGTGATTTAAGAATATTTGCTATTTTTATTCACTGTAAAATGCTTTCACAACCTGAAAGGTTTAGAATGTAAATGCAATGCCCCATATTCACCATAGTGTTCAATTTGTTTTACTTGCTATATGGTTAGTCTTTTTAGCCAGGTCTGATACTATTGCTCATATTAATCAGGTGAATTCACTCATGTTTCTCCTATATTGTAAGTCACTCTGGATAAGGGTGTCTGATAGATGAATGTGAAGTAATGTGGGTCGAAGAATGATGAAATGAAATGTTCTGTCAGGTGAGCAAGTACTCAGCATACAGTTGATTTTTACAGTGAACATTTCGCTGTACGTTTCTCTTTACTCTCAAAGTGCGGAACCCAAGCGTCTAAATTCTCCAGGGTCTGTTCAGAGCTCACTGCGGGGGGTTGGAGTAAAGATAACACCAAAAGCCTACAGTGCACGAAGCACCACTCCCAGGTAATCCAGAGCCCAGCATAGCTTCTGTTCTCCTGTGTATCATAGCTTCTGTTCTCCTATGTATCATAGCTTCTGTTCTCCTATGTATCATAGCTTCTGTTCTCCTGTGTATCTTAGCTTCTGTTCTCCTGTGTATCTTAGCTTCTGTTCTCCTGTGTATGATAGTTTCTGTTCTCCTGCGTATCATAGCTTCTGTTCTCCTTCGTATCATAGCTTCTGTTCTTCTGCGTATCATAGCTTCTGTTCTCCTTCGTATCATAGCTTCTGTTCTTCTGCGTATCATAGCTTCTGTTCTCCTGCGTATCATAGCTTCTGTTCTCCTGTGTATCTTAGCTTCTGTTCTCCTTCGTATTATAGCTTCTGTTCTCCTTCGTATCATAGCTTCTGTTCTCCTATGTATCATAGCTTCTGTTCTCCTGCGTATCATAGCTTCTGTTCTCCTGTGTATCTTAGCTTCTGTTCTCCTTCGTATTATAGCTTCTGTTCTCCTATGTATCATAGCTTCTGTTCTCCTGCGTATCATAGCTTCTGTTCTCCTGTGTATCTTAGCTTCTGTTCTCCTTCGTATTATAGCTTCTGTTCTCCTTCGTATTATAGCTTCTGTTCTCCTTCGTATCATAGCTTCTGTTCTCCTATGTATCATAGCTTCTGTTCTCCTGCGTATCATAGCTTCTGTTCTCCTTCGTGTCATAGCTTCTGTTCTCCTTCGTATCATAGCTTCTGTTCTCCTTCATGTCATAGCTTCTGTTCTCCTTTGTATCATAGCTTCTGTTCTCCTGTGTATCGTAGCTTCTGTTCTCCTATATATCATAGCGTCTGTTCTCCTGTGTATCTTAGCTTCTGTTCTCCTGTGTATGATAGTTTCTGTTCTTCTGCGTATCATAGCTTCTGTTCTCCTTCATGTCATAGCTTCTGTTCTCCTTCGTATCATAGCTTCTGTTCTTCCACCTCTTTCATCCGGCAGGGACTCAGGCGTACATGGAGGGACTTATCTAGCCCCTGCCCCAGCATCTACTACTGTTCTCTGACAGCCTATCAATGTATTACCTAATAGTTACCATTTAATGTATTTATCTGATTGGATCTTGAAGTCAATTTCAGTTTTCCTTTGAAAAAGGAATCCCAGAGAGTGTTTAGTTGGACAAGTGTCAACCAGGCCAGAGGCTCCTGTCGATTTGTGCATTTCTGTGCAACCAAACCCATTCTCTGGCCTCTTTCCTAATAGATATCTGTGAGGTGTCATTCATTGTTGCACCTACGGTTCATGGAGTAGGGGCCATTTTAGGAATCAGAATTCAGAAGTGCGAAATCAATGGCTTTATGTGGAATTTGAAGTTATTTTAAAGCACCAATTACTCTTTATTTCTGTTTTAATAACGTAATAATAATGAAGAAGTGGGCCTCTAGTGGTGGAGCCCGTAGAGTGCTATCCACATGCTCAATGCGAGCAGCGATGTCAGCGGTTCGAATCCAACCGCCTACCTTTGTCGCACGTCTCTCCCTCTCTCTCCTCCTCTACCCTGTTCTATCAAATAAAGCTAAAAATAATAATAAGAAGAAGAATAATAATAATGAAGAAGGTAAAACAGACGTTTCTGTCTACATGGGCAGACGCTTGCCCAGAAGGTCTTGGGTTAATCTGCTGTGGCTTGCCTACCGTGCGACCCGAACCCAGGCTGTTTAAGGAGCCAGCCCTGGACGAGGAGCACGTACCCATCAGGCAGAAGGTGTCTGTGTCACTGACCCCGCCCCTGGCCTGACCCCGCCCCCATCTGCGTTTCTTCAGCGAGGCGTGCTCCAACCAGGCCCGGCTGGCCAACTTCTGCCAGGACTGCGGGAGCAGGTACCCCTCGGACAGGGCCCAGTTCTGCTGCGAGTGCGGGCTGAAGAGGCTGTCCATATGAGCGCCGCCGCACCGCCGTCAGTCTGAATCGCCACGACAACGCCACTGGCCCATGCATTCCGTGATTGTTGAGGCAGCCATTCCCACCAAGGCATTCCTCACTTGGATACAGTTCAAATTTGTTATGAATGTAGTGTTAAAAGCTATATTTATTTTATAGAACCCACACAAAGGAATAGGAAAAAAGAATAATAAATTTAGGTACTGCCCTGTACATTAATCTGGCCTGGTCATTTAGAGAATGTAGAACATTGGCATATCGCCAAGGTGTTCAGCTATAACAGCCTTGACCTTAGCGATATTATTTATACTGCGTTTCATTTCAGCTGAAAGGGTATTTCCCAATAACTGTACAGGAATATCAATGAGGGAGGCAGCGTTCTCTGTGGAGTTCCATGGCCTGCAATTGCTGTGTTGCGTCCGATGACAGTGTAACATTCGATGCTGACGTAAGCATTTGTACCTATTACTTTGAAATCTATTAAATAATAAAATGACTCTCGACAGACCTGCATCTCTAATCTGCTGAGCTACAGTCAGCCGATTAATGGATATTCTGCTCTTTTATTACATCCAACTTTTTTCATGAATTTCAAGGACAACCGCAATGATAAGTCGCCTTTGCTTCACTGTTTTGTTTAAATTTAATTGCAGTCTGTTCTGCAATATGACTGGTGGTTTTATAATTAGGTTTAAATGTCCATTTTTGGATTGAAGTTGAAAGACTGAAAGTTATAGGTAGCTGGATTAGTACAAGGGAATTGCATTTGTTTTTACATCTTTTCTTTGTAGATACCTTTGTAAGACAGCCAGAATTTTCTTTAGTTTTTATGAGGAATATATTTAACACATATATTCAAACATTTTTATTTATAACTTGGCCAATTGGCATATTCTTCACATTTGTTAAGGTTTGCCTTTTGTACAAAGAAATCCCCCTTTATAGTATGGCCAAGTGGAGTCAAATTACCATATATATTCCACAAGCTTGTATTCTGAAAGAGCACATTAGGTATTCATATTTCATCCAGAATGTTGCTTTGTGTTATTTCAGAGAGCTTGTAATTTATGCAGTATTGCCTGGCTGAGTGTGTAACTGAGTGAAATGGCTTTGTTTCTTTGAGAGGAAAGACAGGAAAGGAGTCTGCTGTACCTGATGTTATTTCAGGTCATTTCAATGCTGGAGGAAACCACTTTCAAAAAGTTTTATGAATATATAGAGAGAGTTTTCTTCCTTTGATTCATTGTTATAATTGTACGTGGGTTTTATCCGTCTGTAATATGATTTCTGAGGAAATAAAGGAATTAAAATGATATCTTAACACTGGTGTGTTTGCCTGTGTTTCTGCAGTATTAATATGGCGTTTATGAAAAACATAAGTCACAAATCGGCAAGCTGTCTTCGAGCGATGCGAATCTCCCTCCATCACATTGCACAGTCGTTTGGAATAAAGGGGCTCCAGAAACTCGGATCAGAGCCTGGCAATTCATTTCCCCCCCACTAGGTGGAGATCTATGCACAGCCACAGAATATGGCGCCGCTTCTTCCTAGGCAGCAAACAATGTCATTTCTTTTATTGCTGATAAAAATGAAGGAATGTTATATGATGACATCTCCTGTCCTTGGAAACTATTATTCCATTTACAGCTGAAAAGATTAATCACACACGTTTAATTGTTTTTCAAAATATAATCAGTAAAGAATTTAGAGATAATGAACTGGTAACACTCCCAAGTCTTTTTCTGAATTTAAGTTTCCCAGTTTTAGTAAGGATCATCTGTAAGCGCCTTATTTTTATTTTATTGTATGTAAGAGGTTCAATTTTATGAACATCTGTGAACTCCCCATTAAAGAACATTAATTTTATCAGAGATCAGTTTACATCAAATTATGTTTGTGTGCAAGAAATTGGAGATCAGGTTTGAACTTCAAAAGAGAACTTTTATAAAATACAAAGTCAGTGTACAAATCAGTTGCCAATCCATGATTTGTATTTAGATTTAATACTTTTTAATTGTTGTGTTGATAGTGAAAACCTCAAGGGGTTGGTCATCAAATTCAGGTGATTTTTTGCCCCCACCCACCCCCCTTAATTAAGGCTCACTGACCCACCTCTCACTGCCTTGGAGGAGTTAAATGCCAGGCCTCAGATCTTAATCTTTTGCTGAAGGTCGCAAGCAAATGAGTTTTCCTGTGTCCTGAGAGAATGGGCCTTGATCTCAGTCAGAGCCTCAGCTGTCCTGTCAGCACGCTGATCCAGGATCAGCGGAGACGAGCGTGACCGGGATTAGAGAATTCCTCTGCTAGCAGGGGTGTCTCACATGATGTCTGGACATCTCGGACTGTGTATCCAGCCGTGTGAGAAACAGAAACTCGCTCTCCCGTTGCCTCGTTCTCTTTCCCCCCCTTAAAAACGACTCATCTGACTGCGTTTTCTCACGGGGATAAGAAACAGGCCCGACAGATACACAACACTGAACAAACAATCGATGGCTTTCTGTTTGCACGCAGTGTACGAGAGGCTACAGTCATTGATTTTTTGTTTGCTGGCCTTCTGCTTGCAGTGGCTCTCCCATTCAGACGAGCAGCGGTTAGATTAGTTGTGCTGAACGCATGCTTAGAGCTGTGCAACAATGAGAAAGCCGCATTATTGTTTCACCACACACAGGTTTCTTGCTTCCTTTATATGCGGTTTGTGTCTTCATGCCATTTTCTGAAGAACTTACGCCTCCGCCATTTTCAGTATGAAGCTCTCTGCAATCCCAGCACAATAGGACTGTATGACAGCAGGCTGCATCTGTCACATTTTATTTAAATTAAGTTTTAGACAAGAAAAACAGAAATGACTTCCACAGGTTCACCTCCACTCACCTGTAATTCAGAACCTGTCTGTGCAAAACATGTCTACAGTGACACATTTATTGGAGACATTTATTGTTGGACGCGTCATGGTCTCTACATCTGGTGGGTTCACATACAACACAGAAATGCAAGAGAAAATACAACACTGTCTATGTTACAACATTTGGCTAAGGTTCCATGTTCCACAATGGAATTACTGCTGCAGTTTACATGGTTTACATTTCCCCCTAAAATTTAGCCATTTATACTCCTGAATATTTAAACAGGTAATTTGAGCTGTTCATTGAACTACCCTACTCAAGATTGAAACCTGCAAAAGAACAAGACATTAAATGGTAGATGCTGCGTACGATCAACTGAAACCACCCTTGAAACACTGCAATGCCTTTGATTGACAATTGGCAAACATGAAGGCGCTAGAAAGGCGGGCTTTCTCGTTGCCTGTTGACAGCCTGACATCTCCTCCTTGTTGACATTTAGCTTAGTATCTGCTCATAACATCTGCCTTAACTCTTAATCTTTACTGTTCTCCTGAGTCTGCAGCTGAATTAGTCCCCATCCCTGGCCCTGAGCCTCGTCATGTGACACTCAATTGCTCTGTACCGTAAAGCACCACTCGAGCCTGTGCCCCTGTTCAGTGATCAGTGTTAAGAGCTCTTCTGAGGTCCCAGGCTAAGCCATAATGATTATAGTCCTCTGTTTTTCTCCGCTCCCAACAGATGATAAAACAATGAGCTTCTGTTTGCTAGACTTGTCTCTGACCTCGCCGTGGTTCTGATCCCCCGACTCAAATCAAAATGCATTTGCAGCGTTGGTCATTATGTCAATTTGTCAATGTGGGTCAGTGGACGCTCATGGTAATTCATTAACACTATCTCTCTCTCTCTTTATATATATATATATATATAATATATATATATATATATATATATATATATATATAGACATACATACTTGGAGACAAATTAAAACAGAAACTGAGCCTGAATTTAATCTATGAGAACATAAGATACGCCTTTAGTGTGACTCATTATTCATTCATTGTTCCTGCTAGAAATATGTTTGCTCTGAGCTACAGGAATAGCTATGGATGTTTTTTTTTTGTTCTATACAAATTCAAAGCACAGCCCTTGGTATCTTCTGAGATCTATTTCCTGGTATGTCTACAGAGTGGGCAGACATATCATCAGATGGATATAGTCTTTTGGATGAGGTGTTGAACTGAGGTCCCCTCTCATTTTGCTCAGTAAACATACAATGGCTCTTTCAGTACAGCAAAGAGCAGGAACCTTTCCCACACTGGCCAAAGGTATATCTCATTCTGGCCTCCCAATCTGTCCTTTCCCCATAAAATATTATTATTATTATTATTATTATTATTATTATTATTATTATTATTATTAGCAGTAGTAGTAGTAGTAGTAGTAGTAGCTGGAGGTGGTGTTGATGGGCTAGTAGAGGGTGATTTTCCTCTGGTCAAAAAAACTCCAGTGCCCCAGTGATGGGGACACTGTGCTGCAGGAGATGCCATCCTTTGGGTGAGATGTTAAGCTGAGGTCCTGACTCACTCAGGTCGTTAAAGATTGTTATTGCAAAGTGTAGGGGTTTCCCCGGTGTCCTGGCTGCATTCCCAACCTGCTCCTGAATCATCTCCTGGTTTTATTGGATACAAATCATGCTATCCCTCTCCACCTCAGCTGAAGTGTGGTGAGCGTTCGTGCACAAAATGGCTGCCGAACGCGCATCACCCAGGTGGATGCTACACATTGGTGGTTGTTGAGGAGAGTTTCCCCCTCATCACTGTAAAGCGCTTTGAGTGTGATAAAAGTGCCATATAAATGTGGAGCATTATAGTAGTAGTAGTAGTAGTAAAAATAGTGGTGATAATTAATTGCACAGACAAACCAAAGCATAATTATATGAATGTGAATATACTGTGCATATAGGTATATTATCATTGTCACATGCGCTATGACCTCACTTTCACTGTTTCATCTGTTTTCATCTCCTGACTGTTATTCTTCTGCTTAGATTTATATGCCTGGCAGCTGCTCCTGTTTCATCAGGGTGGGTAAAATCAATTAACAGCATATAAGCACAGCAGCCACATCTGACATCAGCTATAGCATGCATAAGGTATCACACACTGACAAGTTTTGCGGGAGAATTTGAAGAACCAAACGGACGGAACTGATGAGGCATTTGTTTTATTTTATTTTTTATTTTTTATTTTATTCAATAAATGTTTATTTTGTATTGCGCTATTCGGGAAAATGTGTCGCGAAAATAAAGACCAACAGACGGGTTTGTGTGCCTGACGGCCTGTTGAAGTGGTTTTTTTCGGTGTGTGAATACCGTCTGTTTGTGGGATGGCCTCTTTGAGAAACACCTGCCAACTCTTCTCCATCAGTGTGCTGTCTCGCCATTGCGTGCATTTTGTTTTTTTTTTCTTTTTGGTTAATTTTTAGTTTAAATTTTCACAAAATGCAATAAACGGAAAGCAGAAACAAGATATAACAGCGCCGGCCAGGAGGCCTGGACTCCCCTGGAGGCAGTGCTGGTCTGGCCCTACATGGACATCTCCCTCTCCGCCGATAAGGGGGGAGGGATGTACGTGCCGCATTTTGTTTCTGTTTTCTTTTGTTTCGTTTATAACACACTTTACACCACACAACATACACAAGGTTTGTGTACATATCTTAAGCTATAGGAATGTAGCTTTGATTACTGTTCTAGTGTGTACCGGACGGAGTGTAGCACAGTGGGTAAGGAACTGGGCTTGTAACCGAAAGGTTGCAGGTTCGATTCCTGGGTAGGACACTGCCGTTGTACCCTTGAGCAAGGTACTTAACCGAAATTGCTTCAGTATATATCCAGCTGTATAAATGGATACAATGTAAAAATGCTAGCCTATGTAAAAGTTGTGTAAGTCGCTCTGGATAAGAGCGTCTGCTAAATGCCTGTAATGTAATGTAATGTAAAAGCTTTCAGGCTAGGTCGCTGGTCAGGTTTTCGCGGCACCTGTAGATTTGTAGCTCGTAACGCCGGCATGTTTAGAGCTATAGCATGCTAAAGATATCACACACTGACCAGCATGTTTAGACAGACACCTCCCTTCCCCCCGGGCAACTCTCTTCAAGACGCATAGGCCTACTGTATGCGGGCAAGTGCGTTTGATATCCTCTCCCGTCAAATTAACTGAAGCGAACACACAAACAATCCAAGGGGCTGACAGCTGAACATGCACGCCAGTGGACGTGCACCAGGAGAGGAGCAGGAGCAGAAGCAGATCCTCGCTGTGATCTATGGCGCTGATGAGGCCCTCTCTTTGAAACAAGCCCAGGCCATATTTATTCCTGCCATGAATAACAATGATAGAGAGCTTCAAGGAGATGCCGTGGGGAAATGCCATTTCATCTGTGTGTACATATATTATATACACTTTTGCTACCGTACTGAATATAATAAGATTGTACTACCTCCCATTATTTGAGCAGTGGGCTTTTTATCAGCACATATACCTGGAACCCTGAGCCAGAGATGCCTTGCTTTTTCAATTTCTTTTCTTTTTTTTATTGCATTGTCAATTTTTGTGACCATAGCAGTACGTAATTAGATATGATCCATAAAAAGCTGATTGCAATCCAATATAGAATAAAAAAGACACAGCGCTACTGCAAAATTCAAAACAAAACAGAGACTAGCTATGCTAAACCGGCTGAACTTGATGTCACTGGTGAGGTTTATCCGGTACCATGAATTGGCGGGAAGCAGGGAATGATGCTGCATATCCAGCATCGAGAAGGCATTAGAGAGGAGTAAATATCAACCAGGAGGAAGGGATAGAGGCCACAATGAACTGGCAGACTCCCCTCCCCCGCCCTCTGTCCTGCCCAGAGAGTTAAATAGAGTGGTGGTAAACAGCCTGTTGGTAATCCGCCGTTTAATAGTGTGTTAAACATCTAAACAAATCTATAGATTATCAGGCCAGGAGGAGTCGCAGCGGTACCCCCCTGCCCCCACCCCTCCGTGATGCACCATACAGCGCTGTAGCTGCTGTAAAAAGCACTGAGCTGTTTCAAAAAAAAGTAGGTCAGCTTCTAATGCTCTGGCTAATGCATTCACTTCTGCTATGCAGCCCTCTATGCCAGTATACATGTATTTATACAGCCCAGATACAGGACGGCAGAGTCTTCTGCAGCTCTCTGACACGCGACAGAAACGCCAGCAATTTCACCACGTGTGCGTCCCCCTTTTTGACAAGCGGTCGGCAGGATGTGGCGTCGCATGCTATGAAAAAGGTTATAACCGTATTGTTTTGCCATCACTATCCTGGATTGAGAGCAGTTGCTACAGCTTTCTAATGGCTCCAGCAGGACCCCGATGCCAGGCTAGAGGGTGGGGGCATGCCATCGCTAACCTGATTAGCCTGCTGCAGCCTTCAAAGATGGTTTCAAATGGGACCTCACTGGAAGTCTACGGTGCATACTAAAATTTCCCCCGGAAGTGATACCGCTTTTTGTACACAAAAAGAATTATACATATATACGTGTGTGTGCGTGTGTGCGTGCGTGCGTGTGTGTTTTACATGCTCTCGCTGTTTATTGTCACATGCAGAAGACACCCTAGTGTTTGACACATCAACCTGTGATCTGTGACTTGGAAAATCTAAAAAGAAAGGAAGGATAGCGGAAGATCGTCAGGGGAGCCATGGTTCAGTCCTAAGAGGTGGGTTTGCAGAGAATGGGCAAGATTTCTGCTGTCCTGACCGCACTGGGAAGCTCATTCTACCACTGGGGGCCCAAAACAGACAGGAGACATGGCTGGGCATTGCACCCAGAGGTCGTGTTATTACAAACCACATCACAAATATGGCAGTAACCACACGCCACAATCTGACAGTAACCCTGAACCACAATTGGGCATTTACCATTAAAAGGCTGAAGAAACTGTACAGCAAATTATGATAAGGAATGCAAAACAAACAAAATGGAACAAAACAATAATTTAATTCTTTGAAAAACGCCCTTTTATTCTTACCAAACTCCACACCCCTGTTACCACCAATAATTTATGTGCATCTTTCATTTTTTTGTCGTGCTCAAAGATATTCCAAAAAAGAGCATTTAGATACTGTAACTTCATTGAATTTGGAGAAAAGGCAACACAGAGACTGAAAAACAAACAAAAAACAATAGAAACGTTGTAAATCATGATGTCACCATTAAACAAAAGAGCAAAGTAAAACAATGTTATGATAACTTCAGTAGAGTATATATGTGTTCCAGAAGGTTCAAATATAATCAATCAATTTTGAGTACAATTTGCCACTGATTTAACATTCAAGACTTTACTCTTAAAAGGTTTGGTTTGACCTATTAAATATTTACACATCAGCCAGTGAATGGACCAACGCCATGTGCAATGTTGGTAGCATTCATTTTGAAACACAGTACTTCCTTTGCCCCCCCCCCCCTCCAAAAAAAAGTAATGATGCAATGGTTAATTTCTGCCTGTTTTTATGGAACGGCCCCAGGTGCCCTTTAAATGTGAGTGCATTCAGTCTGAACGCCTGCGTAACCGAACAGCGCGCCAGTCTCTTGACTGTTGCGCCACGCTCAGGAAGGAGTTCAACTGGCTGCGCCACATAATGTTCTGTTTATTAATCCTCTACATTAATTGGACGCTGATAAACTGTTACAGTGACTGCTCGGTCTCGAGATGCGCTGTTTGGCACAATTCTTACAAATGCGTCTGAGAACATTATGCAGATACGCAGCATACGAAAATATACAATTTGGGGAGACGAGTGACGTCACCACAACATAAGGTGCGGGAGGGAGCGAGCACACCCGTGAGAGTCGAGAGCGTGCCTTGATTGAAAAAGCAGCCAATCAACTTTCGCTTATTTCTTCTGTTTTTTTACCCCGGCTTTTAAAAACCATGTCAAGCGTTCGTCTAATGTTAAGTCAAATTAGCAAGCTTGAAGAATTTATGAGCAATAATTGTATTTAAACAGTTCCTAGATTGTTGCAGTTGAAGCTAGTTGTTTCTTTTATTGTTACAGGGTGTTTTGACTTTAGACTTGGTCTGAGATATTATGGCTGACAAATGACGCTACTTTGTACCAACTATTTGAAAGGATGGCAACCCTGGTGAAAACAAGGTTCGTCATTCTCCTTCGAAAACACTAACAGCCTACGATGTGGTATTTTTGGTTCCATTCGTGTGTCTAAAAAATTTAACATTTGAACAAATTTACGCTGTTTAATTATGCAGGGTTTTGTCTTAGAACATGTGTTGATATGACCTGGGATGAAAACAGTTCCAGCAACACCAACTACTTCAATGTAATTGGACTTTACATACGCGCGTCGTTCATCACAATACAGATTAATGATTGAAATCAAGAGTCTATCCTGGAGTGCAATACAAAAATGGTAGTAAAATACCTCTTGTTTTCAAAGTGGGTAGGCTATTTTGCGTGGTATATGTTGCCAGTTGGTGTACCAGAGTTGAACATCCACGAATAAAGCTGTTGTTTATAAACTTGAGCGAGGCAACTTATTAAAATGTCTCAATTTTCGCTAAAATAATGGCTGAAACTGAGTCCGAGAGAGCGCCGTTCATGGCTCAATGTCCACCAGGCGTTTGGGGGTAAGATAGAGGGGGCGTTGGATGTACGCAGTCTCTTTCGAGCATTTCCAGCAGATGTCGCTCTAGCCATCGTCGCAATGAAAGCCGCACACAGTCGGGCGCAGCGATGCTGCGTTTCCCTGGGAGCTGGGCTGGTACAGACCGGAGAGGAGCACGAGCGCCGCTGCTAACAGCTGCGCGCCGCAGTGATTCGGTCTCGCGCTCGCAAAGCTGTTCTCCTCGCGGATACCACCGTTTCCTCGGGCGCCCCTAACATCCAGCCAAAGGTGCATTTTCTACACCGACTGCGGGGCATGAGCAGACAATTCGGTTCTTTCTAAACAACGGAAAGGAAACTAGGGGAGTCGCACTGAGCGTTGTTTTCCCTAAGATTATATTCGGTAAGTGCAATGTCATTCCTTCGGCTTTATCGTGTCCCACCTTCCCTTATGATGTGCGAACTGATGCGTTTTCCGTTTATAAGAGGTGGAGAAAAAACAGCGCCAGTAGCGTACATTGCGGGTCTGTCTTCACAATTGTTACGTTATTTTGGTGGGATGTATATATTTTGCTGTTTGATTCCTTAAAAAATTGATCTCTGCATGCATAGCGTTGGTCATTTTCTGAATATGGATTGGAGCAGGCGCTCCTTTGATGCCGAATTCCCCCCTCCCCCCGCACACATCTCAAGCGGGTTTCTTGGCGTTGCAAAATGCTTACGACTTTTCCTGCCCGGTGACCTAATTTTTAATGGTGTGTTTTTGAGCTTCTGTGCATATTCTGACGTTTGTTGTATACACAGAGGACTACCATCGCTCACTCGCCTAGCACAATGCAGCGTATAAAACGGACCGTTGTTTGTTCGTTGGGAATGGTGTATATTAACCTTTTATATAATCAATGCCTGGGCAGAGGAAGCATCTCCATTTCTTACGCGTAGACTTTCTGTAATGTGGTTGAATCGATCGCTACTCGTATTGACCAGACAGGCAGGTTCACAATGGAGGCACAACACCCTTTATAAGACTAGAATCTGAGACGCTTTGATGACCAGCTACCATAGAAGCGTTATTTCACGAGCCTCAAAACCTCTGCAACGGTACAACACAGCTGTTGTGATTACGTTTATAGCTGTATTCATATTGTAAATCAAGCGTCGCTTTTGGGCAGCAGACATTGACTACAAATTGGTTTGGACATCGAAATAATGATATAATGCTGTGTAATGTAATATACATATATTTTTTATTATACATCGCTAGTTCCTATATCTTCTGTTGTCCCTGAGGCTGAAGTGAGCGTTCATGATACAGGATTTGAAACATAGGAATATTCATAGCAGACATTATTTAAATAAATAAAAAATCCTCGGCTTTTGTCGCTCACAACTTCACGTAACACATTCATTTTCAGGTGTAATATGAAGACACTTTACATATATGCTGAAACGATTAGCCAAAGTGTGCACACTTTAGGACCATGGATTATTTCTAATGTTAGACACCGTTTCCAAGAGAATATTTGCATAAGAAATTGCACTTTTTCTCTCGCCTGGGCATAAAAAGTTATTTTGCCTGGGTGAGACACACCTTATGTGGCATGTTGAAGAAGGTACTGACATGTGGAGGTGGTAGTCTTTTGGAAATGAAAAATTCTGTTTATAGAAAAGCCATCATATGATTGGAAAGTCACGGATGAATTGTGAGTTTATTGCCCGTATGAATCCTTATGCGTGTGTCTGGCTTGATTTCTGCTCGACATGCACTGTTTTGGAGGTACAGGCAGCCCAGGTTCTGAAGGACCTCTACTAATGCTGGTTGCAGTGTCTACTGTGTACCCGTGTCAATTTCTGTGTCAGTTTCATATTGCCTGGAAAATCTGAAATCAAATTTATCTTTTTAAATGATATGAACATTGTTTCAGGTATCAGTGATGACATACTGTTATTTCAGATATACTATAGAATATCTTACCTCTTACAGACTGAGAGTTGGTATCTGAGACCTTATCTTGCTGCTCTCTCCTTAGTGTACCATGATGCTCTTCTTTCCTTTTTATTCTAAACTCTCGTTCTTTTTTAACTTTTTAATTTAACTTTGGACCCTTGAAAGGTTCTATAAATATGTATTATTATTATTATTATTATTATAATTATTATTATTATACTTTTTTTTTACTGATTTCCCTGCACATGGTGCCCAATGAGGTATGATCATTTTATAGGAATTGGGGATAAAGACATTTGACCTCCTCTCCCATGTTTGGAGTCTTCTACATGATCTCTTTCATGGTTTCATTGAGGTTTGATGAGGCAAGATAATAAATGCCATATAAAAAGTATCCGTGCTTGATGATGAACTGAAGTCTGAAAAGCAGCAGGGTTCATGGTGTTAAGGGGTGGGCTCTAGGGCGGGGCATTGCTGTTGGTCCCAGAGCAAGGTAGTGACTCTCGATTACTTCGGTAAACCTCCAGCCCTGTAAATGGACCTTCCTTTTGGCTGGCACCTCAAGCATGACCTCATTTGAAATCCAAAGATTGCACCTGTTTTACATCACAGTGTGGGTTACCACTGAGAATCAGAGGATCCAAGAGAAATTCGCAACACCTGGAAATGTGGATGGTTACTGTGTTGGCAATCCGTAGACGGATACATTTCCCTTTGAATGGATGTTTGCCTCTCAACATTCTTAAAGCATATGGCATGCAGTACTGCAGGAAAAAAATGTGTTTTCAGTGGGAAAATGCAAGCCTCCATTCCTCAGTAGATGTTTGGTGCTAACACTTGTATTTTTGTACTTGCGAAGTATAATCTTCTTCCAGCAAGCACAGGGGAGTCGCTCGCCCTGAAATCTGACTGCTTGTATGTCACAAACCGTGGCGACCCTGGAGCACCCTCAAAGGCTGTTCTGCCTCCTAGAGAATCTGGCCGTCGCCACTGAGGGTATAATCTGCGTTATTTTTGAAGCTGTGTTTTTCACTCTTAAGCGTGTTCCAGTTTCTGCCTCACATGCATGCACAGGAACATGTTGTCTGCTCACGTTAGCTCTTTTCTGTCAGCAAAAAGAAATGTGCAGCAGTGCTTAGTGTTTCAGTGGGCCAAAGATGATATCTGTCCAACCTGGAGAGGGTCTGAAGAGTTATTGTAGCACATTCTAATTTGAGTACACATTCATACTATTTCATAGTTTATACAACAGTTGTATTTTATAATAACTGGTGCTAGTTTAGCTGTTTTGTTTTTTTGTTTTGTTAAGCAGTACTACATTGATATTGGACATGATGACAAGGACATGATAGCTCAAATGACATAATTTTAGAAATGCTATTTGGCTCATGGAGATGAGCGAGACCTGAGCTTTTCCACCCTTTCTTTTTACGTTTGACCACTCGAATTGTGACCCTGCTGTACAGGACCAGGGTTGCAGACCCTGTCTTGCACTGAGCATTGGACATCGACAGCCTCACCTACAGGCATGCACAGCTGAGGCTGATTGGTAATCGGCCCTGGTGCGTCTCCTCATCACAGCAGTAGCACGATTCAATAAAAGCCTCACAGAATCGTAGGCCAATTTCCTGTCTTTCTGTCTCCCTGTTTATCCACTCGCCATCCACCTCAGTGAACATACCCGCCTTTGTGCCAGTCCAGTTGCTGCTACTGCAGCCGCTAACACCTCTACCAGTCACTCCTGTAATAGCTGTAGCACATGATGATCTTGACACGTTTGATATTTCCCTGTGGCTCGCTCGTGGAACAACAAGCTGAGCATGCCACTGAGTTTCACTCTGTTTCAGATGTGCCTGTTTAATGCCTCTTAGGCATATGAGCACAGTGTTTTGCTACTGTTTTTTGTCTACAAGTGTTAACCGATCCAATTTTAGCCTTCCCATTTTTGAATGGGGCCAGTACATCTCTCAGCTGTCACCTCATTAATTTATTTAGCTTTCTCAACAGGTTTTGCGAATGATTCAATTTTTTAATGATTAGGTCTCGATGAGTATACTTCTCCCAGTGTATCCTATCTGCTTTTTCCCCCTCAGAATATACTATAAGCAGTTTGAACATGCTGGTATGTTCTGTATTGTATTGGCCTATTTATATAGTCCCTGAGAGCAGAAATGCATGACTCCTGCTTGAATTTTATTGGTTTGTCCTGACCATTTCCCTGTTTGCACCAGCTTATTGGCTCCATTTCATGATGGTTGGGCCAATAAGCTGGTGGCATTGTGAACCTTACCTTCTATTGTCTTTTTTTCCATAGTTACTATTATTTGTGAAGTCTGATACTTGGGTGCTTGATATCACAGCCTGATATTAGACATCATGTGGATTTTCTTAATGTGGAGACCAGTGGTGTGTTCAAAATGTACTGTAGCTGCAGATGTTTTGATCTTTAATCGATGACTTTGTGTGCAAGGCTGAGCAACACTGATACACACATGCACGCACGCACGCACCCAAGGTGTGTAATTGAATTACATTTCAGATGAAATTGTAGCTACACAGTGGTTAGGCGGCTCTTATATTATCAGTGCTTTGGTAGCTCATGCATTATTCATTTAAGTCTGCTTCAGTCAGCTCATCTATTTCTTGAAGCGGAAATCTAAATATGAGCACATCCTTCCCCATGCTCCCAGTGTTATGCAAGAGAAACATTTGCCTCAGAACCGTTTTCATTCTAGAACTGTTTATAGAATGCGGAACAAGGTTTTGTTTTAAATTGAGCCTTCCTGGGATTGGCCCTTGATCAGGTGGTCCCGCTGACATGGCACTAGCATGGGATAGCTGTAATGGTTCCAGAATCTTGTCCATTGATCAGACATGTATTTTTTTTTTTTTTGAGGGATCAATACTGGTGCAGAATACATTTTTCTGTCCACAAAGATACTTAATTATGAATATGTGGTAAAACCTCATACCTACACATGCACACACATGACCGTTTCACACTTACCCATTTACCATTTACTAAAATGTGCATGTACACATGTTTATACACACCTGCTAATTTGCCTGAACTAAAGCAGTTCTGCGAAGAAGATTGGGCTAAAATTCTTCCACAGTGATGTGTGAGACTGATATCAAATTGTAGGAAGTGTTTGATTGCAGTTGCTGCTGATAATGGTGGTGTAACCAGTTGAGATTAAGGGGGCCATTACCTTTTCACATGGATGGTATTGGTGTTTGATAATGTTTTTCATTAAATAAATGAAAAAATTTGCTTTTTGTTTATTCGGGTTCCCTTTGTCTAATATTGAATTTTTGTAAAGATCTGAAACCATTCAGTGTGAAAAATATGCAATAATAGAGGAAATCAGGAAGGGGGTGAATTCTTTTTCACGGCACCATATCAAGCCTGGTCTTGAAAACCAAGAAAGACAGAGTTTCTGCCTCTACTACATGACCTGGGTAGTTATTCCACACTACTAACAGAACTCCACCTGAACAATCTCTTGTAGTTACGGATCACGTGTACACAAACACATACACGCAGGCATATGTACATACAATGAGGCTTGTGGAGTCCTTTACTCTAGATTATGATTCTTTATTGTTTTTGATAATTTTCTGGTTAGTGAATTAATAGTGGAAAATGGTGAATCATTCATAATCCGTCCATAATGTGGACACATTATGGGTAGATTACAATATTATTACAAAATTTGGGTGGTGCATAATAATAGATATGCAATATTTTTAACATTTGTCTTTCCAGTAATGTATAATATCTATTAACGAACAGCATAATTTTGATTTTACAGTTAATCTGACCATGGATCCAAAGATGCAAGCACTGCTGTTGTCACTTGACATTTTTTATTAACTGTTGAACATTTCAATTGGACCCTGTCCATCACTGGACTAATTGTGCTGTAGCATCCCGAGTTTTCTCATTTATTTATTTTATTATGCATTAATTGGTCCCGGTGCTGTAGTGTCGTTCAGATGGTTTTCCATCCGACTGTTCTCATGGCAACGATTGAACCCCGTCTCAGCAGTTGATTCGCTGAACGGGCGAGCGGACAGAATGGCTCAGCTGGGACCGGGCGGCGCTCAGCGAGACGCTCTCGTTCCATCCTCAGCAGGTCGCAGGCATTTTACAACCGACTGCGGCTCCCGCTGAACGCCAGTCAGTCCTGTTGCTCCCGATGACAGATGTCTGATCAGGCAGTCCAGGGAAGGGGCCTCATATACAGAGCGAGACAGGTGTTCACCTCCGCCCACGTCCCCTCCCCCCACCTGGAACTCGCTGATCAGTAGCCATGGTAGGAGGAGGCTTCTTGATGCCCAAAATGGGTGGAGCTGGCAGCTGTTATCAGTGACTCACGGATTCAAACCAATCACTGCGTTTCTATTACAGAGAGAAACGTCTTTTGATGAACAGGTCCCTGGTTTGGCCAGTATGAGGTCAATTTTATGTTCATCTGGCCTCATAGTGGCATGACTCCTGGCCCATGACTCTGTCATCTGGGCTCATCCATCACTTACATGTTGGTGGGCATAAGCAGCCATCCTGTTTTTGACCTTCTTCATCTTGAGCTGCATATCATCTGAAAAGGAATGTTTCTTCTTCCCACCACCAAAAAGTGTGCCATGCCTTTTTGTATTGTGAAGTGATGTTTATGCTCACCTCTGTATGTCTGAGTTTGATGATTTTACTAGAAAGGGCATGTCTCGCGGTTGGCTGGATGCAATGCCAGAGTGTCTGTCATGCAGAGTAACACGCAGTCTGAAGTATATTTAAATGCAGGGAGTTCCCCAATTACAAACTGAAGGGGGCAGTGTAATCCAGTACAGTCTCACTGACATATTAAAATATCTGAAATACATGTATGCAGTATTGCCTCCTAAAAATAATCTGATTTGGTCATGTTGTGGTTATGGAGCACCCTATTTAGACATTTTCACCCTTTCACATACTTTATCTTGGTGCATCCTTGTTGCTGTCACAAAACACCCTATCCTGCTGATAAAGACAATATGGTTTTGATATATTTTTGCATGATTTTTTTCTCACCACTGTCGTTTTGATTTAGAATACATTGTGCACTAAACTATTGTGCTCTGTGACACTTTTATCAGTTCAGTGGAAGGGAATAATTGGGTCTGTGCTGTCCAACCAGAGTTTAGCAGACAGAAAACCACGCCTATCTCCTATTCAGTCGAGGAATTAGCCATGAGGTGAGGTCATCACAGCTAACAGACCGCTGTAAAAAAAAAAAATAAAAAAAAAAAAGAATCATAACATCTTATGCAGAGCAGTGCTTGTCATTAATTATTTAAGGGGTTCGTTTTGTGGGTACTTATGGAATGGAAAACCTTGTTGTGTCGCACACCAGTGAAAGCCTTGGAGCCAAAATGTCTGCCTTTTGCCCCTTTGTGCTAATTAAACGGTTTAGTAAGAAGAGAATGAGTGACTGTAATTTTGAGCACGGGACTTGCTTCCCACAGTGTTACTCACGGTATGTGTCATGTCCTCTACACCCGGCCTGTTTTCATTTATGTTTTTACATTTTTGTGCGGAGCGGTGAAAATATATTTTCAGTTGCACTTTTCACGAAACGGTCTGTAACTCATATTGTTAGCGCAGACTTTGAACGATGGTGAACCAGCCTATTTCTAGTCACGTCTTGTTTTCTTTAACTTGTACTTTTGTTTACGAGAGCGGAGTGGAGCGTGGTGGCAGCGCTTTAAGCCCAGCACAGGAAGCTGCAGTCTGGCTGCTCGGTGTCAGACATGAGTGCCTTCATTGATGGGACCGCAAACCACCTCGCTCATCATTTGCGTTTCTAAAGGCTGTTATGACAGCGCCTAATCTCTCCTTTTCAGACCGACCGTGCTGTAGCATTCGCAGCGCCGGAGCGTGCGCGCGAGAGGCGGACGTGTAAGGCAGAATTATCCGCGTACCATCAGCGCGATGCAGCAGAATTCGCAAAAGGAAATGATCGCTATCAGTGTGCTCAATCGTTCGAATGCAAAGGCCCGTGCTGCCTTTGCTATTGTTTATATTGTGAAATTTTCAAAGATACTGTGGTTTAATAGTTAACATTGCTATCAAACAGTTGACACTCACCTGGAGTGTGTACTAAGTGCGAAGTAAAACATATCTATGTATGTAGTTTTTAATGTGTCAATTAGGCCCTTTCAAGAGCACTCTATGCATCAAGTTTATTGTTGTATGAGTATAAATATTATGACAAATGATGCCTCTGTTGTTTCTTTTTTTGAATGGGCGTTTATTTAATCTATACTACAAATGTGAATCGTTTGCTAATTTCACTGCGTGTAATTGGCTGGGTGTATGAGGAAATGGCAGGGAAGTAAATCTGACAAAGAACCAGGTTGAGTCAGTGAATATTGGACGGCAATGCTTCCCTTCAGCAAGCTGCCGTTCTCTCCGCCATTGTGGTAGGGAGACCTTGAGTGGGCCTGTAGCATTACAGTGAATGGAGTGCGCTCTCACCAGAACTTCCATTAGCCGACGGAAACGTTCCAACCAATTGTGACCTCACGTTCACCGGGGAGTTGGGGCTTGAGAGCTTGAACGCTGAAATAAAGAACACTCGAGGCTCCCCTGGATCACAGTAGCAGAGGACATGTCACTGTGGTGGAGGAGGTTGCAGCGCAGATAGATTCTGTATAGTAACCAGATATCCACCTCCTAAATTCCTTCACTCCTCTCTACTTCCTCTTTGCTCTGCATGCTCTCTGACCACAGGAAATTCTGACTTCAATTTCTGGAACAAAAGAATAGTGGAGTGGCATGCCCAAGGACAGAGAATTCATTGACATGGTATTGACCCTGGTCATACCTTTCAGGAATATTCATAAGGTGTACCAAACTGGAATATTGCAGCTTCAATGGATGCCCACATAGTTAGCCAATAGACTCCACTGTTCACTCTGAAGTGGTATATATGGATGTTTTGTCTTCTCAGCATGCCCCTTCATGAATATGCATAAGGGGAGAGCAAATCAGAATACTTTCTGCAACAACAATGACAAAAAGCACCCAGTGGATTTTGAGTTGAGTTATGTGGGTGTATGGAGTTGTTCACATTTATAATAGATGTGCACTCAGAGTATTTTGAGGCTTTACATTAAGGGCTTTACATGTTTTCGTGTACTGCTCATTACAAAAATTCATTACTAAAATTACATTATACATTGATGGTGACAGGCTTATATCCTAACTCAAAAATGTAATCTCAGAGTTATTAATGGATGCTGCTTAACTTGTTTAAAGGAGTACCATGGTGATTTTCACACTTTCTCGGTTTTATGTGCTATTTGCACAAGAGGCATTGAAGAAACACAATGAGTAAAGTATTAAATATGTCCGTTCTGTATTTTTGGAGAAATATGCGTTTTAAATTTATTGTCCTATTTTCAACCGGTTGAGAAAGTTGTCAACTTGTTGCGTCACAAATACAGTAACCACTCCCCTTTCCACGCCCCGTAAACCCATGGATAACTCGAGACCCATAGTTTGCGCCGCTGGTTTACAGGCAAGACAATGCAAATATTTGGCTAATGTTAGGTTCACTTAAATTAGAGTGCCTTTTAAGGACTATTAGATTATTTCTGGTTATATTCAATTAGCTAGCTAGCTAACGTTAGCTAGCTAGGTAGTTTGCTTTCATAAGGCAATGTTATCGATAATGTTAGCTAGCTAGTTTGCTTTTATGAGGACGTTATAGTTGTGCTTTTATCTTAACTTGGCTAGCTAGATAGCAAAAATTATAATTGGATATAAGTCAACGTCCTTACCTTCGCTATCTATCGATACTTGATATATTACTAAGCTAGCTAGCTTGTGAAAATTCAGTCTCCCAAAAAGAGCGCGTATCATGGGGTAGCTATGGTAACGGGGCACGGTCTGTCAATCATAGCTAACTGACAGTTCTCATTACCACGCCCAGACGGTTCGGATGAACTTTTATAGTGGGAAATTTAGGCTTAGAAAAATACATTTTAAAGTTCATTGAAATTACTGAATAATAAAAAAATTATGCACATTTGTTTTGTTGTTGCCTAAAGACAACTGGGAAGTGTCACGTTCAACCACCATGTTACTCCTTTAAGCAAATCCAGGAAGGCATATACATCTCAAAATGATGATATATCAAAATGTGACCCCTCATTGGCAAGTCCACTATAATTAACCTGTGGACCTGGGATGGTGGTTTTGGAGTTAAGAAATGATAAGAGTGCCGTCAGTATATAACACCATTTTACAGATGATTTAGTCTTTATCTCTGTCTTGACTGAAAAGACATTGAAGGCAAATCTGTTGAATGAATGAATGTAGCTACTGAACCGTAGACCCCAGTCTCACTTTTTATCAAAAAACATTGTGGTTTATCGTTTGGTTCTTTTATGAAAGTTGTTACATAATTTTTTCTATCTAAGCACATCTGTTTTTAATATAAAGCCTGAAAGCACAATCCATTAATATTTAAAATCATCCATGGCCTCATTTTTTTTTAAAAGATTTGAAAAATGCCCTTGTTTTGTATCATTTCTGTTCAGTTCAAGGAGAGTACCGCATCTCCTCAGCTGGGGTGTGCGTGTGTGCGTGTGTGCGTGCGTGCGTGCGTGCGTGCGTGTGTGTGTGCATGTGTGTGGACGTGTGTGTTAGTTATCCTTTTTGTTACAGTGCTGGTGGTTGGTCTGAGCAATATCAGTTAGATCCTCAGACATAAATATCCATTGGATTTGCTGGGCTGAAAGATGGAGGTCACGAGAGAGAGGCTTTTTTCTTTTTCTAAATAAAATGCCGAAATGTGAAATATGAGAAGAGCCCTGCTCCAGCGGCCTATTTACGGACGTATTAAAGAAAGAAAAAGGAAGCCCTGTACTGCAGTAGCCTGTGTGTTTGTGTTCATTTTATTTTTCATTTGTTCTTTCTTTGTTTTCCATTGAAAGAACGCTGCTTTACTAGGGGCGTAATGACCACAAGAATCTCGGTTTGGTACGCACCTCTGTTTTGACTTCATGTTTTGGTACATTTTCAATATAGCAGAAAACAGGAAACGTGAAATATAAAATTGGTTTTCATTTATTATGGAAATGTAAACGGTGGCCAAAATTTCTTGAACAAAATAAAGCACATTAATAATAAATCATTGAGGGGATGTAGTTCTGAATTTAGGTTCTGTTTCCCACAGCTTTCAGGTCTTGGTCCAGGTATATCTTGGTAAAATCTTAATTAATAATGAATATTTTTAGGATTTAGCCCTTGACAGGATATCCACTTCAGTGTAACTTATCCTTTACTCTTCATATGAAATCCTTTGTAATGCCTTGTCCTTTTTTCCCTCAATTTCTCTGTATATGTTTAATCAGAACACATTTTACAGAACAATATCAGCTATTTAACATTTTCAGCATGAGTACCAGATGAGTTCAAAAACAACATGTCTAGCCTGTGATTAAGACATTAATCGGAGGTTTGCTTATTTTTTTTATCCCGCGGAAATGAAACATAGGAAACTCGTCACTGTGGAGAGGGAACTTGAGTTTGGATGTTCTGTACAGCATATTCTACAGAGCATCATTAGAACATTATAATGTATATAATGGAAGTGGCTATTTCTGAGGCTAGTGTACTGTATTACGCAATAACACAAGTAATTACATTATAGATGCATAGCTTGGCCTCGACTGTTGCTGGAGTAACTGGTTTCCTGGCAACATGTAATGATAGAGAAAAAATGCAATTTAGAGCACTGGGAGGGAACACACCTGGGCAGCTGGAAACACACTTCACTTTTTCTTTTTTCTTTTTTTAGGTTAGTTTGAACTGAGTGCCTTTATTATTTTCTGTTTGTTAAATAGTAGTGACTTTACTGATACCCAAGTTGTTTCCACCTCACGGCCTCCTGAATTGACTGACAGAGGTTGACCACTCCCACCTCAGTAAAACGTTTAGTTTTGGTTACCTGGATCCAACACCCACTACAGTCTGCGGTGCGGTGGATATTTAACACAGTAGTAAATGGAACTGCGCCAGGGATGGTGCTGAGTTATATCTGTGGTCTCTGGCCTTCTCTGATATTATATGTTCCATTAAACGGGTGGTTCACATTCTGGGTTAAATATATATATATATATATATATATATATATATAATTTCAGCTTTAGTGTAAGTTTTCAACTGGCCCAGACAGTTTTGTGCAATGATAATAGACCTAAAGGTCCAGGAAACGGAAATCTGGGAATTTTGCTTTGCTGATGTCTTGTTTTAATACATTCACAGATGGCCAAGAAATATTTTTAAATGATTCTTCAAAAAAAAAAGAAGAAGAAAAAAAACTAAAAACTTGATTAAAAAGCCTGTAAATTTGAAGCCAGGACTCGTGTAACTCGGAGTTCAGTGGGACAGACCATTTCAGTGAGACCACCCCATATGCTGTAACATCATCCAAATCTCCACTTTAGTCACCCTATCCAGGATGCCAACAGAGAAAAAAGTGCTTAACTTGAGCACAAATTAAAGTTAAGCATACGTGTCTCAGTCAGGATCTGGCCCAGGGTCCCTGACGTCAAAGGGGCTTTAGTATTTAACACGGTGAGGTCCTGTCTAATGAATGAAGAAGTAAAGTATGCTGAAGACAGAATACAGAATATGGTGAAAAGCAGCAGGCCTCTTTGATCACAGCGGGCATTGAGTAATTAGTTTTTACTCCTTTTTATCATCAATGTCGCACACAGACGTCTTCAGAGCATGGTATTCTGGGGGATCTTTAATTGCCCCGGGCCCCTCACGGTGTAAACCGTTACTGTGACTTTTGTGCACTGCAAAATTCCCACAAGTTTGACAGTCTTAGTCAACACCTCTCTTCTATATTTGCAAGCTTTTTTTTTTTAAAGAATTTTTAATCATTTTCCTCCTATTTTTGTCATTTTTTCCAGTTTGTATTAGTAGGCCTGTTGCATTGCTGTTATGTCCCCGTTTGGTCTGGTGAGTGTAGTAAAACAACGTATCTGCCAAGCCTTTCTCCCCGCATGCCGCCTGCCGAGCTGTGCTGTCATGGCGTCAGAACTGTGCACTTTCTTTTGCTATTTGATCAGAAAATCTGTGGTTGGGGCCACTGTACCAACATGATGATAATGGCCTTGGAAGAAACTGACTGACTTGTGACTTGAATGTCCACAAGAAACCTTGCCCTGGGTTTTATTTTGTCACAGAACCAAAACCACAGCAGGTGCCTTTTTGAGCTGTCAGGAGATGCAGCACACAGGCACCCACCTTTTGGGTATTTAGTGAATTGTGCCGTAATTTCTTGGGAGTTGTTGAGTGTATCAAAGTGGCCTAAAGCTGGGTTTAACAGTCTGGGTCCTGAAGACCCTGAGGCACATTTTGTCCCACCCCAGCGCTGACGCACCTGGCTCAACTAATCGATGAGCCATCAAGCCACTGATTACTGGGCCTTAGCCATGGCTCTCCTGGAGCGGGACTGGTAAACAAACTGATCTACAGTATGAACAGTTCTTAGATGTGACCCTCCATTTCTAGAGATGAACACATAAAGCACTAGTGTGTTCAGGGTCCTGCTGTGAGGTCTGCCTGCAGTGTTCTTGAATGTTATTCACTGCAGTGTGAGAGTTGATGGCACCGTGTTGCAGATGCAGTGCGAATTATGGTCTGTTCTTGACTAGTTTGATCCTACATGTTCCCACACGTACTGGACACGTAACTTTACATTTAAATTTGGGTATTTAACGGATGCTCCTGTCCAGTAAGCTTCACACCATTTACATTTTTTAAACATACAGTCTGTTCTTGCAGCTGGATTTGTACTGAATTCAGGTTCAATACCTTGCTCAAGGGTGCAACAGCAGTGCACCACCTGGGTATCAAACCAGCAGGCCCTGAGAAACGGGTCCAGTTTTCTAATCATTGTGCGACATTGCTGCAAATCTAGGTTTGCATATTTGTGTATTTGTTTGAGCACAGCGAGCCACCTGAACCAGCAGTGGTACTGAACGTAGCACCCACCCAGGAATAATCTGCATTTTATATAGCCCTGTCAGTTAACAGGCCTGCAACCGATCCTCCGGTTCCCTTGCAATAGCAGAAAGGTGCTGACAGATTACGGTCTGCCCACTTTAGCTGTCTCCACGACGACAGATAATTTGTCACCAGCATCTCACCTCTCACATGACAAATATAGCAAGCTACTTTATATAGCAGAATTGAATACATCCCCAATAGTGGACATGCTCATGAACAGACGTACACGCGCAAGCCTCCGTGTATTGAATATGGTTGTTTTCCTGCGTATGATTGAAATTACCCTCCCATAATCTGATCTTTTAACATGTATAGCTTGATTTTTTAATATATGTCATCTTTGTGTTGGAGTTCAGCTTAACTGTGGATTTCTTACTGTACTCTGAGACATTAAAGCTACAATTACTGTAGTAATGTCACTTTGCACACATAAAGGATATTCATTGATAACAGTAAACGGTGCGGTAGAATAAAGTGGCAAAGTGCTTGTCTTAAAGTGGTGATTCACCATGCAGGGTTCACTGCTCAATGTAATGATAGCAGAGCTGTTTTATGCACGTATGTTTAAAGGAAAAATGGTGTGAATCATGTTTGATGAATGCTTAAACATTGATTTACTCTCTGTGACTGTCACTCAGTTGACACTACATAACTTGACATTTGACACTAATTTTAAGCACTTAATTTAAGGGCAGGTGCCTAACAACTTGAAAAATAAACTGATTAAGCTTTTTTAGCTGTCAGAGGTGTTTAGCCAAGCCAACATGCATCACTTGCAGTATATGCAACATTTTATCCATTTATATACAGTTCTGGTATCCTGAATGCTTTGCTACAATGTTGACTAGTATGCATGTAAGTGTATGTAATTGTTGCGTAGGATTACACCAAAGATTCAAGCCGGCAACACTCTGATTCTCTACGCACTATGAGCCATCTACATAGTTGAATTATTACTGAAACTTACTGAACGTATTACTGAAACTCCATTACTCAAACTTGCTACCAACTGTTCTGCACTGGTGTCCTGGCTCCTCCATCACTATGGAGACCAAGGCAGCCCAGTATGTGGTCCCAATCTAAATTCACAGATAGATGATGTTCTTTTGGGCTGAAATTGAAATTTCAGTGAGGTGTGCACCCCAGGTAATGTAAATCCAGCCAGCACTTGTGTGCGTGTGTCTCTGTGTGTGTGTGTGTGTGTGTGTGTGTGTGTGTGTGCGCACCTCTCTGTGGGATACAATCTTGAGAATATTTTGTCTGCTGAAATTTTAGCCCCACATTTTGGCAAGGCATCTATTTAATGAAAAAGAAGAAAATGTATTAAAAAGGAAAATTCCAGGACGAAGTTGTCTTTGTGTAGAAGTAGAGATAAAGATAATCTGATAAGTGCATGTGTGGTCATACGTGAAGGCTTTTGTTTGAAACATCAAAGAGCAGTGACTGGAAAAAAGCATTTTGTGTTGCTGGAGGAGCAGCTAACCTTCGTGGATGAATTCAAATGTGAATAATGTCAATAAAGGAAATTAAAATGGGCAAAATCAAGCAGAATTTTAATATGGCATTCATATGGAATCAGGTGAATGTACTTTTGTCCCTGAGCCAGTGATGGGTGTCGTTTCTATTTGGCCTGTTTTGTAATTCATTTGTAATAATTGTAGCCCCCCATTACCGCAACAAATTATGCTCTTGCAATCCCATTAGTCTTTCAGTCTGAGCAGTGTGGAATGATATGTTTCTTAGCCTGATATTTGTGATTTCCCATGACTTTAGTCTTTCTGTTTTTAGTAGGTGGGGGTGGCAGTATAGCATAATGTCTAGAGACTTGGACTTAAAACTCCAAGGTTGTAGGTTTGCCCTGCTGTTGAACACTGCTGTTGTACCCCTGCGCGAGGAACCTAACCTAACCCCCTTCAGTAAATGTCCTGCAGTATAAATGATTTCTCTGTAAATGACTGTAAGATATGTAGGTCACTCTAAATAAACGCATTTGCTAAATTCCTGAATGTGTGGTTGCCAATGATTTTACTTTTTCTCACCCTGATAAGTGTGATTTCTGATTAATTTAGCTCTTTAGCCTAAAACAGGTGCAACTTCCAAGTGAAGGAGTGTCAAATTGACTTTAAAATGGATTTAGCACAACAGGAGAATTGCATTTGAAGTTACAGACTACAGCCGTTAGACATTCAAACCTTGCCCCCCTCCTCTGTTCTGTTATAGCTATTGTTACGATGATTAATATCAAACCCTTCACAATCACAAATAATAAAACTAAACAGCTGCATGAGACTAAACTCTAATGCAAGTAAGGACCATGCAGACATTTTGAAAATTGGAACCCTTTTAAATTTTTTCCCCAGTTTTATGCAAGAGCTTAAAGGCACTACAAGCCCTCTTTCAGATTTGTATGGTACCATGCCATGCACTGCACTACAGCCTGGTTACTGCATTGGAGAAGTGAAGTCTTCGCAGCCAGGGCCTGCTTGGCCAGGCTTGGCTTAGTTTAGCCTGGCATGGTTCAGCCTAAAAGGTAGCGGTGTTTCCACTGGTGCTTCCAAGTGTCTGGTCCTCCCGAGGTCCTGTGTAAATCTGCTGAAACGAGGCGTGCGCTCAGGAGGCGGGTATATCACCGGGACCCTGCAGGAGCATACTCAGCTGTGATGCAGCTTACAGGAAGGCTCTGAAGGGATGTGTTATGAGCGGGATTTTGCCAGCTCATGACAGATGGTCACATCCTGGCCCTGTATGGAAATAAAGTAATGGCATGATGGGAAATGTATGCTGTGGCACTCAAAGCCATGGGCATTTCTATCAAATGAGACCAAGGGGGGTTACAGCTGTTGACCAAAGTGTGAAAGGGGTCCAGGCACCCTTAAGATGAAATGAGAGGGAATTGGTGGTGCTGATTATAGATGTCAAAGGCAAAATAGAGTTTGCCTCTAAGATATAATGATCAGGGAAATCAGATTTAAATCTTCACTTGCTAATGGGAATTTCTGAATCTTTTTGGAAAATTGTCCTCTTATTTATACTGGTAATTTATGTATGAGCAAAAAATATTTAAATTTAAAATTAAATTTAATATGTTCACTTCATGTTACCTTAAATGCAAGTAAGTTAACAGTACACTTTCAATGCATCTATCAACTCATTTAGAAACTTTCTGAGTTTTTTTTTTTTTTTTAATGAAAAATTAAAGTACATATTTTACACAATTTGCAATTTTGAAGCAGTGTTAAATTATATAAAAGCAGCGCTACTGAGAACTATCTTACACGTGTTCTGTAACTCACAACATTCACACATAATCTCCCCAGCAAATGGAAATCACCCTGAGAGGAGAGGAGCCTGCTGGCAGGAGTGATTGAACACTATAGGAGGTCCAGGGATTTGGCTGAGCCATTACTGATTACACCACAAGGAGCTGTGCATAGGGTATCAAATACAACACGTGCGCGCGCACACATACAGACACACGCATGCACACGTACACACACATACGCACACACACACACGTGTAAACACACACACATGCGCACACACACACACACACATACAGACACACGCATGCACACGTACACACACACGCATGCACACGTACACACGCATACGCACACACACACGTGTAAACACACACACGTGCATGCATGCACGCGCACACACACATGCACGCACACACACACACATACACGCAAACACATGCGCACGCACACACGCAGAGTGAAAGTAAAAGTCAATGAAAGCCACTAGTTTGAAGGTGTTTTTTGAGTGTAGCGTTGAGGCAATGGACAGTTTGATTAACCACAAATTGGTTCCACAATATTAGCAGTGTTTTTGAGGCATACCTTTTTCGTAGAAAATTGCAGTAGTTCACATAATTGCATTTGCGCCGTTGATTTTCAGTTGTGAAGTGGTCTACTACCTTCTGGTCTTTCAGACGAACATACGAGTGAGCATTACATATTGTACCTCTGTAAACAGAGTGCCTGGGAACATTGATGACCTGCCAAATGCTCAGACCCTTCAGAATTAGAAGCACATTTGGCCACTCTAATGTGAGATTTAAAAAATGCGGAAAAGCTAGAATGATTAGCGACGACCTTAACAGTTGCCGGTGTTCTTTTTTTCAGGCAGTTTGGTTGCCAGTGTTAATAAAGGTCTCCAGCTTGGAGGGTAATGGCAGATTCCCTTTTGGTCTTTGAGCAACCGTGCTCCCATCAGTAGCCCATAGTGAGAGAAGACACGGTAAATCCCGTCATTGCCGGTGATGTGATGTATTTTTGCGTAGGTGTGTGTGCGAGTGCATTGGGCGAACAGTTTGCGGTGTGAACACTCAGTATTTAGACGTGTCAGTTCACATATAGGTCGCTGCGAGTGTGTGCGGCTGTCGCCATGGAAACGGTCCCTGGAAGTGCTTCCCCCATTTTCCTTTTGGCACAGTGTGGAGCTATAAACAGTTTTTTTCGCTGTCCGGTTGTGATTATGCAAAAAATATATATATATATATAAGAAAAAGACACTTATTACAGTTATTCTCAGGTTCTTCACACCTTATTTCTGGCAGAGGAATAACATTTACAGGACACTCTGCCTATGCTGTTGCTTGAAAGGCATGTGGAGCAATTTGTTGCAGACCAAGTTGGCTTGATATACCTATTAGCAACTTCACCAGGTTAATAGCGCTAATTAGACTGCCTGGCTGAAGTGTGAGGCCAATATTTGACCCTTTTGTTTTTCCATACACTTGCCGCCGATGCTTTCTTTTGTAGGGATGTGAGATAACATCGAAGTCGTGTTGCGTTGCGGATGGCCGTAATTAGCCTGAAACGGACTTGTTGGTGCTGGTCTGACGCTAAGGTCGTGGTCGACACGACGGGCTGACATGATGCCGAAACATGCATGCAGCAGAGATGTGATGCACTCAGCGCTTTGCTGAAACTGCCAATTAAGTGACAATCATAGTAATCTGATTGTATTTATTTATTTATCTATCTGTCATTCTCCTGCCTCCTTAGCTATGCAAGCATATGAACAATGAGGGTATTTTACCTCCGCGTACTGCCAGGGAGAACTGATGGCAGTGGATGGTTGTTGGAAGGCTCAATAAATAAACAGAGCTGTTGAATAATTTGAATTCATGCAAAAGCGAAAGGGAAATTCAGGACAATGCAATTAAAGTGGCCAGCGGTGGGGGAGATATTCTGAGAGACCATCTGTCTGACAGGCAGCGAGACACTCACTGTTCTATTCTGCAACCGTAACTTAGCCAGTCACATGTAATTAGCTTGCAAGGTTATATTCCAGATGTTTATGATGCCATTTTGAATGTTACTGAGTCAATTGCTTATGCTGAAGTCTAAACACCTGCTTCTGAGTATTCAGGGTCTTTCTTTGCCCCTTTCAAGCCACCTTTTACGCCCCCTCCCTCAGTTACAGTCTATTTTTGCTCTTGGTTTTAATCTGTTGGTATAACAAGCAAGCATTGTGTCAACTGCGTTTCACACATAGCTGTTTCTTAGGCATTTTCCATGCTCTTAAATGTTAATGGACTCTTAATAAGGCCTTTATAAAACCCTGGTTGGCACGGCATCATCGTCACATCGAATCATTCTTCAGTTCCTGCAAGGTTTTATGACAGTTTTCACAGTAAAATGTTTAGTGTTAAATAAACTCTGACAGAGTACATTTTACTCTGACAGAGTATAATTGAATCCTCTTGGACTCATAAAAACCTTATTGCAGTTAAATTACTGTGTGAGTACAATGGTGGGCCTGTGGCTTGGAAAGGCAGTTTTACTCTTGAGTTTGCATAATGTTGGTGAAGCATTGCAGGTTTGAGGTACAGGAAGAGCTTGTGCACTGTTTGAGGATGTTCTCAGCCTATCCCCGCCGCTCCTTCGGTTTTCTCGCCGCTGAGATCGTCTCGTCTGTCTGGAGCCCCCTTAGCCAGGCCGCCGCCGCCCTGTTCCTGTTCCGGCATTGGCGTGCCACTTCCCGGGTGGAGTCAGGATTCGGCGTGGGCTGGAGACGTTCGCGGCCGCCAGCCGTCGCTCTCCGAGCAGCGGAGACGTGGAGTCTGGTGGGGGATGAGTCAGTCGCCGGGGCGACGCGGCGATCAGGCTGAGACACGCTGGCGGGTCCCAAAACCTGACGAGCAATGAGCATTATTCACTGATTTCCCATCAGGCCCCACTGCCGTTTTTTTTTTTGAGCGGAGGAATGGCGTATAGGGTTTGATGGTCTGATAGGACGGTAATGTGGTTGAAGAGGGAGGGGTGAGCACTCTTGGGCGCCTGCCTCTTCCTCCAGGACGTTCTTGAATGTCTGTCTTAGAAGGATTTTGTGAGATTCTTCCTGTCAGCTGCCAGCGACAGACACTTGACATAAACTCATCTCACATCAGACACACCCGGCACAGGTCTCACCCTGATATGGGGAAGAATGCCTTGAACTGCAGCGAATCCGACATTAGATCTTTTCCCAACAACGTCTTCTTTGGCACCGATTATTCCTATGTGGCAGATTGCTGCGTACAGTTTGTTCACACGTTAGAACACAAATAAAGAGAACACAGGCCTTTTTCCCAAACAAGCTTTTGCTCTTGGAACCCGCGCCTTTTTCCCCCGTGGTCATTTCCAAAGGGGGAGGACGGCGGTTTTTCTGAAGGAACGCGGGCGTGACACTCTCATCGATCCCTGCCGGAGCTGCGCGGAGGAACATGACTGTGAGGCTTAGCGAGGAGCCCGCTCTGAAATGCTATGAAATGCCAGAGGCTTACAGAATCGATGAAAATTCACACGCCGCTGTCCTTCTCCTGTCTGCCGCTGAGGCCCTGTCACTCTGAGCCGGGCTCAAATAATAATAATTTAAAATGTTTCAGGCGCCCATTAGACACCAGCAAAACTCCTGCGGCTTCCCAACTGTTCTAAAATAAACGTTTATTTTTCTCCGGTTTTTCGGAGCTAAATTCTCCGCAGGAGGAGCCTTTGTAAATTTTTACTGGCGTCTGAAAAGTTAAAAGTGTTCAAAGTGTGCATTTGCCAAGGTCTGCTGTGAAAGCTGTTGTTCTGCTTGTGTTGGCTCGCTGATGCCCCCTGTTTTATATGAGATTGTTTTAGAAGCGTGACCAGGAGCGTGGACCTTCTGTTACGACGCAGATGCCATTTATGAGCAGTTATGGAAAATGACATCCTGCTGCTGTTATATTTTCATAAGCATTCACCTGGAACACACTTTTATGAGAACATAAACGTGTCCTCTTCTTGATTAACCTTAAGCACAGCAGCAAAAAAGGTATATAAATAGACAGCCTGTTTTAGCTGACATTTACGTCGTGAGAAACTGAATTGATTGGACTGTGTTGACGTGCCTTGTTAATCTTTTATGTATGTGTTGCATTCCTCCTGAGCTGATAGACCCGATAGGTGAGAGGAGTCACAGTTGCGTGAAGAGATGGGACACATCCCGCTGACAGAAGTGGGGTGGGGGGGGGGGGGTGGATTCTCCATTATGATCAGAGGTGGAAAGTCCAGGGGCCAGAAAGTAAAAGACCTGCCATGTGTTTCTTCCAACCCAAGGACGCAGCTAGATAATTTCAATAATTAGTTCTACCTCTCGACCTCCTGGCTGTAGAGTTGTACTTACTAGCAAAGCCAGGTGATTGGAACAAAATACAGGGGAGGACTTTTACTTTCTGAACCTGGATTTTTATGGGCTGAGAAGGCATGTAACGGATTCACGTAACACCCTGACACAAGGCACCGGATACAGTGTCTGTTAGCCCCTCGGTAGGTCTTGAGACTCTTTATGAGCTGTGCAGTCTCTCACAGTCTCACCACACGAGAGCGCCCTCTCTGGTCATTTGGATCGCTGCAGACGCTCTGCGTGTGAAGGTTCTCTTCCGATGTGAGGACTGCGCAGCTCAGCTGGCAGTCCGCAGAGTGAAGGGAGGCGCAGCCTCCTCTGTGCGCTCTTGTGATGTCACAATGGTTATTGCTGTAATGAGACTGGCTTCCTAACACAACTGACCATTCAGTATTAGAAGAAAAAGGTCTTAAAATGGAGGATAAAAAATGCAAACAGAGCTGGAGTGCGCAATTAGAGTGGATCGATTAAAGGACACCTCGGGAAAGCTACAGTTTGCGGGTAACAAGCATCTGTAAATCAGCCGATGTGTGAACTGCTGCGTTTCCAGTGTGTTCCAGTAAACTGTTACATGGAGGTTCACAATCAAAACTTATTGACCTTTTCCAGAAAGCTCAGTCCCGAGGTTTAATGAGAAGCCCACGCTACACTAGAACAGCAGGGTAAGAGCCTTAGGTGCTCTTTAATACTGCAATTAGTTTGAATCAATCTGCGTGCTCAGGATGCTTGGGAGAACCCATGCACTCACACACGCACGCATTGAATTGCCATGAAAGCACTATTATGAAAGCACATACTGCAAGAATTAGCTCCAAATTTTATTAGCTAATAAATGATAAATGTGTTTTTAAAAATGCATTAATTAATTAATAATAAGACAAATTGGGTTTCAGGGATTTGTGCCAGTTTGCCAGTGTTGCCACACATACACACACACACGCGCACACACACACGTACACTCATATGTACAGGAGCACTTATCGAGCTGTATGGGGGTGGTGTCTCCATGCCTGAGCTGGGGGTTAGTAACCTTGGCCGAGGGTGTCGGCTAAGGGACTAATGCAGAATTTTAAGCGTGTGAAAGCACGGCATGCCTTTCCTGTTAGTGAAGAAAAAGGAGGAACAGTAAACGTGCGTTCAGTTTCGGAAGAGTCCGTTTTCAGAGAAGGGAGGCAGCACCGTGAAGGCCGCTCTGTGACGGATGGCGTGTCGCCCCATTCTGCCTCCACCAGCAGGTTCACACGGCTTCACACGGCCGCGTTTGCAGCCTCGGCATTTCTGACCTGTGGCCGCGTGCGTGCGATGCGTTCGGCGACTTAGACCGTGCATCAGAGCAGGAACTGTGAACAAGGAAAGAGCAACCCCCCCCCCGCAGCCCCAACCCTTAGAGTAGCTTAGACTGACATACAGCCTGGTACTTCTCACGCATCTGTGTGACATGTTCTATGCTACTTATGAGTGACTAGAATGTGCACCTCATATTCAGTACAGATGTATTTGTGTGTGTGTGTGTGTGTATAGTAGTGAGATACACACCACTATAGTACCAGTGTTTTTTGAGCACAGTCACTGTGCTCCTGTTCTTTGGGAACTGACTGGAAATTGACTGGATTCCCACACTCTACTGAAAAATCGTTAAGTCCTCGAATTTAGAAACTTCTTGAAAACATCATTTTGATGGTGGTAGTTTTAAGTGCTTGAGTTGTTTGATAATAGTCTTTAAAGGAATTGTTCACTTTCTGTGGATCTCTGGTTTGGGTATGTTTTCGATTGGCCCAGACAGTTTTTGTGTGTGATCAAGTTACGGGTTTACAATGGCTGCAGGGGAATGCAGGGGTTTGAGATCTAAAGCAAGAAAATTCACTTCAAGTAACTCAAAAAACAAAAAAGCTTGGACTGTCACATTGCATCCAGAGGTTGTACGGGTGTTTATTATGCAATTATTGTTAAAAAAGATTATATTTAATCATATTTCTGCCTGGAACTATTTCCAATAGCGCATGTAACCTGAGACCACTGTGTTCATGGAAACAAGCATCAGCAGAATATAAACTGTATATTTATTGTGTTTTGCACACACATACTTTCTGACTGAGTGTGTGTCCATATCCAGGCCAGCCGTTGCGTTTAACTGGTCATTTACTAATGCAAAGCTAATTAAGTTCCTTGCTGTAGGGTAGGACAGTAATGTGTCATTTGGGATTCAGGCAGCTTAATGCTAATATTTCCAGCTCTCAGGACCTTGCTCCACATTGTAGTGTCGAACAGCTGCCCTAGTAGAGGTCTGTGAAAGCAGGAGGCACTCTGATGCTGTGGTGGGCACCAGGCTCATAGCTGCAACGTTTTAGGTTTGAATCCCAGAGGAAAATGGCTGCTTTTCCCTTGATCAGGTGTGGTCCACCTCTGTGACCATCGTGAACATCCACCTTGGTAACATGTTAAAAATTTACTGCAGGATAAAACACAATTAGCATTTGTTCTTTACTGTGACTTACTTTCGCATTGGTGTTCTTTTCTTCACAGGCACAGTTTGGTTGTTTTTAGTTTTCTAACTGTGTGAAGAGAGAAAATAAGCAAGTAATTCCTGATGTATGATCACTGCCCATTCAAGTTTTCTAAATTTCTGTGCTTGTGATTGGCCTGTGGTGACCTGAGTAATCATCATATTTATCCAACTTTCAGTTTCACATGTTGGAAATTCAACAGAATGCTAAGTGAACATAATGTAAGTCCGTTTAAATTCTAGTCACTCTTAAAGGCATACTATGCAGGATTCTTAACTTGAAAATATTATAAAATAACCATGCTAAGGCATATCTGTGATGCACTGGTAATCTCTGTCTTTATGCATTTTCCCAAAATTCATGAAACTTTACCTGTTTTTGTTGTCCTGAAATGTGTTCAGAATGTTTCTGGGCTTGGCGTTCGTTTCTGTGTGGGGAGGGGTAGGTGTGGCTACACAGCCTGTGGTCCAGGATCTGATTTCAGCTGAGTATTTGTTGACAGCTAGCTAGCTGCTGTAATGGAGGAAGAAGACAGACAGACAAACTGACAGACAGACAGAATGGGGGTGAAAACATAACCCCACGTAAACTCTCTGTTGCCAGAGGTAAGAATAATAATAATAATCATCATCGTCATCATCATCATCACCATAATAATTGTTTTTGATTTCTAATTAATTTTTTTCTTTGGAAATAGTGTTAGCAGGTGATCATAGGCCTGATCTTCCAGCCCCAGTGAGCATTGTTGAACTTTACATAAACATTTTGCAGTGCTTGGCTGAAGCATGTTGTTGCTTCAGAGATGGTTACCCTTGGAAACCTTGACCTGGCTGTATTCCCTTTTATATAGCCAAATTACTTCAGTGAATCCTTGCTGTACACACACAGTCACTGTTTGAGAATTTCCCAGTGGTGCACAGACCATGAAGAGAGAGTGTGGTGGCCAGACAGCTTCATGGATAATTAACACTGGAATAAGCAGCGTTTTGCATTTTAATGAGGCTTCCGGGGACTGCTGTTTCCATGGCAGCATATTGAAGTAATATCTGGTATGATCAGGCTGTCAGATTATATACTCTGCCTTATTTATGATGGTAAAGTATATCTTACATCTTAATATATTAAATCTAGGTATTAGTCTTTGGAAGAAAGGTAACAATGGGTTGCAGAGAACCAGAACAGGTGCCGATGGTAATAGGCCTTTCAGGGAATCATTCAGCAGTCTAAAACAAACAAGAACTGTATTTGTCACACTGAAACAAAGTGAAGAAACACATGTGTTTATTGAAACAATTTAAACTTTCTAAATAGCACATGTAGCAAGAAAAAAATGCAGCTATTAAATGCACCCTATTAAATTCAGCAGCAGCAATAAGTATAGTAAAAGAGAAACAGGCTTAAAAAAGAGTTAAAAGGAATAATTTAAATATGATAAAAATATATAGACCAAATGTATTCCATTTTATTTTATACTGCCATTGCCAGTGTTTTGATTTATCATTGTGTCCTATTCTATAAACACTGGGGTCAGGATGGGTATCCAGTCTAATGTGTGTAATATTATCTGATATCATTTCATCATTATAATCTAATGATAAAAAATATGGCTATGTGCTTCTTTATTAGTTCTATACTGTTCTATACTGTATCAACAAGAAAATGTTTATACAATTGAAATGAATATTATACTGCCAGTATCCCATTTTTCTTAAGTATTTTTATGGGATATTTAATAAACTTGAAGGGTGGTTGGGAGAGTATCCAGTTTAAGAAAGTAATTATCTAATTCAATGGTAAGGGGGGAATAATCACTTAATGACAAATAAGCTAATTGAGTTAACAGTGATTGGACTGAACCCTCCATTTCTATTTCAACTTTTTACAGCAGGCACTGCATGTTTCAAAAGTTTTAACCCTGTTTTGGCTCCTCTTTGTAAATCTGACTGTCCTGCACAAGTGTTCTTACGTAGACTCCAGCATCAAAAAGGTCATTCCAGTGGACAGGCAGGCCTCTGACTTCTAGCTCAACCCTAATGTGAGAAAGATAGATGAAACTACGCGAACGCTCCGAAAATAGAGCCTTAAGTGGGTATAATTTGATTTTCTCTGAAAGTGCTTGTCTGCTGAGACCTCTTGTCTTCTCCAATAATGCGAGTTGTCTTTATTAATGGTCACACAGACTTGGCAGAGTCAGCCATTTTCAACCGCCTGGACATTGTGCCATGGATTCCGCTCGTCTTCCTTGTCAATTCAACACATTATTCCCTATTTATACTATGTAACTACAGTAACGTCCAGGTGTTTGATGTGTAATCAATAAAAAAATGGTCTAAATTTGTTAAATGTACAGTAAGTTTGTGTATCTAAAACTCATTAGAGTGTACTTTGTGAGATTATGGCTGCACCTGAGTAATTACTTTGGCTGAATGTCAGCGCAGAGCACTTTTTTATGCTTCAACTTCCTTGTGTAAACACACTGATCAGTCTGGGGTTTTTTTTTTTTTTCGACAGTCTGCAATCCGTGTGAAAGCTATGAGTTGTGTGGGCACTCACATTGAGTTCCATGTCGACTTACATTTACACCTGTGACATTTGACAGCTATGACTGGAAGTTCATGGTGATGCTGCACGGCTGGCTTCTTACAGCCAGAAGTGGGGGGGGGGGTTAATTTTGGCCACGGTTGCTCAGGTTACCACTACATTAGATACTATCAGATTCTGCTTTCAGTGGGATACACACCGCTTCTCTAAGTGATGGCTTTCTCCTGGGGCTTGTTCGTGCAGAATGTTTCATGCCACTTAAAACATTCTCTCTGTTGATCGGGAAGTAAACACTCGTTCGTTTTTTGCACAAACGATGAAAGCCAAAGATGAAAATTGTGAAAGAATTGTCTGTCATTTTAAGTTACGAATTGCCTTAATTACTTTGCACTTTTCAAAAATAGTTTTCAGGTTAATTGGTAACCATTTGCTTTGAGGAATCTGTCTAAAATGCACATTCTTGAGCTCATTAGAGTCGACACACAAGCCCTGTTCTGAAGTGATTTTTGTGAGCCAGTGGTCTGCTCGGAGAAGACATTTTCATTCCCTGACAACTACAACGCATCGGATTCGCAGGTTGCCGCTAATTGAGCCGTTCCTGCTGTAAAGTCGCTGGAGGAAATTCTGTTCCCCGTTTCTTTAACACACTTCCAATTTGCTTTTCTTCCGCTCCAGGAGCTATGCCAGTTCCTGACCAGCCGTCTGAGCAGGAAAAGACAGGCATGCTGAGCCCCGTGTTGAACGCGTCCAACGGCGACGGGTCCGAGACAGAGACCACGTCCGCCATCCTGGCCTCCGTCAAAGAGCAGGTAGGTCCCGTCGCGGTCCTGAGCGGTCTTGAAGAATACCGACCCGTCTCATGGTGATGGGAGTGAAAACGCTCCCTTAGATTTGTTGTACTTCTTCTCCCATCATGGAATTTGTTGTGGGCCCAATTTGTTTTGTAATATTCTAAATGTCTTCAGTTTTGGGGGATGTGGTCAAGGACTGCAGGATTGAGGATGCCAGGAATCACTAAAGGCTACTTCAGTTCTTCACTGTTTGAGTGCTTCAGTCAGTAATTAAAACATGTAACTATGTAAAAGTACTAAAACAACAGTGCTTCAGTGGCGTTGCACTCTTGTGTGAGTACTTTCACCCTATTTGTTTCAGAGAAAACAAATGTCATTTATTATACAGCTATTTGGCAGAAGCTTTTAGGCAAAGTGACAAGTGTTGAAAAATGTCAGTGGCGAAAAAGGACAATTTCAGCAGTGTAAAATGGGTCTCTGAACTCTGAATGATGTGAATTTTTGGAAAAGAAAGAAAAATGGTCTGGTAATCTATGGCGCGCTAAACAGAGTACACCATGTGACTGGAACGTCCTGTGTTTGCTAACTTTAATAAAATAAAGTGAATAATGTTGTTTCTCACACCGGTGTTTCTTTCACCATTCCTAATGTTCCTGTGCATTCCTGTAAGCGTCTGCATGCATTTGTCACTTTAATTCCAGCGTCTGGAAGAGCAGTGGCAGGGGCAACTGATTACAAACAGAATGAGTGGAGAAGAATTAGATTTTTTTTCCATTCCAAGGGGTCCAATCAGTTTGAAAGCTTTTTTCAGTCTGACAATAAGCTCAAGATTGTGAGAGAAGCACATTTGTATAGTCACCTTAAAATACAAGATTACAAAAAAAGAATAAATTTCAGGGTATTCGAGATTTCCATGCTAGTTGCCATGGAGGTGGACATCTTTACTTTAGCCAGAATGGGTATTGGTTTATTTTGACCAGTATTGTGACTTCTGGGTTGGACTGCTGGTCTGGATTTTCAAGCATAATCAGACATATCCACTTTCAGTAGCTAGGTGGCATCTGTGCTATTATTAGTTACATCTTATAAATATAACTGGCTTTCAGTTTATGAAATATATAGGGTTAGCATGGTATTTAAAAGGATAAAAGGATAGAGTGGAAGGATTTCCCTTCTTCTGGCCTGATAAAATCCGGTCTATGATAAGTATCCTACTGTATATAATTCCACAAATCCCTGAGACGTACTTAAAAAGGATGCATATGATGACAGCCCTGTGGTCATTGTACTAAATATTTGCATATTTGCACACCAAACACACTTTACCCCTTTACCCCAATAAAAAATGCATGTATATTGTATATTGTTTAATACAAATCAGAAGAACTGTAACAATTATTCAACTATATGCCATATAATTTGGGTTTTATTTTAGTTGATGTGAGTAAAAAGTATATAATAAATAAAACTACAGAAAACCCATTTTTTTCATTGGCTCTCAGTAGAGATGGTTAGCAGTGAACGTACTTTGCGAAATATGTCTTTGAGGACTGCATAGTGATTCCATAATTGTGATTTCTATTACCAAATTTAAAGACTTTTGGAGTGACCCAGAGACATTTGTGTTGAGAAACTGGCCTATTTTAATTATAGTGTTCTTTTCTATGTAAAAAAAGAAAAGAAATAAAAGAAGCTACATTGTACATGTAGGAAGCAAGCAAGAATGAACACCCCACCACACCACCGGGCTAAATCGTCCCGATGTCTCTCTCTCCACACACAGAGGCTTATTGAGGTTTCCAGAGATGGTGACTTTCCCCATGCAGATCTGGCAAACCCGTGCCAGTGGTATCTGTGCCAAACTCTGCGGGCCTTAGCGGTTCCACTCCGCGGTTCAGCGACGCCCCGCGTGTGGGACCGGTGCTTTCCAAAACGCGCCGGCCGCTTCATAAATTCACCCTGGAGTTCCGTTTGCTGTGAAACGGGCCGTTTGCCCCGTAAAATATGGACGCGCCAGCCACCAGCTTTCCGCATAGCATTTGTCCTACCGACAGTGGAGCTGAAGCATTTCAGAGTTTATCTGCATTATTTCTGCCTAAATGTTCATGTGTGACTTTCCATATCCATGAATGATCATTGTTTCAATTTGTGGGTAATTTTTGGGGCTATTGACCACTGCAATTTCACTCTTTTAAAAAAATGAAATAAAAAAATTCTTGTTGTATTCTTAGTCTGAGTGAGTGCCAGCTGTTGATAAACAAAACCTTTTTAGTGAGAATTCTTGGCTTTTTTGAGCATGTGTTTAACAACCGGTCCTAGAAAACTCCTTCAGACAGCAAACCTCTAGAGGTTAGTTTATCCTGTGTGCCAGGCAACAATGCAAATTTGAAAATTTCATAGAACATACAAGCAATTCATCATATGATTAGGCCTTCTGGTGGAGGCTTTAAACCTGAACATCGCACTAATGATAATAAATAGCAACACTGCATAAACAAAGTAACGATACTGGTCGTAAACACGGTCATTTGTGTCTACACATTTCTAACTGAGTTCATTATCTGTATACAGCATACAGTGGTGTATTTTCCCTCTAGGAATATTGTAATATACCTGTGAAATACAGGTCTGTGATATACAAGCGTTGCTTGAATACTGAGGCTTCTAGATTGTGAAAACCGGAAAGAGTGCTCGCAACCAGAGGCGGCACGTTGCATCAACACATGCAGTTTGCCGCAGTTGTGTTAACACATCATTTTATTTAAATGTATTTTTATGCATTATGGAGGTCTGCTGAAATGACTCACTAATCTGGATTCAATCTATATATTTCTTTTTTTCTGACTTACTAGTAAAAGCAGGAGTTTTTTCCTATAGTTTGCCAGTGTTAGTGGTGGCCACAGCTAACTTGCCAGACTGTATCTGTAGAATAAACAGTGTGAAAAGTTGTGAGGGACGAGTGCTTATTTAACTTGTGGACAGTGAATAAAGATGTAGCCTAATGGAGATTGAAGGTTGTGCATGCAGGTGGACATATAGGCTTTACACAGTGCTGTGGATTCCTTTTGTGGATTGCAAGGATCTTGTCTAAATTGATAAACGACTTTGGACTTTGCAGTCAGTAGGTTACGGGTTTGAATCCCGGGTGGGGCACAGTTGTTGCAACGTTGAGCGAGTTTCAACCTGAGCTGCCTCAGTAGATGTCCAGTTCAGTACATTTTATGCAAATCGACTTGGGAAAAGGTGGCTACTAGGCTTGTGCCATTCTCACTGATTCATTTTTGCTTGCTCTTTGTTAGTTTGTTTTTTCCTGCTTTCTCTGCTGTCATCCTATGTCTATGTAACGTGTTGCTAAAAGGTTAGAGTGGGTTGCACTGTCAGTATTGAGGAATTGTTAAACACAAACACCATATGCTGTGTAAATATCCTTTCTGGGATTGCAGCTAATATTTTTGGCTTGATGCTTTAGGGATTACATTCATTTTGTGCTCTGATGTACAGTCTCTGTTGAAACAACTTGACAGACATTTTGGAAAGTAAAAAAGGAGGCTTGGATCAAATGACATATGATCAGAGCTGCAAAATGTGACATTTCATATTGGGGAAAAACATGTTTTCCAACATAACTATTGACAAGTAAATATAGATTAATTTAGTCCCCTGAATGCAGAGATGAGAATAGGATTGCAAGGAAATGATATCTACTTATAACATGCAAATGACAACCTAACTTCTTCCAAGGTCTCTGAGGTTTACAATTCCTTGTTGACAGCACAACTATACAGTTATCAGCGTTCTCTGCATATCCTTCAGTACAATGTTGAGCCTTGAGAAATTAAATGATTTCAAGCCTAGGGCAGAATACATCCATCTGTAAATTTAGAATTGCACTTGTAAATGGTACTGGGTTAGGCTATTCAATCCTGGGTCCTGAGGGCCACAGTGCCTGCAGGGCTACTCAGAACTGGTCCCATAGGGCCACAGTTCCTATTGGACTACTCGAACCTTATCCTGGACAGCAGTGCTACCATCCCTGGTCCTGAAGGGGCTGCAGTGTCCGCAGGCTTTCAGTTCAGCCAAGCAGTGAACCACTCACCTAAATTAAATGTTGTATTATTTAAACTAATTGAGCTTTGTCGCTTGTGACTGTGTTTGAATAAATCTGGAGATTGGAGAGCTGTGGTGTTGTTTGCAAATTGGAGAGTTGGAGTGTTGCCTTCGAATTGGAGATTTGCTTGCTACCGTGAGATGCAGGAGGAAAATTATTTGTTTGAATAACTCGTCCGAATAAGACACAGCTGTTAAAGTTATTTAAACGAAAAAGTGGACATGGCATAAATTCAAAAGATGAAAGGAAATGAAAGCCACTAAGCAGTCAGAAGTATAGCTTTTAAATACCTGATTAAAACGTACCTGCTAAGCGCACTCACATACCCCCAACACCCGAGAAATGATTCAGAATGACACCGCATGTCACTCGGCACTGACCCCCCATTTCATTACTACCCCCTCATTTCCACCTCACTTAATGTATCCCCCGTGTGTGCTTTCTAGTCGGTTTGTGTGTGTGTGTGTGTGTGTGTGTGTTCAAATACAAATCAGTTTAAAACAAATCCAAAATGAAAGGTCGGCGGGGAGGCGTCCCGCTGGTGTGGCTGAAGGTGCTCTGGAGGTTGGCCCCATGCTTGGGGGCCTGCGGGGGGAGTGTTGCCCGGGCCCTTCGTTCAGGCAGGGGGGGTTTTACTTATTCTGAGCCTGGCCTGGCAACACGTGTAGATGTGAATGTGGGCTGACAAGGCCTGCATTTCAGATGGCCTCTGCAGCTGGCCCCGCTGACTTTCAGTGGGGGGGAGGGGGGGATAACCTCTTTCTGGTAGGAAGTGCAGCGGCGTGCAGGAATATGAGATTAAGCCAGAATGACCCACAGTAGCAGTCTGGCTGTCAGCCTGCCCCCACCCCAAGCCAACCTGTCTTTCACTGCTCTAATTCTGCTGGGAGGCCCCAGTGCTGCTGGAGTTGAATTCAGGAGGGTAAAATGGCCGCCACTGTGAGATCCAGGGACTCACTCTTAGTGACCCCCTCCTTTTTGGTTCATGTCAGCCCCAATCAGGAATAACATTACATTGCTCAACATTTTATTTGGCAGATGCCTTTATCCAAAACGATGTACAATGAGTGGATACAGAAGGTCGTTGGAACAAATAGAGAACACAGGTCAGATCTCATAAAGCATAAGTTATCCATAGCCGTCTAACAGTACAGTGGCCAAAAAGATTCTGTATCTGTGTTACAGAGATTGAGCTGTTTAAACTTTGCATTTAAAGTTCCATCCCTACATTGGTGAACTGGCCCTGAAGCTCCTACACTTCAGAAATGAAATAGGCATTGAACTCCTTAGCTGTAACAGGAAGGAACACCAAGTGTATAATCTCAACAGTCTCTGGTCACCACTTCTGAACTCTTGTGCTTAGATGTGACCCTTGGAATTGTGTACATTTTTCAATCATGGAAAAAGACTTTTCTACAAATGGCCCAGCAGAACCAGGTCACATTTGCCAAAGAAAACTGAAAGAATAAATGTTTTCATGAATAAAAAAAGTCAACAAATAAATACCTCTGCTTGGCGCAGGGCCTTTCTTATCTTTTTTCTTTTTTGTGCTTAGCTAGGCCAATGTCAAATACCAGGTCAGAAGAACAACAATTCTGGTAATGGGTCCCTCAACACATCCAACTCAAAAAGTCCAAACCTAAAATGTATGTTTTATAATGATCTAGGTTTTAAGGATTCAGTATCTAAAACACAGATCTAGTTGAACTTGTGCCGAAGGCTTGCACATATATTTCAGAGTAATTTCTGCAGAAATTGAATTATTGGGGAAAGATATTTATTCAGTTGTACCGTCAGCATTGAATTAATGAGAGCAGTGCTGGACTGAAGAAACTCATACATCTGTACACCCCAGGACATGGATTGGAAACACAGACAGAGACCAAGTCTTCTGGGCCCAGGAAGCTTGCAGGTTTTACCATTTAAACATGTGGAAATGGAAAGCATTGGCTTGGATTTATGGAAATTGGGTCTTTGGCTTTCTGGAGATCTGACTGATTTATTAGGGAAATCAGCCTGGATTCTGTCAAGGATTACCCTTAACCTTGACTTGCAAACGAATGCAAGTTTCTATTTCTCCTCCTTTTTTTTCAAATGATAATTTGGTGAGTTAAGCACTTAACATTGGCAGATAGAGTTTTTCAGGAAAAAAGTAAAATTTGCATTTTATTTGTGAGTCCGGGTAGCAAGTCGAGGACAAAATGAGAAGTGTTGTTTTGCCAACAGCAAACATCATGCATCAGTCCGTCTCCAAGAACATCACAGCAGTAAGTTGGTTGTCCAGATGCTTCCTGTACAGGATCTGAAGAATCCGCCCCCCTTCCTCACCACCTGCTCAAATCAGCTATTAGTCCAGTCTCTGATCACCTCCCGTCTGGTCTGCTGCAACTCCTTCCTCCCTGGTCTTCTGCCTCCCCCATCAGACCTCTGCTGCTCGTCCAAAACGCTGCTGCTGGCCTGATCTACAACCTCCCCCAGCTCAGTCATGTGATCTCTCCCTCCATTAGCTGCCTTTTATAGGCTTACATAAATGCAAAACCTTGCTATTAACCTGCTGGGCTTTTTGTTATATCTTCCGAGGATCATCAGACCCTACACATCAGCCAGACCTCTCTGTTCTGCTACCCCTTGGCACCTGACCCTCCCTCCTGCAAGTCTCTTGCCTGTTCTGGCCCCCCAGTGGTGGAATGAGCCTCCCATTATGGTCAACACAGCAGCCTGAACACCCACACCTCAATGGTGTGCATCATGGCTCCCCTGACCCTCTTTGAAATTTTAAGCAGAAGTGTGTGACAATGCCCAGGCCTTTTTTTCTAACCCCTCTCACCCTATAGGCTATAGCGAGTATAAACTTAAAGTTCTATATTGTGGCTACTTTAGTTCCATATGTGCATTTATTTTCATTTGCTTTTTTAAATGGATACATGCTGAAATGTTAATTTATTTCAACGCACCCACATTTTTTCATTAGTTTTGATGTTCGTGGCTCTTGTCAAACTGTTTGTAAAGTAAACATTTTTTTTTAAAACTTGCAGCTACATTGTGAGACAGAGTAAAGGGTACAAGATTGATTCTAGCCCAAAGCTACAAAAGCCTTTTCTTTCCTGTGAATTAAGAGGATAGTTATAGCCCAACATGAGAAATAGCGGAGTTTTGTGGCCATGTGACTATGTATACTATATAAAATAATTTATAGCATTTTTATTGGGCCCTGTTAGTAGCAATACAGTAATAGCCAAAAGCCAGCGACAATTGGTGGTGATTAGGGTGGAGGGATGAGGGCGTAGGCTGTTTACCACAGCAAAAAGACCAAAAAAGACAAAACAAGCCCCCCCCTCGATTGTGTTTGCCGCTCCAGAAGGTTAATAGATTTTGATGTGTATCTGGGTTGTAAACTGTCAGTGTGCACGTGTCCCTCCAGTGCTAGCAGCAAGCTGCCTGCTGTCCTTTCATGATAAGGAGGGACGACACTGGCAGTGTGATGTGTGTTAGAGGGGGGGTTTGGGCTTTGTACAACAAACCCACCCCCCCCCCCCGCCCCACCTCCCCATATCCGCCTGTCACAGAATACAGCCAGCTGCAAAAGACAGTCTCTTTGCCAGACACATCGTGTTACATGCTACATGCATAGCGCTTAGCGTTCTCATCCGGGAAACAGTCCATCATCCTCAGCTCAGATGTCTTTTATTGGTATGATATTAACTGCTCTTATCAAAGGAGTGGATCTAGCCTGTGCAAGCCAAGGTGAACATCAGGGAATAATGCCTGGATAATTTTATACTCTATCACCCTTTCCATCCCTCTCTATATTATTATGTCTTTCTCTCTCTCTATCTCTCTCTCACACACAGAACCTCTCTCTCTCTCTCTCTCTCTCTCTCTCACTCTCTCTCTCCTCTCTGTCTCTCTTTCTCTCTCTCACACACACATGCACAAGTGCACGCACACACTGTCTCTCTCTGTCATACAGACGCACATACACACTCACTCTCTCTCTCTCTCTCACACACACACAGACTCACATACATGTTAAATGAAAAAAACATTTGAATTTAACTGTATAATGTATGTTATGATTATGATACAGTAGCACTGGAGATAAAATTAAATGTCACAGAAAAATGCATACTGAAATGCATGCTAAAATGAAAAATCCAATTGCATGTAGGGTCCTACTTTAAGGAAGAAAACACATTTGCTAAGCATGTGTAAGCTCAAGAACTATCACAGGTCAAAAAATGTCCTAATGCTTTCTGTAGGGCAGGGAGTCTTGAATGTATCTGCAATATTGTGGGGGGGACTGTATGTATCTTACTACCCCGTACTTCTCACATTTTATGATGGAGTGCAGCTCTTTCACAGCGTCTTCATAGCTGCAGTGTGGGCACCACATGTCCTCTCTGGGTAGCCATGGTTTATTCTGTCAGCCACTGTCTGCGGGCTACACTCCTGCAGTCTGAACCCATTTCTTAGCTTAATATTTTTCACCGCTGACAGGTCATCGGTCACAGTGTGGTGTATTTTAAGGGCTTAGTACCACTGACGTCTCTCTCTCTCTCTTTCTTTTTCCCCTTCTGTCATTCGTCTCACTGCTTCCATGTTCTATACTGCATCCTCTCATTTGTCTACTCGTGTTTATTTTTTAAAACATCATTTTAGAATAAAAATGAGTTAATTTCTAATTGTGCCTCAAGTCACTGCTCTGCCACCCACACCTGTGCAATCAGCACTGCAGAGATAGCCTGTGTGCTATGCTAATGCACTGACCTACAGTACGTGCAAGGCACTGTCTTACACGTTGGAGCCAACATGGCCCTTTCAGGACTGTTAGCACCAATCAGAGAGAGTGTTTCTGATTAGAAGCAACAGATTTTACAAACATGTTATTACAGTATAGCACAGTTGAATTAGGAAAATAGAAATACAATTAAAAAACTGAAGCGTATGGTAAAAATAATAATTAGTGAATGCATGAATATGTAGCAGTTATCCAGTTATTCCATCTTTAGTATAAGTCTGGTTTCTTTTGGCAGATAATGTTTCTGATATGGTGCATTGGCATTCTTTTCCATTACTCTATGACAGTGAGACAGCACTAATTAGCATGCCTATCTGTGAAAAATTACTAATGGGTAATCATGCATGCCTTATGCGTATGGGCCATCAGAAAAATGAAAGATGAAAATGGCAGAAGGGGACAGAACCATTCTTGTGTGACTACACCAGGATGATCAAGCTGACTGAAACATTCCGCTCTTCGGTGACGCAGTGGCAAATCATGTGCTGTCACTGACCTACCACTCACAGTTGGTACGGACAGCATCAAAGCTCAATACAAGTCTATGGGGCTCATCACTTTCCTGAAAGGCACCTTGCAGGACATTGGCAATGTTGCTGGCAATGTAGAAGTGACAGTAGCTTGTGATTATGTGCTTTTGGTAGTGTTTGTGCAAGGTTTTCTTAGTCACATTATTTCGCAGGCGTCAAGATGAACTCTGACTTGGTCGGACCATGTTTGTGTGACCCTTCTTTATAACACAGGTGAACCTGACTTCCCACACTCTTCGTCTGCAGCAGTGTGTTGTTAAGATGTGCTCCGTTCAATCCCTGGCTGCAATTATAACTGTGGCAGTGAATCAGCTTTCGATGCTGCATTTGCTCTCCACTTAATTGATTCGGAAAGCAAAGAGCCAAATTAGCCTCCTGAATGGAGGGCCAGGGAAATGTGCCTGCTGCGTCATCGCTGTGTAAGGATATTTAGCAAATGTACATTCATACCAAAGTTTATGAAGTCAGGGTTAAGTATTTCATTTTTTGAGCGTTCATAAAAACAACAAAGCTTTCGCTGGCAGAACTCTTCTCTGAAAGCACAAAGGATTGTGCTTCAGTTGAAGAACTTATTTTCCAAACAGGGTGCTTGTTCAAGCTAATAGTAAAACAGCTAATTTCATATCTAGGCAGCCATTTTCCTCTGATGAATATGTTGTCTCAATTTTCTGTAAAATACCTCACCAGGTAGGATGTTGAGTGTGATGGACTTTATCAGTGTATCTCACTGTCATTTTGCTGAAGTTAATAAATGAATATTCTTGTGTCTTGCCAAATGTGGTTCATCAGCTTTTGGCCTGGCCCTTACAAACTCTTTATTCTCTTATGGAGGATTCTTTTTAGGGAGTCAGAATTGCTTAGGTTTGTAGACTATAGCCCAACTCCATCATAGTCTGATCTGTTTCCTGAGGTAATAAATCGTCACAGAACCACAGCTGCACCGTGCAAATCTACTATGAGAAAAATACAATATAAGGGTTTTTTTTGCCTTTATTTTTAAAGGGACAATGTGCTGTAAGCAGGCATTAAAAATGTATTTTAATGCAGCACCTTGTTTAACAAGAATAGTATAAATATTAATAAGTAAAAAAGAGTGGATGTTTTGAGTTAACGTGGCTTGGTTTCAAACCCACAACATTGTTATTTGTCAGTGTGGATAGAGAATTCATGCAGCTGTTCTACTTTATATGTGAGGTTGTTCCTAAACTTGATATGATGTTGTTAAATTTCATTTGGACACATGAGCATGAACACACCCAGACAGCGCTACGTATATTCAAGTTTTACTAATGTATGGGTGTCACCTTATCACTCGTTTAAAATGCATGGGCTGTTTCATTGTGTTAAAAAATATGTATCTTTAGGATGGACATCTTAGTGAATCACAAAAAAAGCTATATCACTAGAAGAATGTACATTCACATTGTTGTAAACATTTTCTGAAGGTTTTATATTTTCAACGAATGTCAGCAAGTGGTAAAATCATAGTGTTTCATAAGAAATAGAGAAAAAAATTGTTGCTTTTAAATTCTTTATTCAAAGTTAGAACACAACTTCAGTAAGACAATAAAGTGTCTTGTTTGTGATGCTTACTTTTACAGCAAATCCCCTGCTTCTGGAAGCATTTATGAGCATCCTCAGGGCCCTTTTAAAAATAGTTTTATATTTCTCTGTACTCTCTAATGAAAAACTTGGCTGGCAGTAAGGCTTGCTTGTGTTATCGACTACAGGAAGAGGATCAGATTGGAAGCAGGAAGTGCACATCATGGATAGTAAATGCCATGTGTTCAGGAACTTGATCCCGATCATAAAATGCATCTAATTTAAACTTAACTTAAGGACGAAACACACAATATCCAGGCTACAGAGGATGGGCATTCGGGGGAAAAAATATTAAACTATCTCTATTAAACTATTGCTTTTGTTTTCATTTGAGACAGGATTTCGACAGAAGTTACAAAAAAATATTATTTGTCATTGTTTCAGATCTGGACTTTGTTTTTTGTGACATATGTGTGAAAGCCCTCCATTTTACTTTAAATCTGCTTTGCTGAAGGAGTCAAGAGAACTGTCATTTCCATTATCTTCAGCAGATGACTGAAAAATCCACATGTCACTCAACTGTCAGTCAACACAGGGTACAGACAATTAAGGGTGCAGTTCTTACAAGATTTTCAGATTTATAAACGCACTTTGACCTCATTTCCCTGGCAACATGTTTATGCAAGTTTGTTTTTTAGTATTATGAGCTCTTTTCTCTCGCGCATTCCCCATTTATTTTGGCAGCCACTAAATGCTTATTGTGCACAACACAAAAAGATTGATTTGTCTCTCAAAATTTAGGACAGGACGTTTTGTGGATAGGCGCTGTACAGGCCTTTGTGTTAATGGCTTACAGGCCTTTTGGCGGCATGATAAATTCAGACAGGGTGGAAAGGTATGGACTGAAAAATGAATTGACTGCTTGCTCTGTTCTGGGTGTATAGGCCCTTCTCTTCTCTAATTGCTTTCATTAGGTGTGAAAGAATAGGATAATTTAATACTCATAGTAAAATGGACTTTATTTGATAGGAGTAGATGTGCTTTTACTTCCATTAAAGTAAAGTGCTAAAAGGCTGATTTTTTTCTTAGGGTCTTGGTGAATTATATTAGCTGTTGAGTGAGTCAATTACTCCTATTTGCACTTATGTCTGGCGGATTCCAGACACTTTCACCGAATCTCTGTTTTTTGAATTGTTCCAAAAAAAAGCTTCTTCTTTTTTTTCTTTTTTTTTCAAAAAGCTAACCCCGTTCTGGTAAGAGACATCTCTCCAGACTATAAATAAATAAAGAAATCAACAGAAGTGAAAACGCAATTTAGAACACGTTTTAGATACTGGAGCAGTCTGTTTGCGGATAGCGAAAATAGGACTTAGGTGTGGACAAATCCAGCAGGGATTTGGGAGGGCAGAGATTCTGGGAACCATGCAGAAATGCTCTGTGCTTCCCCCACAGTGTGCGCTAGCAGCGGTCGCTAATGCCATTTTCCACACATCTCTCCTCTCCTCTTATCTGTTTTCGGAAGGAGGTGTCAGTGTTGTGTCCAATTTTAAACAAGAAGGGCGCTCCAGCAGGCTAGCGTCATTCGGTAAAATTAAAACTGCCACGGGCCACCCGTCAGTGTCACGCTGCCCTTGATGAATTAGCCTTGTTTTCTGGATATGAGCGCATCGTATGGTGACACATTTAGGGAGGAAGAGATGCATTTCGCTGCCCGTTGGATGTGGAGATGAAGGATCCCAGCATCGTTTGGACAGCCCTCCGCACCTGTGGGGCTGTTTGCTTAAGTGGTTTTTCTGTTTTATCTCAGAGTGAGCACTTCCTCAAAAAGAAAGTAAATATGAGATTCGAAATAGTAAGCTAGAAATACTCTTTGGGATTGAGCATACAAGTATCATTCTAACTTTATAAATAGCTTTTCGGGTTTTCTATCACATTATTAACCAGAAATTCATTGAGAGATACAGTATCCCTGTGTCTGGGCACAGGCAGCAAGGAGGCCAATGTGATTGTAGTAAACTATGCAGCAAAAGGTAACAGTGAAAATGACAATGGGTAAGAGTAAATGACCTGAGAGAGGTTTAACATTTAATTTCCATTCATTATGTAGTGTGTAAGAAGTTACATTGTGTGTGTGCGCAGTTCTGCACGTAGAAGGCATCTGTTCAAGATTCAGTGTGCAGTTCAATATTCAATATTTGTTGTGGACTTGAATATATAAATTTCAAATATACAAATAAGTGTCCATTTGTTTCTTCACAAACAGTTGGGTGAGATTTCTGCAGTCAACAAAATTGCCAGTGCCACACTGTGTACATGAAAAAAGTTTAACCTCGACACTTATCCGTCTGTCAGGTTTGAGGATGAGCATCGGCTGAGTCCTCATAAGGTGATGGGAAATGCAAATGAACTATCTGATCGTCTGAATTCTCTCCCGAATTTAAACAGCGCTGGCAGACACAAGGTCTTGCGTGTGGGCCGTTAATAAGTCTGGAGAGCGTTAAGCCTGACCACGCTATGACTCTGCTCCGTGCGTTTCATTCAGTTTAAACTAGCGTGAGCCCTACTGCCGCGGTGCAGATGTGTACTCCCAGGTTCTCGGTGTGGCGCCTGTTCTCAACACCAGCCTTCTTACACCACTGTCCATTAATCCCTTATACGAGTATTAAATGACCTTACAAGTGTCTTTGCTAATGACTTCCTAATCACAGATAAAGGTAAGTCCATTGATGTTCTTTTCAGCAGGTATGGTGAGGTTAATTGATGCAGTTAATACAGTGCTATGTCTGCGAATATACTAACCCCCCCCCCCCCCCCCCCCAAAAAGAAAAGAAAAAAAAAATAGAAAATGTAAGTCATTGTAAATTTGTGCCCTTATAAATATTCTTTTAAATTTAACTGTTTTTACATAAATGCCATTTCAGGTTTCATCACATGAGGGGCTGTCAGCTTCAAGGTCAGCTACAAGAATGTGACCATTTTGCCAAGGGGAGGTTCAACTTATTCCTGCATTCAGTCTTTCTGTTTAAATATAACTCAGCTCAGATCATAGTCTTACACTTGTACATTGCTGTAGATCCTGGTCCTCTGAAGTCATCTGTGATAAATTTTGTGGAGCTGTTATCAAAGTAAAGATTTTGTAAAGGTAACCGATTTCGGCGCTCCTGTGTCACCGTATGTGGAAGACATCTTCACCTGAAGTGGAATTAATAGCTCCTCTCCTTGTTGCCGTGGATCTTGACGCTGTCTATCAGGTTGTGGCAGTTTATCGATTCGCTTAAATTTTCCCCGCCTGAGCGTCGTGATTGCAGGAGCTACATTAAAGCAATTGATTGATCGCAGGCGGGCTCGAGATAAATTGGCTGATTACACGGTGGGCATCAGACCAGTCATTTCACCGTGGTGCGGAAATGTTCCGTTTGAAAAGCCTGTGGTGTCTGTGGCAGCCCCAGCAGGAAGCAAATTATTTAGGTGTTTCTGACACACGCTGCTTTTGCACCGTGTCCCACCCCCCCAACCCCCCCCCCCCCCCCCCATGTTTTGAGCAGGTGTTTGAGGCCATCAATCACCGTACCTCCATACGAGTAATCCAGCCTCCGTCACGCCCACTAAATAGCACCAGCGCCTCTCCCGAATGGACATACTGCGCTAGCCGGACGCATTGATCACTGCCGTTGCATTCCGTGCTTGCAGAACAGGCCCGTTCACGTCCTGCAGTTTCAAACAAAAGGAGTCTCCAGTGGGAATGTTACAGAAGTTTTTTCTAATTGGAAAACCAATTACTGAAGTCACTAGCTCTGCAAGCTGAACAATAAAGACTTAAATTTATCCTACGCCCACCAACACACACACAAACACACTCACAGAATTATCAATGCATGGGAATGCTTAACAAGATTCATTGGCAAACAGAGGCATTTGCCATTTTGAAGGGATTATTTGACACAGCTCTCAGCAGCCTGTACACTTCAGGCATAGTAAAGAACATAGATTTAAAGAGTTGTCTTTTCTCAGTAAACTTCCTGATGAAACTAGCCTAACCAAGCCTGTAAACAGTGTGTACGCCACTGCTGTTCTGTACATAAACAGCCAATGGAAATCAGTAGCCAGGTTTGTGCTGAATATCAGATTTATTTTAGCCCAGGTTTTTGTTACTGTTGCTTTGGTCTAAAGTATATGTTGTAAGTCATTAGCTGATGCAACTGCCTTTCAGCAAACGAAAACCGTTGTGAAGCTGAGAAGCCTTGAAAATATCTGTTGTGGAAGTCTTTGTTGTCTGCTCAAATTATACAATCTTTCAGAATGTAAAATATCGGGAATATGCATATTCTCTGTATTATATGACTAAATAACCTACAGTTATTGTTTCTAATGGTGAATTTCTGTTTATGATATCCATTTACAGGAATACCAGTTTATTGGTAATAGGTGTATCTGGGTAATCGGTACAAACCAATAATTGCTCTCAGGGCTCTTTAAAGTATGTTCTCTGAAGTGTAGTATTCAGTGCAGAGTGAGCCAAAATAATGAGCTGGAAGGTGTTTGTTTGGTCTGAGGGCATGTCCTGTTCATATGCTGAGAAAGGGGATGCAGGCAGTTTAAGTGAGTTTCTGAGATAGTTTTATTAATACTTCACAGTTCACAGTGATATGCTTAAATGATAAGAACTGAGTCATTTTTTGAATTCTGGCAACCTTCTCATTTTTACCACGACCCATTTAAACATGCAGCCAAATTCTCCGTAACTGTTATCTTTCATTTCTTCTTTTCATGTTCTCTCTGTCACTGAACTTAATACATCATCTTTTCCACTCATTTTAAGGCTCAATAAAGCAACCGTTGAGATGTGTGCAAATGGCAGGGAGATGAAGTACAAAGCACAATATTCTTAAATGTGTTCAGCGGTCTCCAGACTCCATCTCCCATCAGCCCCTTACTGAAGGCCCCTGTGGCGCTCTGCCTTTCTGAAGAGTACCATTAATGAGTCACTTGACTCAATGCATAGTTTGAGGAAACTTTTCCCCCCATTATTCCAGTTGCCGTATGACAATTTTTTGGGGGGTTTCTGTTCAAAGCATGATTGTTTTTCACTGCATTTGTCCATATTTACAGTGAAAATAATGCCTGTTTCTGGAATTGTGTATGATTGATGGTGATTGAGAGTGGGAAATGGCAGCTACACCCTGTGTTGGATACCTTATACTGCTTAGCATATGTCCCAGAGGAGGAGAGCTCTTAGGCTGGCTGTCTGGCAAACTCTCGTCTTCAGACGTGGGAAAGTGAAAGTGTTTCCAAATAATCACTGCTCACTTCTCCAAACACTGCTTCCTCTTTACCTCAGTTAATACAGTATGTGGTATTCTGGCACAAAATGGCTGCCATGCATCAGCAGTGTACGTTGCTGTTTTGATATTGAACTTTTCTTGTATTTTATGACTACTATCTTGGCCAGGTCTTAGCCAGATACTCCTTTTTAATCAATAAATTAAAAAAAAAAAAACACATTGTTGGTGGTTAAGGTCAGTCAACCTTCTTCATTGTGAATCACTGCTAAAAAGTTACATATAAATGCAACCTCAGGTTATATAGAAAACAAGATGGGAGCAAAGGAAAAAAAAAATCATCCATGGGGTGGGGCTTGCCATTGATTGGAAGAGACTGGACTGCACCATGGATGGGCGTGGAGGGGAGGGCCTCCAGAAGTGGGAAAATAAACCTGTGGAGAAGCATTCAGTATGTCGGCATAACAATATTTTAATTATTTCCATATGCAGCTTATATCCATTATTTTGTTCGGTAAAGCGGAGAACAATTTATGTTTCTCGTTACGAGCGAGCCACGTTCACGCATCATGTCCTGCATTGAAAAAAGAAAAATTGGTCATATTACATATGCAGTGGGTGTTTTCACTCACTATTAAATTATTCTAAATGATTCTGATTCTAAACCTAAATTAAAATTTTAAAGAATGATAACTGCTCCATTTCCTCTGGCTTGGGCTGTCGCTGGGTTCTAGGTACAGTACAGTACAATATTTAAATGCTTCATTAAAATGTATGCGGCATGTATACATGCACATGCACAAATGAACACAGACAAACATATACACGGCGCACGCACACACACTTTTCTTGCTTTTGTAGTCAGTGGCCTTGCAAAATCTTCCACTTCATTGGAAGATTTAGTACTGTGCGGCTGTGGTAAAGATGCAGGAAAACTAAAATAGAAACATCTCAAATTCAAAGACAGGTTGGAGCATGCTCTGTCTCAAGATTTTGTATTCTGTCACATCACATTAAACATCAAAGAGAACATGGAAAGTATAGGGTTTAAGATGTAATCACTCTAAACATGAAAGAAGCAATATTATACGCTGATATACAGGATCATTTAAGATGCCCAATTAACCCCCACTGTATTTTACTATGGTATACTGATCATGAATACCAAATGGAGGAGCAATTTCATGACTTATCTATAGCTGATAAATTAATTAAATTAGTTGATGTGGGTCCTTGGGGCTTCAGTGAGCCCCTAGAATATCTGCCTGAAAAAATAAAATCTGCCATTTTAATTTACAGAATCTTTAATGTCATATGATTTAGAATCTGTGCCAATCGGCACATGCACTGTGTTGTGTGTTTCTTTTATTTTTTATTTTTTATTCTTCTTCTCCTTTTCTCCTTCTTCTTCTTCTCCTCCATCTTCATCTCCTCCTCCAACCACAGATAAACTATAGTTTATTTGAGAAGTAACATTTTGGAGTCATGTAGGAAACTCTTACATAAAAGCATAAAGTTTTGCTAATCTGTCTGTTAAAAGTAACCCCCACAGCTGAATAAAATTAACATTAGCATTCCAGCACACGTTCTCTTCGTAAATAGTAAATTATTCATTGATTATCAGTAAAATCTTGTTTACTCTTCAGCACCCTTGAAGAGTTATGAAGGAAAGCAAGGCCTGTTGTAGTAAATCTTTGCCCTCAACCGAAGACTGAGCATGCAGATGAGCTTAAATGAGCGACGCACACCGTAGACATGGCGTTGTGCTCAGTGTGAGTTTTCTGCCTCTCTTCTCTCTCCCTCTCCCTCATATCACATTATCTTTTTCCCTCCTCTCCTAATTATCTCCTTATTATCTCCAATTCTCTCCCTGCCTTTCTCTCTCCCTCCCCTCCTCTTTCTGTATGCTCCTCTCAAATTCATATTCATACCCTGTCGTGGTAAAAATGGGTTCCTACTGTCATGCACGCATGCACGCGCGCGCACACACACACACACACACACACACACAAACATACACACACCTGCCTGCCTCAGGCTAGCATGTACTTTATTCCTATGTCTCCCATGTGATGGCAAGTATGCACGCACGCACACATGCACGCACACACGCACACACACACACACACACACTAGGCTTACTCCTCTCCCAGAAGGACAGGAACTGAAAAGCAATCTTAGGATGTTGTGTACAGGACTGAAGGTCTGCGTGTCTTTTTCACACAACACACATGTCCCATGTTGCTTTGCATTTGGAGGCGGGCCGCGATGCCTCCCGGTCACCTGCGGTTCACACCGAATTCACCGCACTTCTCTGGCACTTCACAGTTCTTCCGCACTCCTTTTGCGCTGTGAAGCTGCAGCCACTTACCCTCCGCTCTTAAGATGTTCCTCCTCCCCCTGTTCTTTCTTCCTCTCTCTCTCTCAGACGCATCTCAAGCGTGCACCTCTGATGTTGGCCATCTTATGTATGGGTGGGTGCTAGATGCTGTTTATTAGCTTCTGTTTCTTGTTTTCAGCGAAAATAAATAAATAAAATCAAAAGTGGCTTTTGTGATGAAAGGGAATATGTTATTTCTCACCCTCTTGTGGTACTCTAATGGACCCCTTTGCAGTGGGCAGAGTGTGTAAGCATTCGTTTGATCTGCACTAGTCTGTTCGGTTTTTTTGGGGGGGGGGGGGGGGGGGGTTTTGCATGCGGAGGGTGAGAAGGCTTTCCACGTCGAAGGCGCGTGGAGGCAGCCACTCAAACGGAGCGGCGGCCAGTAAAGTGCGGAGTCTGCGCACGTCTGCGTTCCCGCTCTTCAGCGCGCCGTCGCGTTTCGGGAACTGTCCTCTTCAACAGAAGATTCAAATCAAATCAAATCAAATCAAATATATTTGCGAAAGCGCACTCCGTCAAACATTGGTAGTGCACACTTCATGAGAGACCCTCAAAATCCCGAGCAGGCCTTGCTGCCGTTGCCCCGAGTTACTCAACTTGAGCTGCTACAGTAAATATCCAGCTGAAAATGCTGAAAATTAAAATACTCAGAAATGGAAAAATAGAAATATATAAGCTAATTATTTAAAATATTTGAGATGGTAACTGATTTGCACATTATAGAAGTACTCTATGCTGTGTGTACTATGATCACTGAGATTAGCAGTCATTTCCCTTATAACCCTGTGCCCTTACAGTATCTGTGCATTTAGACATACACAAATACACACAGAAAGAAAAAAAACACAGAGACATACAGTTATGATAACAGTTACTTGTTCATAAGTTCCATCTAAAGTCAGTCACATGTCACATGGTGCGGTCAGCTAAACAGCATTTGACATGTCTGTCTGGCACGGTGTTCAGCACCATTTCTGTAGCTGCCGATGTTTTTCAGGTTCTTGCTCTGTTTTATCCTTTCTGCCAAATATGTAATGGTCAGCGCTTCAGAACAGTTTTGAGGGTGTGGTTTGTTGAACAGATATGACAGCCACAGCCTTGTATAACCTTTTAGGAACGGGAACTACTGCTGAACTACCATTGCTTTTTACAGGGAATCTATTTTACTGGCATTTAGCAGACACATGACAAAGATAAGGGATTAAAGTGCAGAAACTCCATAGAAGGGGAAAGTATTGTCATAAGATAAAGTACAAGTGCGGACTTGACTGGCAACTTGTCAACTATCCTACTGAGCAGTAATTAAAGCCATGCAAACAATAGAGCTACCACAGTGACCATCAAACAGCATTTCATTTTAAAAAAGAAAAAAAAATCTTACCTTCCAAGTTTCAAAAGAGACACAATCCATTGTCCAGTGCTTTTGATTGCTGCTATTCTGTCTATACTGATGAAAAAAGAGCAATTTTACTGTGACTGATGGCACCTGATAAGAATGAAGAAATATTACGATGCTGTGTTCTTTATTTATTTTTCTAGAAACTTTGATGGAACAATGGTTATTCTAGCCTGTCTGAGCACAATCATTAATCAATGGAGATACGTTAAGGTTGTGTGTGTGTGTGTGAGAGAGTGTGTTTGAATGTGTGTGTTTGTGTGTGTGTGTGTGTGCGTGCGTGCGTGCATACGTGTGTGTGTTTGAGAGAGTATAATCGTGGATGTGTGTGGGTGACACAAACATACGTTTTGTATCATAATTTTAGATTGCAGCTCTTACCAATGGGCATGTATTCACTGGGGCATTCAAAATGAATTGAAAATGAACAGATCAGGCCAGGCCCATGTTGCATGGTGGTTATACGTTATGTTGTAATGGAACAAAATGAAAAGTGGCACAGCTTGTCCTCAATGTTGAAAGCAGTGTTATATAATCTGCACATTTCTCATAATCTCTTTATTCACGATTTTAAGCACAATCACTAAATGAAATGCCATGTGAATATTCTCTCACATTAACTCATTAGCACAGTCACACTTTAATTCTGTTTCCTGAATCGATTTATCTTAAACCTGATCACATAATAATAAGAAGAATAAGAATACCCCTTTTCATGTTTGTCACATTTCAGCATAGGATCTCAATGTGCATTGCATGAACTGCCACAAATGTGTAGGACCCTACTGCGTGATGCATTGCTCTCATTTTGCATCAGAACTCTTATAACTCATTGACTGAGGGGGAGAGGGAGGGACGGCTATGTCGATTGTCCTGCAGCCTAATTAGATGATCCGAATGAGAGAGCCAGGTTGGCAGTTTGCACAGTGCGCTGGGGAACCCCTAACTCTTTGCAATTAGTGCCAGAGGTTCATTAAAGAGCACAGTAAGGGCCTTGATTTAACATCTCATCTGAAAAACAGCGAAGTGTTTCTTTTTTTAGAAAGTGATTTTTTTTTTTTTTTTTTTTTACAGAACTTCTTTGTCATTCTGTAGGTCTTTCTGGCTTTTCCAGCTTTTTAAAACAATGAATTTCAGACTTTCATTTCTGAAACTCACCCTTGGGGTATTTTAAGGGGAATGGTTACCGGAAATAACTTTTCCTGCACGCAGTGTGACATTCATCTAATAAAATGTACACCCACTGTCTTATGAAAAGAGAAATGTCAATCTCTGTCTGCAGGCAACGTTTTAGACTACTCCTGAAAGCCTACAAAGTAGAAAAAAATATGATTTGTTTGTGGCAGTTTTAAAAATATATATATTTTAAAACCACTGTTTGTACCAGGGTTATTATAGTTTTGAATTTTTTATTAGTTTTTATTTTTATTTATTTTTCCATTTTGATTTCAATTTAGTTTTATAAGTTGGTTTGTCAGCTTTTGTTTAGTTTTCATTTTTTGAAAATGCTTAGTTTTAGTTTAGTTTCAGTTTGTTTTAGTTTTTTTTTGTGTTTATTTGTTTTTGGGTCAGAAGCCCATTTGTCAGTTGCAAAGATTTGGAGGTTTAGAACTGGTATTGTGTACATGTTTAAATCAGGTGTTCTGTCAAATAAATATTGTCTCTTCCTAACCTGCCATAAATTATCAAAAATACTATAAACATTTCAGGTGTATTTATATTTTATTTGAGTTTGTTTTAAAAGCAAGTTTGCTGATTTTATTTCAGTTTACGATCATGTTTTTCCACGCATAGGTTTCGTCTTAGTTTTTAATTTTTAGTTTCCCATAGTAACCTTGGTCTGTACATGCATTCCCGTTCATAGTCACAGTCTCACTTCTGTTGAGTGAAGCAACGGGAAAACCTATTCCGCTTAACCGTAACTCAGAAACACTTTTCACATGGCAGAGATTCAGTTCTCTGTCCTCTGCCTCCTTTTGACCTCCAATAACAGAGGACTCCGACTGTTCCCCTTTACTCCCACACTTACAGTTCACATTGTTCAACTGTCACTGAGAGGAACAAACAGCATTGTTTACCCTAAATAGCATGAACCAATAAACTCCTTAACTCCTTGCATTTGTTGAGGGCAATCCCCAGTGTGGCAGGCAGGGGTGATTCCTGGCCCCAGCTGAACACTTTGTGTTAATAGTACAGGAACTGGATGGAATCTAACACCTTAATTATACATGGTTTATACCTCTGTAACGATGAACATTTTGAGGAATTGTTAGGTAAAACAGTTTTCACAGTTGTCTCTTAGGTTGTGTTATAAGGAAGAAGGACTTGCTTAATTTGGCTGGTGAGCCCCATGACCATGGGATCGCTAAGCTACTTACACGTACAATACGGTGAGCAGACAGAGCCAATAGCCTTATTGCCAAAATTAATTACAGTGAAATGCCTACATCAAAGAGAGTGGTGTATGCAGAGGTAAATGTATCCAGGGAAGCCTGGTGGATCAGCGTGTATTGACCTTGTACCTTAACTGGTCTCTCTCATTCTCTCTCTCTCTCTCTCTTAATCTGTCTTTCAATATTTTGTGTATAGAACTGATAAAATAGTTATTATTATTATTATTATTATTATTATTATTATTATTATTATTATTATGCATCAACAGCTGTGGCATTTGCAGGTAATGTACCTTTTCTAATAACTGCAATTGCGCCCCATTCTGGAGTATAGCAGGGATTGAAATGCCTGGCCAGGACTTTTTAAAGACTATGATAATGTTCCAAATGACAGTCAAACAGCAGGGGATGTACCAGGCTGGGCTTGCTATTGCTGTGCTTGCGCTCAGTAGTTAACTGTACATTTATCTGGAACCAACTATGTGCAGAAGCAAAAAATAACCAATATCCCATTTTCATCCTGTGAATTTATAGCTTGAAGTATATTCTGTATTAATTTTTGCTGCAAACTCTGTAACATTCTCTGTGTCAGTGTAGGAAACAGTGTAGGACCAACTTTTCACGACTGAAAAGTGAATCATTATGGTTTTTGAAGTACAATACATGTTCTTTGCAAAGCAGTATCAGATAATTCTGCATCATGCAGAATTCCAAATTTATTAAATGTATTTTGATTTGTTCATGTGCTTTTTTATGTTGTAGGGACCTTATATTGGAAAATCTTTCTGGAAATCAAAACCAGTGAATAGCTGTCTCACTATTGCTCAGCCTGGCCTTTCTGTCTTTAAAAAGGGAGTGAGATGAAAATAAAAGAATAAAATAATAAAATGTATTTTGTCCTCTGAGAGGTAGACAGAGTCATTCAATCAATCAAAATGATCACTTTTGAACAGCTGTGGCCTCACAACAGAATTGTAGGAGAATATACCCTTTCCCTGGGACTGTGGAAGCAATTTCCAGTCCAGCTGATCAGGGGCCACAGGTGGAAATGACTAAAAATGTAAATTTCACACAAGTAAATTACCTTTTTTTATTTTCAATTTGGACCGGTCACCCATATTTGTGAGTTATCCGATTCGGTCTGTAAATTCAGGAGCGTGCGTACAAGCGCACGCATAATGAGCCATCTATAGCTTAACACTCTTTTTTGGAACAGTGTAGCGTAACCGTGAGGAAACTGGGTTTGGAACTCCATGGGACTTGGGCTCGAGGCCCAGGTGGGACAAGGTGCTTAACCTCAATGGCTTCAGTACATATCCAGTCCTATAAATGAATATTTCCCCTCTTTGAAAACTGCCGTTTTCCTCAGTGTAGTGAGCTGTGCAGCTTTTGCTGTGGAGAGGGGAAGTGTGTCCACCGATCATTCAACTGGAGGGGAACGGCCCGGCTGATCTGAGCAGAAAGGAAAACACTCTTGTTTCACTGTTATCCGTCTCATCCCCTGGAGCACCACAACCCGGCAGACTGTCAACTAGTGGCACCTCATGAAACGTGAAAGGACGCTAAACGCGATTAATCAAGATGGTGATTAGTGGAGTCCAAGTGATTAGTTCAGAACGAAGGCACAAAGACACTGTGGACCTCCAGGACCGGGGTTGAGTATGCCTGCGGCCACTGGGTTTAGCTGTTCACAAATGACTTAGAATCCATGTCTGAATTACTATCCTGCAATTGTATTATTTGACATTATTATGCACAACAGGATTACTGCGTGCTACAGGGCGTCCATAGTTCAGAACCAATAACATTTTTTTCTGGTGAAGAACCTTAGGCAAAGGAGAAAGAATGCATTTTGGGTTATGTGATTTTGGTATTTGAATTGATTCCTCCTACTCTGAAATGCCTGCCTCAGTGTCTAAACCTGAAGAGAAACTTCTGTTAGCAGAATTCCTCATTCAAGGTTAAGGACAGTGCACTTTGAGGATGGATTGAATAGGTCTGAGAATTTAGTCTCTCCATTGCTTATGGGTAAACAATCAGGGGCTGGTGGTTACCGTGGCAGCCAAAGTGCCCTGTTCCTTTGCAACTTGCCGAGTGCGGTGGCTTTCAAGTTGACGGTCGGTTCCATTTTCAATTAGTGTTGTTATTTGTTGCCTGTAACTAAAGCCCAGGCACCCCGGTTTTGTTCAAATCGGATCGCTCTCTGGCAGCTCCCCATTCCAAGGCAGTCTAATTGGATCCCTTAATTCACAATCGAAAGGATGAATAACGGGGTGTTTGGTGAGATCTCTGTCGGGGTGGAGATTGTTGCTCTTGGCAGAAATGGCATCTGCGATTCTCTCTCCTTTCAGTTCATCTCAATTTCGTCCAAATGCTGTTTTATTGGCAGAACAAACCGAAGCCATATTGCCAATTAATTTGTATACAATATCAAATATTGAATATGGAACTCTCTCTTTCTCTCTCTCTCTCTCTCTCTCTATTTCCCTCTCCCTCTTTCTCTCTCTATCTCTCTCTCTCTTTCTCTCTCTCCCTCTCCCTCCCTCCGTGTCTGCCTGTTTGTCTCTTCTCTCCCAGTCTCTCTGTCTGCCTCCCTTCTCTTTCAGTCACCCTCTGTTTTTCTGCATCTCCTTTTATTTTTTTTTATTTCAATTTTCAATTTTCACTAAAATATTTTTGGCTAAAAGTTAGTGAAAACAAAATTCCTACTATTACCTGGACACCTTTATCCTTAAGACACAGTAAACATATGGCATGGTCCTATATTCTGGCTTTTGGATTGTCTCTGTGTTCATGATACATTTTTCATTACATGACAGTTTAACCCCTCTGCAGGAAGCTAAAGATGATCTATATGCACTCACATATTTATATATGTGAGTGCACACACACACACACACACACACACACACAAACACAAGCACGCACACACGCACACACATTTATCAGACATTTTTCTCTCTGTCTGTCTGACTGTCACTCTCTTATGGCAGACACCTCCTTGTCAGTCTCTCTCTATGAGCTATATATATCCACTTCTATTATATGAGCACATTACTGTTTCGTGCTTCAGCCTTTCAGAGGGGTGAAGCCATACAGCGTCGCTGAGGCAGAACGGTTACCCAGCATCCCTTGGGTGAAACCCGCACAGGCGCATCGCCAGCCAAGGGGAACATAGTCACTGTTTCAATCCCAAAAAATAACACTTGCCATTCTCAGCCAGTCTCATGGCTTTTCACTGAGGTACTGGCAACCCCCCCCCCCCTCCTACACCCGCCCTTCCCTTCCCTCAATTCCTGCAAAGCGCAGATGGCTTTTTTGAAACAGGAGAAGGGGTGGGGGGGGGTGCAGACAGAGGAGCGATTGGAAAGGGAGGCAGCGGATTTGGCAGGCAGGCAGCCGGGCAGGCTGGTGGGAGGGGCCTTTTTTTTGTGATGAAATGTTGCATAGATAATGCCAAAGAGGGTCTAAGTTCTCCGTTTCCATGGAGACCTTTGTGCCTGGCTGAGCTTCTGTTCTCTGCAGTGCGATTGAGGGCAGTCTCTCCCAGGCTTGCCGTCACTCCAGCGAGTGCAGGAACACTCTCTGGTAAGAGGAGGCAGACGAAGGTAAAGGGAAGGGATGGTAAAGTCGCAGAAAGTGGACCGCTCTCAAACCGGGTCTCGTCTGGAGTATGGTTCATGTGCCGGTAAATATAACTCGTCTTCTAGCGTGCTTGAGTGCGTGGAGTAACAGGTGTTTTTACGGAAAGCAGGTGGCAGATCTGTGGTATTGTCTTGGCTTTTCCTTGGCTTTCTGTGTGACAGAGGCCCACTCTCTCTCAGGCTTGTGAGAGAGATAACAGTGCATAAGGCTAATTCCATATTACCTTTTTGTGATCAGCCAATTGACTTTGAATTTTGGGGTTTTCCATATTGTTCAGCTGAAAATGTCTGCATGTCAGTTCAAGTAGTGATATTATTTTCTAATATACAACATTTCATACAAATATAAACGCTAGGGTACAATAGGGACATATGAAATAAGCCTTATCAAGTCAAAAGTTTGAAGCTCCCTGTAACTTTAAAGGCTTTTGCAGGCTTAGTCAGTTGGACCTGAACTTCCTGATTGTGATCCTGCAGTGGGGGCCTGGATTGATTTTGCCTCAGTCCAGAGAGTTTTAAGCGTTCACAGAGACTGGCGGGGTTCTCTTATGGGGGGTAGGGATTGTGCGACTATGGACAGGATCATTTCACTCAGTCCGTGACTGGAGTTTCTGAAGAGATCGATGATCCCAGCAACTTGGGAAAGACCAAATAGGCAGAGATCGTTCCTGCTATCCTCTTGTTTGATGGTCATTGTAATTACTGAATGAATCCAAATCTGGGGGAAAATAAAAGCAGAGCAGACCAATAATCTCACTGCCAATTGTGGCTTATTTATTTATTTATTTATTTATTTATTTATTTATTTATCTATTTAACTGACAGATACTCTTTATCTAGCAAACACATTATCCGTTTACACAGGTACACTTTAACCTAAAGCCGTTCGGTATGGGTAAGGAGTCCCCCTGGTTTGGAGATCAGTTGTAACTGTGGCTTGGCAGTTCCGTGGGGTGGCCCTTTATTTATAATCACGTTGGCCGGGCACGCTGGTGGCATTCATCATTTGGTCCCTTGCCCAAAATGACATGTGATGCATCTGGGAACCAGATTTCAGGTTAACTGCCCCACAGAGTGTCTCTGACCCCGGGGGCTAAGGGAGCTAATTCCAGTCCTGTCGCATTTTGGTTTTAATCGACAGGTGTCGTCGTGGGTGATGCGAACCCGTCTGTCGCTGCCTCGGCCCGCATATTAACGGTGATTACGGCCGCTGAGCGTTGGTCGCAGGATTAATTTTCAGATTTATTGCCACTGCTGTTTTTACGCTTTGACTTCATGCAGCATTTTGTGTCTGACTGAATTGACCTTTCTGATACAGGCACTGAAAGTAAAAGAAATGGCTTTTTCAGCTTTTTCTGCAATTACCATTGTAATAGAATTTTCATTTTCATGAAGAAATCAAATGGAACAAGCCACTGGTATGTTTAATATTGTCCTGTACATCAATAGCTATTACCGTAGCCTGTTTGCATACTAGTTAATAGGATGTGTGCACGGTCTACCTGAGAATGTGTTGAGATCACTGGTGTTCAACTAGATTTGACAATCAAACCATAGCTTGGATTAATACTTGATTTTGATTGGTCACGAAGTATAATTTGATTGGTCAGTATGATGGAATTCCGATGATCACAGTAACGCCGTAAGAAAGAATGATGACAGTGTATCGGTACAGTTCTGACTGTTCTGTTGTATCAGTGTTCTGGGAGCCCCTAACACAGAAATAGCTCACTATATAACAGACATCTTGGGTTTCTAGCAACATTCGTCTTCCTTGGACACCAACCGTGCAGTGGACTATTCAGTGTCTTGTTTCACAATGAATGGGAATGCTCCATTTAACTTCAATACGTTTCTAGGTGGAGCCATGTTGCTTGGTTAATCATTAATGACTTGCCTACTAGCTTGTTGTCTTTAAGTGATAGTTTGGCTTGCTTGCTAGCAAACCTGCAGGTGGTTGTGAATATGTAAGGGTGTTTTTAAGGATGCAGTCATCAAGTGCACAGGCATTGTGAGGCTTCATCTTGCCCTCACACTAGTTAGTTTATCATGTAGATCAGTATTTAGTCTAACATTTTACATAATGCTAAATTCCTACAGGATTGCCTGCTTTTGTCAGTTGCTGCCACATTCTGAGTTTCAATGATAAACACGGTTGTGCTCTTGTACCTTTCTTTTGCTTTTGAACAGTCATTTTAAGAATTTTAGATTTTAAATTCGGACTCATTGCACGTGCGTCTTGAATCAGAGACTTAGCTGTCCTTGTTGCTTTCTAAGACTTGCTGTTTGCTGACAGGAGTTTCTGGTGCTTTCTGTGGAGAGAGTAGCTCTGGATGTTCTGTCTTTGGCCACAGCCCCGCAGTGGAGTGTTCAGTATGAGAAAATAAGTAGGAACATTTATCATGATGCTGGACTAGGGCTGGACCGCATAGATGTACTTTCTCCAAGGGTGATGGAAGGAAGCAAAATCATTTCACCTACCTTACAAGTTTGTTTCAAAGTAGTTTTACACTTTATTTTATATACAGAGGTATTTCATAGGTGCATTTCAGAGAGATATGCTGACAGTAAGCAATGAATGGAGCTCCATTAGCCTAAGTAGTAATCGGTTGCTCCGGAGAGAGGAAGTTTCCTCAGCGTTACTTCACTGGCAGGCGCTCCCTTTGTTATGCCAGCCGGGGTTTTGTGTGGACAGCGGCAGGGCCCGCGCTCTCAATGCGGAGCGGAATGGCTGTGGAGTTAACGGCGTGTGCCGCTCTGTTTGCCCACAGGAGCTGCAGTTTGAGAGACTGACCCGTGAGCTGGAGGCAGAGCGCCAGATCGTCGCCAGCCAACTGGAGCGATGCAAGCTGGGATCTGAGACAGGCAGCATGAGCAGCATTAGGTAGGTGTGGCGCCCCCGGTGCCCCTAAACACCCCCCCCCCCACCCCCACACCCTGCCTGTTTATGCTTCTCCCACTCTGTTTCTGCTCCTCCCGCTGTCCCAGTCCAACACTATGACACCAGGGCGCTGGCAATATACGGGCATGTCACACCGCATGCGACTTATGGGATTCTTCCGGAATCTTGAGTAAGACGCTGATGCCCTTTGCCCAATCTGTGTAATGGTGTACTAAATTCAATAACTAAAATAAAGTTGTGTCCACATTCATCCAAGAAGGTTTGTGGGTTTTTTTCCCTCTAACTGAAGAATAAAACACCTGGCGGAATAAAACAATCAGCTAATTAGGGTCTTAAATCTAGACCTTAATTAGATAATTAGATCAATCAGGTGTGTAATGCTGGGTAAGAATAAAACCCTGCACCTGCAATGGCCCTTATTTGACAAAATGTGGCATCCTGGTATTAATTTTATTTTAACGTGTGTGTATTTCTTTTTTAATGTTTGATTTTGTATTAGCCTTCGTGTTTGTGAGAGATTGTGGGAATATTTTAAGAAGCAATAGTGCGTTTGTGTGTGTGTGTGTTTAAGAGAGAGATAAGTGTGTGTGTGTGTGTGCGCGTGCGCGTGTGCGTGAGAGAGAGACAGAGGGAAGTGTGTGTGTGTGAGAGAGGGAGACAGAGAGAAGTGTGTGTGTGTGTGTGTGAGAGAGAGAGATAGAGAGAGAGAAGTGTTTGTGTGTGTGTGTGTGTGTGTGTTTGAGAGTGAGACAGAGAGAAGTGTGTGTGTGTGTGTGTGTGTGTGTTTGAGAGTGTGTGAGGTGTGCTTTGGGCTCAGCCACATGAGGGGAGCAGGTGGCTTCCTCAGTGGTGGAGATTACAGGCATGAGAGGAGCACACCTGGGACCTCATTCATGTCCCCTGTTCCCAGCAAAGACAGGCGGGAGAAGAGCGGGAGGGAGAGGAGTTAACTGCTCAATATTTATTCATGAATACCTTACCTTTCATTTAACCAGGTTATTCAATTAACACGAAAATCATTTTACCCAAGTCGCCATCAGCTAAAAAGTATCAAAACTAATGCTGATGGACAAATGACTGTTTATTTTCTTGAATTGACTGAATTTTCAACATCAAAATGAATGTGAATTAAAATATACAGTCACTTTCATTTATTTAATAGATGCCAATAAAAATGTAGGCCTTAATAATATAATCACATAGTATAATTGATGGCCACCGCGCAGAATTAAACTCTTTCCTCCCCCCATTCTTCAGCCAGAACCAGAAAGGAGTCACTCTTGAGCAAGATGGAGTGCTTTATTATCAACATAGTAAAGTAGATTAATATGGTTGTGTGTAGCACACCACACTCCGTATAACTATGTCCATTTGTTTTCTTAGAATCCTACTGTGCATAGCCTACATTGTGAATCTTAAATTCATACTACTTGGTGAAATTACACAAGGGTCCAGAAACATTGAAATGATTAGACCCGAAACATTTTAGTTCAGGAGTCCAGTTCCTTCACTCCGTCACAACAGTGACAGACTTAGAAAAATGAATTACATGTTTGGATAAAGTTTCTGAAATTAACTTTTGAATAAGAAACACACTAGCTAATAGTCCGGTATCATTGGAACAAATGTGATCCAGTGTTAATCTATGACTGAGCAATGCAGGTGTAGTTTAGTTTTAAAATAGTCTAGTAAATCTGTTGTAATTAACAGTTTGACCCTGGAAGTACATTCTTGAGTTCACTGGCTGACTTTGAAAACAGTGAAAGTCAGGGAAAGTGGTGTTTACAGTGAAAATGTGGGTCTTGGGAATGTTTTTTGACAGGTGGTAGTTTAGGCTTGACTGGGACAAGGGCACGATCCTTGCTGATTTTTTAGCTCCATGGATCTATGGGAGGCCCAAATGTTTTGAGTGATGCCATTTATCAATGTCACAGAATGTTTGTAAATAGTTTGGTAAGTCTATAAGGAGCCAGTAATTGTGCTCATTTAATCAACATTCCCCAGGATTTAGCCAACATTTGTCTTTTGCTTTGACTTGCAAATAAGCTTTACTTTTCTGAAACTGCAAACACATTCATTCATTCATGCTGGTGATTCCTGAACTTGGCAGACTGTGTTGTGAAGAAAAATAGAACAATTACATTTCATTTTGAGTAAAACCGAAGGACAGATGGAATCGCGGGAATTCTACAAAGTGGTATTTGTGCGAGTACGCCATCAATGATGATTAGGAATATTGGACTACATGTCTTCGTTCTGACGGTGTCAACAACAGTCTCCCACTTCAGCGTGGCACAGGGATTAATCGTACCGATTAGATTTAACTCGTTAAGCATTCTAGACAGTACAATGAGTGGAGAGCCTGCCATTTTGATTACCATTTATACAGGCCCACTTCGGTTTGTGCAGAGTGAGAATTATCAGGAGAAACTCCACTGAAAGAGGCATTCGGCATGGAAATCATTGCCAAGGGTGAGAAGCAATTATAGTCAGCGTGACTTAATGCGGTTTTCCGTTGTTGCAAATATGAGCGATAGCCACGCAAATTACTTTTTTTTTTCTTTCTTCCTGTGGTCTGATTGAAGTGACGTGGAGGAGAGGTTGTTGATTTCTCAATCTTTGATTGGATAACGTGACAAAAAAGTTTCCCACAATTTTTCCCAAAGTGCAAAATCTACTGTGAATTATTATGAATTGTGCGCAGACAAGCACATTTTCACATTGTAGGACTGTCAAAGTAGTCTAATTGAATAAGAAATAATTTCATTTTGTATGTATTTATTTGTGTATCTTAGTTTCTTTTTATTTACGTAAATGACACAGCGATGGACTGCCAGTGCCCATGGTAGATGTACATTTGCAGCCCTACTGCCCTACAGTGATTCTCTGAACATAACTACAAGTTCAGTTCCAACTTCGTCTTTGAGTGACGACTTTCAAGTAGTTGTGCTTTTTTGGTTGAACATATGCTCAGCTGTGCTTCAGCTGCTGATAAACTAGATGTTCTGTTATAAATAAAGAGGAATGCATGTAACTACCTGAGGCAGAGACCCGTGAAGGATTTTTTTTTTTTTTGTGTACCAGATTTGAGTCAACTTCTGGCTACAGGTCTCTTTCTGATCTGGAATGCTATAAAACCTGAACTGCCTCTTGCTACCGTCTAACTAATAAAACATGAATGTGCTATTTATTATGTCGGCTCAGGCATATAAAGCACGCACCGGGACTGTACATCCAGCCATGCGCTAGCCCATGGTTTAATAAACCATAAAAAAAAGCCCAAGGTACCTTCTGCAGGGCATGTAGCACAGAATGCTGGAGCTAGCTCGCATTGTGACTTTGTATCTTCTCTTGGCCGGGTGAAGGGTTGGCTTAAGGCGGTGGCAGCGTGCACCTGTGTCCCCTCCGCTAGCGCAGACTCAGACTGATGACGGAGTGGCCCCGGGTGTTTCATTAGCTTGACTGACAGGGTTCGGTTTGGGTTCTGCCCGCGCTCGTCCGCTGAGTTTGTGGGCTGCCCGTGGCCCCGCCCTTTCGCATAGTGTAAATATCAAGACATTAATTCTCCCCCTGCGTCTTTGTCATTGACAGATCCGGCCGAAATATTCCGGGTGATTGAATGACCTTTAAAAGTCATGCATCGGAGCAGAAACGCCTTGTTATTCGAAAAGCCCTTAGAGACAGACCCTGAACATCCTGTCTGAGAGGCGGGGTAGGAACTACAACTTCTACCAAACGAGCCAGCCATAGAAATGAGCACGTACCTCACCCAGTCGGGCAGTCAGTCGCTGGTTCACTCACTCACTCACCCTGTCACTCACAGGCTTTGGTTTCTCACCCTCTGTCTCACACACTCATTTCTATCCAGCTGCATAAATGGTTGCAGTGCTTCATAAAAAATGAAGTTGTGTGAGTCGCTGTGAATAAGAACGTCTGCTAAATGCCTGTAATGCAATGGCATTTATTCGATCGTTCATTTCCCCTCACTCACTCTTCCATGCCCTCACTGACTGACGGACTGACGAGAGAGCGAGAGAGAGACGGAGTGTGTAAGAGTGAGCGACAAAGAGCGAGCAAGCGCCCGTCGGGAGTGTAAGGGAACGAATCAGTGAGTGAATGAGTGACTGAGCTAGCAGGTGAGCTGGAGGTTGAATGAGTTGATATCGCTCATTCACTGACTCACGCACTCTACCTCACTTTCTGACTGGCTGACTAACTCTCTCAATTTCCTCACTGACTCACTCACTATACAGTTTTACGGAAATGTAGGACTGGGCCTGGAAGCACGATAAGCACTTAAACACATGCTGTTAACTGCTGTTAATAGGAGCTGGATTTCCTTCCCAGTCAATTCAGGAGAGGCCAGTCCCTGAAGGGTCAAAAACGACATCCTAGGAGCCCTTGCAACACATTGACCACTGAACCCACAATGATTATTCATGTTTGAGCCCATGTTTGTGTCTTAGGCCTGCACACTTGTAATCGTGTATTGCTGGAGCATTCTACAGTTTCCAAAAATGGTATATATGGTAAATAGTTCACTATATGTTCATTTTCAATAAAAGAATCTCCAGTCCTGAGGAAGCAGTGAATCACTGCAAAGACATTTGCAGTCAGTCAGTCCTGCAGGCAGGGAAATTAAAATATCAATCAAGTATATGTTCTGTTTTTTATCTTGGGCAGCCCTTCAGGGGTAAAAATGATGAAAAATAATAACAGTAGACAATATTTTTTCTTATCAACTTTTTATTGCACATTTTGGAATGGCCAGTTTTAAGTATGGGCACATCTTATTGCAGCACCATTTTCAATCAGTTTGGGAGGGTTGTCATCAAAGAGAAAGTCACCATGTCAGACCGATGGTTTCTGCTCACAAGTTTATTACATGTTCAGTCAAATATTAAATATTAGCCTCATATCAAATATATACTTAAATATAACTATATAAATCTAACAATATGTTAAGTTCTGCTTTTGTTGAAAGTGACAACTTCTAGCAGTAATCAGGGCAAGCCACTTTTGCACAAAATGCACCTGTCCGTGGGGTATGTTTTTGATGTTTGAGAAAGTTGGGAGGGCACTATGCAATATGATTAACTCGCTCCATGTAATCTATGCTGAATTGGAAAGGGTGTTGTTTTTTTGTGCTAAACATAGTTTATGAAGTTCCGTAAACACAGGGTTTCAACTGTGGCAGCACTTAGCTTGCCTACCTGAGCTCTCAAGCTAGGCTGTGACAGACAGAGCTGCCTTCCGTGCCTTTTGGCTCCAGGTGGACACCCTAGCATTCGCGCTCACACACACGGCCAACCGGCGGAGTCGGGGATCTGCAGCTAAACGCGCGTAACAGAGCCGCTGTACGCTACGCCCGGGGTGTCGCCCGGAACATCTGCTCGCGCAGTGAGCTAAACTCAGGGCGTACGGTGAAGTGCAAGTCACTCCCTGGTGATCGCCTTCTCCCCTCCCCCCCTTTTTAAACGCTGACTGTGGAGCACGGCGAGGGGGCATTAAGGAAAAGCTGTCAGACGGCCCGCTCACTGCCAATTTGGCTTCCCCTGTTAGCCGTATGTTAAGTTTGTACTGCGGACCGAGTGCCAGGACCGCTATGATGCATTATTATTCACATGGGCTGAGAGTGGCTGCGAACGGCTTTGGCGTGATATTCGGATGCCGTTTGCTTCCGTTGAGATGCCAGAGTCGTTACCCTGGGCACTCTGAATGCTCCCGTCAACATCGCCACTGCCTCTGTTAGACAATATCGAGAGGACATTGTTGACCCATGAATCACTGAAGTGATGTTGAAAATCCAAGCTTTTTTTGTGAAGATCAACATAATATATTTGTATTTAAACAGACAGAACTATTTCAGCAAACAGCCAGCACGGACACAAGGACACTGATCCTGGCACTGGGTTACATTACTGTGCTTTCGCAGCTAATGCAATGTTCTCACAATGTTACTGGAATGCTTTGCGAATGTCATAACATTGCCACCTCATGGTAGCTACATTGTGAGAAGGTTTTGTGTTAGCTGGGTAACTGCATCATTTAAAGCAGTGCGCTCACATCTCCTGAATCCTTGGGTCTTCACACGTCCTGGACCAACGTTGGCCACCCCCGCTCCATTACCTGAGCAGTTTGGCTGCATTTCTATCTACATCTGTGATGTCATTTTTACAGAAATCCGTGTGCAGCTCTTAAAGCTCCCATGTCTGCTGACATGCCAACAAGCCATTAAACGGCAAGCAGACAGAAAAATGGCAAAAGGATATTTTAAGGCGTCCTTTATAAACTGTGAGAAGCCTCTTAAATGCCAGGCTATTTGGGTGCTGTAATGAGCATGTGTAGCTTTACGTTCAAATGAACAATGGCATTACCAGATTATATTATTAAACCCCATTGCTATTTTGCTTCCTCGATGATGAACAGAGGCCGTGATTTTTAATTATGCATATTCCAGAGACAGTGTGATATAAAGACTAGGCATTCAATAAGATAATAAGCATAAGACTTTAAATCAAGCCACATCTTTTATGGCACGTAGGCTATATTATGTAAATATATCGTTTCCTATTTCCATGAAGATTACAGAATGTGTAAAATTACGACTCAATTAAATTTTCCTGTGCTTTGCTGATAATATACATTATAGCTTTCAGGTCAGAATTACTGTAATAATGTAGCTGTAATAAATACTGAAATACTAAACTATAACATGTCCCCCCCCCACACACACACACACACACCCTTAGCAGCAGAAAAAATATAATTGTGGACTTAATTAGCTCACCTATACTCAGGTTTGTCAAGAGAACCAATCAAAAATGGCCTGGTCGGCTGACAGATACCTCACCCCCCTCAGGCTCCGCCCCCAATGCCCCATTCTACAGTTTAGTGGCAGTATCAAATTAAAAAAAAACGAAATAGTCTGACCTGTTGATACAAGGGATAAGGTCATGACCATTAGCCTACATTCCAAGAAAAAAATGTTTTTGATCAGTGACTGATTTAGGAGCATTCTTCTGAATGCATTAACTTATGTTCTGGTTTCTGATGTTGTCAGGCGACTCTAAGGCACAGTGTGTTGCATGAGGAGAGGGTGCTGACTGCTGATTGGTTAGCCCATCCGTCACGGGGAAGACGCAGCGAGCGCAGCACTACCTGGCTGGCCAGCGGTGATCACGCGTCGATGACGAGATTAACCCCTCAGAACCCAGCGGACACAGATGAGCACTGCGCTCTCAGCCGCTGTAAAAACAGATCACAGTCAATCCTGTCCACCAATGCCCCCCTGTAGAATGCCCACGGAAAATTCCATTCTTATTGCATCACCTATTGTGGGCAAGAGCTCTGTCAGTGTCATCATATGAACAAAAGCACGAAAGACTAGTGATGGGAGAGTGAGGTTTGATACATCCCAAGTGCAGCTGTCCCCTTTTTATAGACTCAGCTATGGGGAGGTGGAGTGTTTCGATTAGCTCCACCCACTATGAGCTTCATGAACCCCCCACCACTACCACATGCTCTCTGCTGGCTTGTGTTTTTGTCAGATTAAAGATTAGTTGCTATGTTTTACGTCTTACTGATCATTATAATTAAGCACAGGGTATAATAAAATGTGACAAAAAAACTCAACCCAACAAGGTGAGTAGCAAATAATTACAAAGCAGCTTTACGCTGATTCTCATTACTGCTCAAGTTGTACTCAGAAGCTCGCAGCTCCTTTAAGGAACGGCATGTTGATCACTGGCTTCCCGTCTGGTTCTCTTGAAGGGACTCGGTGTCCTTTGAACACAATCACCGTGAACCCTGTAATTGTGTATAAATGGGCGCAGTTGGTTGCAGAGAAAAAATTGGCACAATAGCCTGCTCGAGGTGAAATGTATCTGTCTGGCTCGGGTTGTACACTTAATTGTTGCATTGCCTTAGCGCATGCTACACACGTTGTAGCGTGTGACTCATAAAGCAATATGAATTTTGGTGGTGGGTGGAATTCTTGCATTTGGTTTCCTTGTGCTTCTCATAATCTGACAAGAATGGCTGTGCGATGTAAGCGCATTTGCGCTTGACTTCCCGCTCAGAGGCTTTTGTTCGTATGAGGCAAGTAAGCTGCATTCAGAGGCTGATGAGCAAGACGTGGCTACGGGCAGAACAGCGAAGTCAACCGTACTCAAGGCCGAAGCATCGCAGACTGGAGCTACCTCAGTTAGCGCTCCTGTTTATCGCCCATTACCGAAAGCAGAAACTCATCACACCATTTTGCTCACACCTCATGCTAGGAGGACATTTCCCTCTTATCCGCGAGCGGTTGTCTTTACGCCGTGATATTCCGTCGTACAGTGTTTACTACCCAGTCAAGGACAGAAAAAAAAGAGGAAAAAAACGCAGTCTCTGTTTAAGTCAATTATACGGATCGATTGTGACCCTGGAACGGCCTGAGCAAGCCGAAAGCAAAGTGGCGATAATCTCGCATTCCCCGGCTCAGAAAGACACAGACAGTTTGAGTATACATCGTCCACTTAGTAACTGAGGAAGGGAACCAAAGAGCCTCAGTAAAGTTTTCTTTTAATTTACTGTGATCTGTCTTTCTCTGTATTTCATTCTCAATTCAGTTCAATGCAATTGTGCTTTGTTGCCACCCAACATTGCCAAAGCTCGTATGTACAGTTGGCACCATGTAAAACATGAACACATAATGAAATGGCAGTGGTAAGCATAATATTTGCAGAGGTTGATCACAAAGAAGCTGAATCCCCCACCCCAGGAAATCCAAATACATGCAATTATCCCCCCAAAAAATAAAGTTTTTGGGGAATAATAGTGTAATATACACACTTTAAACCTCTGGAGGCATAATGTCAAGCTTTTTTCCTGCAAGAGTAATGAGATTGTTTAAATTGCATAATGAACTGAGAAGAAGCTGGAACAACTATATAAATAATATGCTGTTGATAGGATTTACCTTGCTTGAAAGGCAAACCTGAGTAAGCTAAAAGACCTGAAATAATATCAAAATAACCAAGAAGGTGAAGTATCCCTTTAAGGGAAATCATTGGGAATGTGTGCAAGGGTAGAGCATAGCACTCCTCCAGTTGTTTCTGAACTGAAGTACCTCATGTATGTATATGTATTATTTATCACTTGTGTGAACAAGACAGCAAAAAAAGAAGCAAAAGACCCATCAGCTGCTATATAAAGAAAACAGTATGAAATGCATTGCGCTGCGCAAAATATAAATGCTACACATCCCTGTGCATGTTACGTGTTTCTCTTGGCTGCTTGCTTTCAGTGCATTGATTGACTACCAGCTTGTGTTCAGCGCGGTGTGATTTTCATTGTAATGGCAGGCCGTCCCAAAGTTACCACCTCAGCAGTCCATCAGGAAACAGGTCATCTGTGGGTGATGTGGGGGTGGGCTCTGCGCACTGTGGTAATACAGCCCACAGAAGGAGAGGCGTTCATTATGTCTGTCAAATGCGCATGGCCGCGGAGGTCAGCGTGCTGACCCTGATTGTGAATGCAAATACAAAAGCTTATCTCCCCCGCACACTGCACATGTACTGAGCCCCGATAAGTGCTCTGCCAGACAGTGTGTGCGAGTGCGCTCCTGTGCATGCATTGGATGGAGCGTGTGTGGGCTCAGGCGCATATTCTTCTGTGTATATTCTGTATGTATGTGTGTGTGTGGGTGTGTGTGTGTTTGTGTGAGTGTGTGTATGAACCTGTGTGCATGTGAGAGTGTATGATGTATGTGTATGTGTGAGTGTATGTTAATCACACTGCAGTAGCTCGGGGCTGATGTGAGCAGTTGTGCGGCCCCTGTGGGTAAACACTGGCCTGGCCCTCTCATTTGGAGGAAATTTTGTTGGGTGTTGTTTTATGCATCTTGCCTGGTGTTGGGTTTTGTCTAGCGGGGTTACTGAAGGCTGAGGGGAAAAGAGTTCTTCATTTGGTCAGTGGTCATTTGGTGCAGTGTTGTTTTTTGTGACTTTAGGAGGTGCAAACAGATTTTCTTTGTAATTTTAGGAGATGCAGAGTGTTGGGATTTTGTGATCTGAGGAGGTGGTTTGTGGGGTTGTGTTTTGTCGCCTTGTGTTATCTTGTGTTGGCTTGTGTTGTGTTGTGTCTTGTTGTGTAGCGTATTATAGCTGGCTCCCCTCCCCCTGTGTTGGTGTATTCAGATTGCTCTGTTCCAGGTGTTCAGACTCCAGCGCACAGCATAAAATCCACACATTTCAAGAGCAACAGTGCAAGATGTGGGTCTGAGGGAGGCTCTGGAAGCCCTGTTCTGTACAGTAAGACCCTGCACTGTTTTTAAGAGGCCCTCCCCCGATTCCCTCCTTCACAGTGTTCACACAGTACTGCAGGAGAGATGTCGCACTGCTCTCAGGAGAGTGCCAGTAGCCCTGGAAACCCATCCTGCCACTGGCTGGAAAAAAAAAACCAATCGTGTCGCACCAGTGATTACATCAGGGATCGCACTCTTCGTCCTGGGGGGGCCGCAGCGTCTGATGGTTTTTCTGCTGTCCTGTCAATCAGCGGCCAGTTCAGGTCTTTGAAATGCGCCGCGCGGACTCCTTGCAGAGCAGCGAGCAATCACGTCGGCCCTGAAATGCGCCGAAAACCAGCTGCCCCCCTACCCCCCCCCCCCTCCCCAGGACCGGAGCCCGTTCCCCCCGGACTGGACGACTGTCGGCTGATTACATCGCCGACCCTCAAACCCGCGACTGCAGGGCCCGGCCCGACGCTCACGCCGAGCCTCGTCCCCGAGTCACGCGGGAGCCCCGGCAGCCAAGAACTGCAATCAGGAGGCCGCGGCTTTGATTTCCTGACGGCGTCGGGGGGGTCACGGCGTACCTTGAATTGCTCCGCTGCTCGGCTCTCCTGCTCTATATATAAATGGATGTGGTTGTAAGTAAGAGGTGGATGGCGGGCTGCAGTTCCTGAATGAGCTCTTTAAATGTGACATCCGTCCAGGCTGCGCTAATTACAGACCGGAGCGAAGGGGGGCGGGGGGGGGGGGGGAGTACTGACTTCTTAAGCTTTGATCATTATTTATTAAGGAGTGCACATTTAAGGCTTACATCATGGATTTAAAGGTTCATAATGAAGTGAACTCAATTACTGACTCAGTGTTGCACATTCAAATATTTTACTTGCCTTACAATTTGGAACGGCCGCCTAAGTTCTTAAGTCAGTGCTGCAAAATCGCACAGGTGCGTGCTCCCCTCCAAAGCACGTTCTGCCGGACTACGCTCTATACTCCACTATACTCCCTCTCAGCGGTCCGCCAGCTGACCTGCACAGTTACTACGGCAGAGGAGTATGCTTCCTGCACAGGTGGTGCAGAGAGACATCAGGCACAGACACAGCTGATATGAGCGGCCATATTAGTGCACGAGGAGATGAGGAAAATCCTGCCAATAGCATCCCTCCCTCCTTCCCTCCATGGGGCCCGGTTATGCGCCGACGGGCAGCGGCATGGCGGAGGATCGATGCCAATGCGCAGCGCTCCGCTGGATGCCAGTGTTTGAGCTGGGCGGCCACACCTGGCAGCCTGCGGTTTATCCTCTTCGCAGGGAACGCACTGTAACCATGTTTGTGTCGCTGTTTTGCCACCGTTTAGATCAGCCATGGGAGCTGTAACTGCATGCCTCAAACTTCACGCTGGGTGAGTGACTCTGACATTAATCAATTAATCAGTTAATTAATTAATGTCAACCCGATGACCCCCCATCATCTGATAACGCAGACTGGCGTGGTTTAGGATTTTAGTTGGCCCATTGTTTCCAGAATAGGATATGTACTGTTTAAGGCAGTTGTCCCAAAACACATATTTAGCCTCTGTGTGGGAACTCTCCAATTTTCCATAACATACTCAGTAAGCCTAATCAAGCCCTCTTTAACCAACGTAATGTTCACAATTTTTAATTTTACATTTTTGCCTTGTACAGGAATGCTTTTGTAAGCATTGCATTACATTACAGGCATTTAGCAGATGCTCTTATCCAGAGTGACTTACAGAACGTTTTTTTTAATTTATTTTTTTACATAGCATTTGCATTGCATCCATTTATACAGCTGGATATACACTGTAGCAATTCAGGTTAAGTAGCTTGGTCAAGGGTACAACGGCAGTGTCCTACCCAGAAGTCGAACCTATGACCTTTTTGGTTACAAGCCCAGTTTCTTACCCACTATGCTACACTGCAGCCCACTGCAGTAAGCAACAGACCATGCTGCCTGTTGAGGTAATAACACCTTGTATCTTAAAACCTGTCACAAACAGTTGACCATTGATTGTTTCTGGGCCAGTGGGAGCAATTTCTAGGCAATGCTGTTGTTGAAAAAAAAAACTATTTTAACCTTCTGAATTGGGAATATATATTCAGGTGCTTTTAAACCAGCTTCATCTTTAATTTCATGAACAAAATTAAATGTGATTTACTGGGGCAGTAGGTAGGGGGTCTTTAAATAGCAGTCTGCTCCCTGTTCATGCACAACAGCTCATCATCATGTTGTCTTCATTGTGTTTGAGTGGCCCCTGCTTTGTGTGTATGTGCCCACTTCCACATTGTGTCTGTGAAACAGGCTGTTTTGAAGATGAGCAAGGGCATTCCATCTGCATCTGTTTTTCTTATTCTGGTCTGTGACCTTCCCCCCCCCCCCCCCCCACCTCCAGAGAGAATGAAAGAAACTTTCTTCCTCTGTTTGAAAACCACATAAAGAGAGAATAGAGGATGTGTTTCTCCTCTGTAACCCTCTTGTTGCTTCTCCTCTGAGTGAAAGTTCTTACACCCTCTAGTCCCCTACCCCCCTACCTCCCCTCTTCCTTTCCAGGCCAAGGTTTCATAAGGACTTTGAGATTCTTGCCTGCCCCACGTCCTTTTGGCCATTTTGGATAAGTTTTGATCATTCATGCTGGTGCCGACCCTTGGCTTCCTGGAGGTGGTTTGATATTGGACAACAAAAACAACAATGACATCAGCGGCACCTGATGTGCAACTGGAGGAAAAGGAAATGTGTGGCTTGCATCAGTGCTGATTGGCCCTGTCTTTGAGGGGGCGGGGCTTGGAGAGTATTTAGTATATGGACTACTAATGTACCTTGATTATTATTTTAGTTAATCTCAAAAAAGTCAAAAGTTAATCTTCTCATTTTCAGTTGTGGTTCAGGGCTAATTTTTTGTAAGGGAGATCAGTTTCAGTCCTGTTTCTGGCGAAAAACAAAAAGTGAAAATTATTATACTAACAAAGCACATATTATTTCAAGGTAGAAGGCTCAATGTGATTTCAAAGCAGTATTCGTGGTTTTTTCAGCCTTCTTTCATCTTGTCTTCACATATATAAAAGTGACAATGAGACATTCTTTATGTATTATAGTGTATATTATTTTTATTTTCAGTCTTTCCCCCCCATATATCAACATATGCTTTTTTTTCCAATAATGGGCAGCGGATTTGTGTGGGTGAATAGAATTACCTGGGTCAGTCCACGGCATGGCTGCCTTTGCATATTTAAATACGGGTCCTCTTTACCTCGGCTGTGAGGATATGAAAATGCATATCCGCGGGGGAAATATCAAGCTCTGCAGCTTTTATTTTCTCTAATCTGGCTCTAACAGTCTGACAGCTCCCCAGATGGGCTGCACTGAACCGCCAGTCCGCTGGGAATCGAGCAGAGAGCACGCATGAATGGGGCTGTCAATCATCTGGAAATGACACATGAGGAAGAAACGTTCCGGGAGAGCGGGCTGTCCAGCCATTGAATTAAAAGAACCCTCCCTTGTGATGTAATAAAGCGAGATGAAGGACACACACAGTTCCCTCTGTTAAGGAGCCAGGCGACAGGTTCAAAATAAGAGCGCAGAGCCACTTTGTGGCACCACATACCTCTTTACACTCTTGAAGGGTTTTTTAAAATGCAGTCTCAGGATCAATCAAGATGCATCTGATCTGCATCTGCTTTACCTCAAACCTGGATGGAGATTAATCTCTTGACCCGTATTTGAATCTGCACACAGCATGCTTTTTTTTTAATTTGGGGAAGGAATTAAAGTAAGCTCAATGTCCCATTATTGGCCAATCTGGATAAAAACTGGACGCCAGGCAACCTTAGCTACGTAGCTAGCTGTAAAGTAAGGGTCCAACAGAAAAAAAGCCAGCTCCACATCGCTTTTCATCCCCTTGGCAAACCTCAGGTGACGCCACCGAAGAAAAGCAATTCCAAGGTTACAGTAACGGTTCTTGCACAACCCCTGTCGGCTTGTCTTTTTGCTTCATGGTATCTGGGGCCGTTAATACCGCTAGACAGCTATAGCAACAAACACTCAATTGAAATCAGATCCCACACTACGGGTTCTGTAGGTGGCCACACCCACCCCTCTCATACAGAAAAGAGCACCACACCCAGAAACGTCCTGAACACATTTTAGAATAACAAATACAGGTAAAGGTCCATTCAGCAAAAGTGTGTGAAGACATTTGTATCATAGATATTCCTTAGCATGGTTATTTTATAATATTTTCAAGTTAGGAATCCTACATAGTGTGCCTTTAAACATGATGGGTTCACCAGATCCCATATTACTTATGGGCAGAGTAATGTTGCCAGATTTGGTATGTTGGGATGGGGTATTGCAGATGGAAGAATTATTTAGTGGTAGTTTGCCTTGCTGTTATTCTTAGTTATTTTGACACCATCGCCTGCAAGCGCATTGCATTCGGTTCCATATGTCTATCTTCTGTCTAACTGACAGAATTGAAGGGATGCAGTAACACTTGTGTGTAATGGTTGCTGCCGGAGTAATGAACAGGGGTCTTGAAAATTAACCCCAGAGAAGGTTTTCAGTTGGATGGCTCAAGCACAAGGTTCTCACCGGCTCCCTCTCCTCTACGTCCAATCAAATGCTGTATTCCTTTCGTAGAAGCGGTCCTGGGGTGTTTTATTTAAAAAAAAACATTTGATTTGCACAGATTGGCCTTTCTCCCGGACTGACGTAAACAAGGCCGTACAGTGCAGTACTCCCATTCCAAGCAGATTTGCAAACCGATGCAGCGGCATAGCTTACGAACGCTGTGCTAAGCAGTGTCTGATACCGCAGTGTCTTACGCCAAGAAGCGCGGTTGGATTAAAGCGCTTTTTCATGGCAATTATTGTCTTTTAACAGGGGGAGCCATGAGGGGGACTCTTCATGCGCTCGTGACAGCGGGGTAGGACTCCGACAGGCTGGAGCTGATTGGCTCATATTTATGGCTTCCGGCGTTTTATCTGACCTTCGTCACGCTGCTTGAAATGAGCTTTGCTGGAGTGCTCTGTGTGGCTCTCTCCAAGCCATCGTTATTTTATGCCGGTGAATTGCTTTTGTTTTTCATAATTCACGCGGTGATCTAGTTTGATGAATTGTTCACTGCAGATACCTGAGAGTAAACTTTTGAAGGTACACAGCATTTGCACCCGAAACACACACGGAGGGTAATGACTAATAAACAGGCTGAAAAAACAAATAGCATAACTGACATATTGCAGGGCGTTAACACACAGCTGCCTGCCTAACTGCAATTGTATCCGTGGTGACAAGGCTGTCCTCTGCAGACAGGTTAATAAAAGTTTTGACTTTCACTTTAAATTGCTCATATTTGTTAAATATGAATGTCAAAATGAGAAATTCAGCCATGGGTGTTTCCACAGTGACGTTAGCATTTTATTTATGTAAATGTAAATAACAGCACTCCCCCCACTGTTCCTAACATCTGTTGGAGGAAAGGCACTGTTTATTGTCCTCCATTGTCTCAGCCAAAAGTATGCTGACTAGTGTGTTTAAATATTATTAACTGAACAGCTGGGTAGTTATGAATCACAATAAGCCACTTGCTCAAGGGATTTGACCTGTTCAGTGCCAGTGTCCTAAACTTCAGCCACTGCGCTACACCCATGCCTACTTGCCTACATTGCTAGCTTACTGCTGTGGTCCATATACATCTGAAAATGTGTTTTAAAAAAACAACAAAAAAAAAAAAACAGCCAAGGTGAGGCTAATTGCCGAGTGGTCCCCACTGCCACTCACAGTGTGTGTCCAGCTACCACTGGCTCACTCTGCCTATCTCTCTCTCTCTCTCTCTCTCTCTCTCTCTCTCTCTCACCCTCACCCACACACACACACACACACACAGAGTGATGTACTGTTCCGCCCTGAGGGGTGGGGAGTGCAAGGCAAAGTGAGTCTCTGGAGCACCGCAGCACACACCATTGGGGGAGGGGGGTTGGGGGGAGTTCTTCCACTATCATCTTTTTTGTTTTCTTGTTGATTCCCAGAAACTGGGGATGGATAGTAGGGGAAGCAGGGAGGAGGAGTGTGGTTGTGGAGGCAGTTTCCATGGAGACCCTTTTAATGGGTCTCCCTCTGGTACTTTGCAGGCTTGTTTGTTTGTGTGTGTGTGTGTGTGTGTATGTGTGTGTGTGTGTGTGTGTTGTCGTGTGCACACTGCACCTGTGCGTGTGCATTTAATTCAAGTGGACACTCCAGGACCTCTTTTCTCAGCGCAGTTTGGTCAGCAGTTTGTCAAAGCTGCCCTTCTGTTTTTTCTCGTATCATAAGGCGACCTGTCTTTTATTGCGCCGCTGCATTCTGCGAGCGAATGGGTTCAGAAAAGAACCCACTGAATGTGCCTGAGGAATCGTTCCCTGTTGAGAGGTCACCATGGTAACCTCCCACAGTTTTCTCCAGCGCAGGGGTACAGCCCACCTTCCCCAGAACCCTGCTTTCCCCTCACCTGCAGTTTTCTGCCACGTCTAATCCCCACCAATTAAAGAGACTTGTTTTGGTGTGTACCGAAGATGAGGCCCCTCTAATTAGTAGCTCGGGGTGAAAGCCCACTTGAGTTCATTTTGCCGATGGATTGAACAAAAGCCTGGTAATCTCCCTAGAAAAAAAAAAAAAAACACACGGTAAGCTTTGCAGTGTTGGCTAGTCCACAATGACCCTGCAATTACCACCTGTCCTGAAAGCACAAGACAGGCCCAAAAGAATATTGAATCTGTTTTTTGCTTTGGACATGTCCTTTGTCTTTTTGTCGTTTGTCTTATTCCATTTGGTGAAACTTTCCTGAAGCACAATTAAAATGCCCGCATGCAAGTTTATGTTTATTCCTGAACCAGTTTTTCTTGCTTGTGGATTACAAAACACTAACTAAAATTGTCAGAGGACTGGAGTATTGAAAAGCTCATATGAATGTTTTTTTTCTGACAATTAAGTGTATAGGAGTTTTTAGATGTAATTAAAGGATCAAAATATTTAGCTGAATTCTTCTGAAAACCATGCGGCTGCTTTAGAAAATGCATTAGTGGTCATAAGGGGAGTGGAATGGTCCTACATAAGAGCTTAAAACCTATTCATAAGCAGTACATAAACATGCATAAATAAATTTGTCATTGCTATCCTCTCTTGGGTAATTTGTATGGATGTAAAATATATAAACATTTGATACAACAATTGACACTTCTGTGGCGTGCTAAGTGCCACACACCATATTCCTATTTGTCGCAATTGATATGAGAATTTATGAATGTGTATGTATTTATTAATGTCTGTGAAGGTCCTGTGTAGTTCTTATGAAAGAGCTCTATAGCTCCTGTGAAGGATAATTTGTAGAAAGTTTCCAAAGGTTGAAATGAGATGGTGCAGAAGCAGATTACATTAATCAGCTTCTGTGCTGGATGTCGTGCGGCGTCGTTTATCTGATTTGTTCACTGCATCGTTGCTCGTGGCTCTTCAGAGTCAAGCATAATTTTCAGCGGTCGGCCGTGAGATTGGACCCGTCCGTGCTGAAACGGCTCTTTCCAATCCCGTCACTCGGACGCTCCGCGCGTCTGTTCGACCGGCAGGCTGATGACATGTGCAGGGCGGAGCTCATGGCCGGCCTCCGTTGTTTGCGCACGGAGAGGAGAGCTGACGGCCTCTCTCTCCCCGTTTCTCTCTTTCGCCAGGCGTTCGTCATCAGCGGCGCGGCGAGCTTCATTCTCTCAGGCGCGTTTTTCAATCGCTGCTCTAGTTAAGTAAAGCGCTTGAGCTTCACTGTAATCTCCGAGGCAACGATTAAGAGTCAAACTGTACGGAGCCGTTCCGCAGACGGGCGCGGAACTCCGTCGCGCGTTCGCGCGCGGTGCGATTACCGCTGGCACCTCAGCTGCACCGTGTGAACGGAATCTGACTTCCTGTACGTGGGCGGAATTTCGCTTTGAACTGCATCACTGGGCGCTACGCTGGAGGTGTAGACGGAGGCTGAAGGGAAAACATGGAATAAATGAACAGCGAGGACACTTCAGAGAAAGGAGGAGGAGGAGAATAGGGGAACGCTCTCGTTCCTCCGTGGGCTCGCCTGCGAGGCCCTGCTCCTCGGTCATTTCGGTAAAGAGCGGGTGATGGACGAGCGCTCCGCGGAAAAGGCGCTAAGCCGCCGTTAGCATGCAGAGCTCTGTTTTCCCTGGCCATCCGTCACTCCCGCATAACCAGAGGCCAGAGGCGGGGATGGATCTTGGCATTCTTCGCGCTTTGGGTATGGGGGGGCAGGGGACAGAAAAATCGATGGTGGCCGCTGGGATGATTCAGAGGCCAGCAGCCTGGGCCCAGCGGGCAGGTGGAGAGGCTGGTCGGTCTCTTTCGCACTTTCGGCCATTTTGCTGGGCAGCTGCCGGCCAGCAACACACCTGGAATTATCAGGAGTGGGAGTGGAATTGATTCCCTGCTTACTGCTCTCCACACCCTGCAAGTGTCTCCTTTAGCGTTGTTAGAAGAAGGCCCGTGTCCCCAAACATTTCTCCAGATTCAACTCTTTGGATCAGATGCCAAGTTAACTTCATTATTTTGTCTTCTTACGTAGGTCTAAGTTTTAAAAAAAAACAAAGGCACTTGAACTGGATGTTCCTAATTTTCCAGCATGGCATGCTGTCACAGAGCCATGTATAGGGATTGAAACATTGGTTGTTATGAATGGATGTGAGTGTGGACAATAGATCTTATTTACTGAATGTGAAGGTGTTATTAAGGTTTTACAGAGAAAGTTTCATTTTTTCAGTGTATAAATGCAGTGTGTGTGTGTGAGAGTGTCTACTACTAAGAGAATGAGAAGCTTATTTATGGTAAATAATTATAAATCTATGATAAAGAAAGCGCTTCCTTGATTTAGAATGATGGCACTCCTTTGGCCAATCAGATGGCAGACTGCCTGTGCCAACTCTGTGAAGACCAAAAGGGTGAAAAGAAGCAGTGGCTGGCAGCATATGTGCCTGTTCCCCTGTAAAATGAAAATGATTATTTTATTACTGAGTGAGCTCTCTGAAATACACAAGGGAGTTTGCAGAAATACAATTACACATTTCAGATTTGGAGAAAAAAGTAATCTGTTTTAAAAATGGTTCAAAGAAGATTTAGACACAGGCACAACGCATTTACATTCTTGGCACATCCGACCGAACAAATTTATTGGGATTTGATTTCTCATTGAAGCCCCGAAAGAGCCTTTTAAGTGCTTTTATCTTCTGCTTATGATTTTTATGGCTGTGATTATGTCTTGAATGGTGCATGTTGTTCTGTGCAAGGCACTTACTAACGGGAATTGTTTTTTTTTTTTCATGTCTTACAGTTCAGCCGATGAGCAGTTTCGCTGGAATAACCAAGGTATGCATGTTTGTTATCTCTCTGTTTTTATGTGTCGGGATATCACTATTGTCTATTGTTTACTATGTTTCTTTTTACTGCACCGCCATTTTCTTTTTTATTATCTGCTTTTGGGCTGAAACACTGCAGCATCCATAACACTAGACCAGCAGAAACTGATGCACTCTATGCACTCTTACAACTTAGTAAAATACTCCATGGTTGGTCCATTTAGCTGCACTCCACTCATAAGATGGTCAGTGATTGGTTGAGCCAGGTACACAGGGCTAATAATGTTTAATAGAGCTTAAACCATGCACAGAATTTCAGATTTTATCTGATTTTTTCTTAGAAATTGTCATGACTGTGAGAAGTAACTGCAAGGGGCTTAATTAAAGCAGTACATTTTAATTAAATTGCTGATTTGTGGCTGTGATATGGTGCAGTTGGATTTCTCAGCAGTTGAGGAGTAGCCCAACATGAGCTTTATCATTCCAAGCATCAGCTGTTGTGTAGTACCCTGCACTATAGTATACTTATAGTATGTTTAGTGGAATTGGTTATCAGTTACTGTGTACAGTATGTATATTCATTTCCTTTACTCTCTGTAATTTTATTCCTTGATTTATACGTGTTAACGATGACAAAACTTCCCCGTAGGTAATTAACAAAGCAAGGTTGCCCTTTGTCTCAGATCGTTACTTTAGCCAAAGCATTCTCTGCTTTTCATGATAATTATTTCATTTTGTTTTCAAGAAAGGTGGCAATGGAAAGAAATCCCGTATTACATTGATGTTTTTGCTTTTAAAAACGTTTGTTTCCAAAAGTGAAATCATAATTCATCATCATTCATAAGCTGGCATTTGGGAAATAATAATAATAATAAGGGCTGGGTTGTGAGCGCGTTGGGCGCTGCCACGCTGCGTTCTGACAGCCGTCAACATCAGGCAGACCCCCGAGCGCCGTCGTGACCGCACCTGTCACGCGCACAATGCGAAAGGGTTCAAACGGATTGACTCTTAAAGGGTAAAACCTGACCTGAGAAACCCCCACCGGCTCCCTTAAACATCAAACGCGAGCGCTAAACGCAGGGATAAGGCGTGCGTCGCAGAGCAGTTGAAAAGAACCGCGGAACCATCACACCAACGCGAGGTTCAGTAACCCGCAGTCCAACAGAACTGTAAATAAACGAGATGACGATATCGTGCACATTATTTATTTATTTACTTAGTCATTTTGCATACATTATCCAGGGGGACATTAAAATGCGCATCACAGGAGTAGCGGGGGAAAAAAAGCACAGACCGACCAACAACACAGTCGATTAGTATAAAAATTGTTTTAAAAACATAAGGAATATAAGCATTCAACAGTGATTGCTTCATGTACAACGTGTGAACATGCAAATGCACAGCCCTGAATTTATAGTTCAAATTTATGTCTTGTATTCCTTTGATTTAGGTTCATATGCTCGGGCTTTCAAGCTAGAGTGGATGCATCAGGGACAGGGTGTGGGTGTATGCAAACAGCTGTTCCTAGCTCTAGTTCCCTGACCATTCCCAGATATCTGCCAGAATGCCCACGGGCTATTTTTGTCTCTAGATGTGCATAATTTAATTATAAAATCACTTTTTATACATGATTATTGAATGGACTTTACCAGTGATTTCTCACTCACCTAGTATTTACTGCATTTCATGGTTATTTATAGATCGACACACGACCTTTGCTTGACTCTTTCTGGAAACAAATACTAATGGTGAAGAAGATTAATGTTTCTATTTCTGCTATATATCTGAGGAGAATCTGTGCACAGCTAATCACCTGTATACCGAGTGTGGGTGATTCCTGACGATGACCCCACACCCTTCCTTCTCCTTTGTTAACAGATGGAGGACAGAAAGACATCGAGGATGAACTGACCACTGGCCTGGAACTGGTGGATTCCTGCATCAGGTCTTTGCAGGAGTCTGGCATACTGGACCCCCAGGAATTTTCTGCAGGCGACAGTAAGGACGGAGAGTTTTTGATCTAGGGGAGTCGGTATGTGTGGGGAGGAGGCAAGCTTTAAGAACCAACATTTTTAACATTGGATTTATTCCCTCTTTTGGCCTTTTTCCCTCTAGTGCCCCTAGTGGCAGAACCCTGTTACCGTACTTTGATAGCTATGCGTGCCTGATTCTAGAGGCACTGTTTTTCTTCTTTTTTTTCTTAATTGACATCACTGCCATTATCATTATCATACCATTACGGATATAACTGGTCAAATTGGAAAGGCCAGAATTACTGTTTATTCTGGAATTATGTCTTTGCAATGATGTGATTAAATTATTACTCTGTTCTCATTAAAAAGCTTACTATGTGGTCAGTTTTTTAAACAATGTTGCTAATGAATAGAAAAAAACATCATGTTTCTTGAGAACATAGAAAGTATATTCAGACTGAATATTTTGAATGTGGTGTACAATATCATAAATTACATTCACTATGGATGTCATTCAAAATGAAACAAAGTGAATCCACTGTGTTGAAGCCTGAAAAACATGAAAATTCCAGACCTACATTTAAAAAATAACTGCCAAAATCATGTATGCATAAAATCATATATATAGAAAAGACATTTCTGCAAATTGTGTCTGATTTCATTGCTCAAAAAAGCTAAAAATCCTCAGTATTCAGTACCCTTGTTTACACACTTCCTCTCATTAAAAAACTGAAAAGATGCAGATTTAACTTTTTGAATGGATTTCTTTAGCAAAATCCATTTGTACCCATACCTGTCAAGACACATCAAGTGTGTCAAGGACCCTCCATGTGAATTATAGCTGACAATAGCCCAAGGTTTCTTTTAACCTCAGTAAAGTGCATCAAAGTAGGAAGAATAAAATCTCAAATAATTGCAAAGAGGTAATCAAGTTTATATTCAGTCGTCTGAAAGGACTGGGATGATTTGCTTGGAAATGGGCAAAAAAATCTGAGAATTCTGAAAGACATATATAGATTTTGAAACAGCGATTTCTTCTGGGAATATTTGAAGGAAGTTATCATCGCAGTCAGAACGTTCTGAACTTCAGTCTGTGTGCAGCTAAAGAGTGTGACTGCCAACCCTCTCATTTCTGTATATTTTTTCTGCATATATTACTCTGAATTTAATGGTATATAAGATTATTACTTTTCATTTTAATATATTGAATTTATGGGTCAAATTTATATCCATATCTTGTGACATATTGCATTTTGTTCATCACTTAGAGATGCATTTTGAGCCTGCTTACAACTTCATAAATGCAAATTCTCGGAGGTACAAAGGCAGTGTTTAACATTCAAACCCTTGACTGATGACTCCGGCTTTTTCACTTTACCCCAGAGCTTCTTTGGGAAAACCAGGAATAAAGAACAGAAATGGTAAAAGAAATAAAAACCATGTTGCCTGACTCTGTCAAATCAGATGTAAATTCTGCTGGTGTTCGGTGGTCCTTCCCTGCTCATTGAAATGGCGGATATATTTATGCGTTCAGCACTGGAGGCTGTTGACAGAGTAATATATGCGGCACCTCCCCATCAGGATGTGAGAATGAGGTCCATGTTACCAGGCCAACGTTAGCGGCAGGTGTAAATCCTGGCAGGGGTGTAACCGCAACTGGTGCGGAGGAGGGAGGTGGGGGGCGGGGGGGGGGGGGGGGGGGGGGGGGGGTTGGGGGGGCGGGCTGGGGCGGTGCACCGCAGGCCGCGTCCGCACGCTGAATTCCTCCCGTCTCAAAAGAAGGTCACATGGGTGGCCTTGGTTTAATGCCACTGTCATTCCCACAGAGCCACACGGCTATCTCACAGATGCCTGGCACAGTGGGAACACTTCTGAGATGCCAATCTTTTTTTGAAAGGCACCTAAGGTGGTTCTGGGAGAAAATGAAAGGCAGGAAAAGCGTTTGTGTGGACGCATCAAGTCTTCACTGATATATATATATATATAAACACATTCAGATTTATATATATACACATGCATGCACAAACACACGTATGCAAACACACACACACACACACACATGAACAATGAGGAGCAAACCTCTGAGGACACTGCCAAGTCCTGGTTGTTTCATTATTTATCAGGCAATAATGCAATTTTGATACTCCTATTATACTTCTTATTCAAGAATTGAGAAATTGACATTATTGAGAACAAATGGAGCTTATTAGGATGGCATTCTCACCGCAGTCACCAGACCTGAACCCAATTAAATATCTGTGGGAGCAGCTGAAGTGGGAGAAGGCCAAACATTAAGTGGCATCAACAGATCATCACTGAGAAATGTTGAGAAAGTGCTGGAGTGAAATGGTAGATGAGGTGTTGCTTAAAGGGATATTTCGCTTTAGAATAACACAAGCAATTTAGCTTACCCCATTTTATTTGCATACCATGAATGCTAGCAGCATTAGGTTTAGATTTCCCTGCTGAACATTAATGACATCGTTCCTCTCGGCTCAAAATTCACTCCCATTCATTTTTGGGACCTCGCCAAAATGAATAGTTTTAAAGCATTAACCAATTAGGGAGGATAATATATTAATAAAAGATAATACTAATGTCAAAAGGTCTCTGTTCATTTGAGTTGATAAGCTGTTTTCTGGTTTAGGTTATGTATAAATAGATAAACTATTTTCATGTTGGCTACTGCACAGGAATATAGCAAGCCATAGTTTGATTTTAATGAATGCGCCTGTGTGAATATGGTGTCTGTGCAAGGATGCTTTACTTAACTTAACAAACCTTAACAAACCTTTTTCCAGAGCTTATTTTTCTTTTATAAGGCAATTAAATGTAAAAAAAATACATAAGATATTTTAAAAAACTCCATTTTAAAAATAAAAAGAGTCCATTTGACCTTAGTACTCTCCTTTATCGATTTTTTATCTTATGTTGTTAGTTTGTGTTTTAAAGTATTCATTTTCGCAATGTTTTATGGTGTTTTATTCCAAACTGAAATATCCCTTTAAGCTGGTGGAATCAATTAATGCCAAGCAGAGAGAAGGCAGTAATCAAGACAAAAGGCACCTAGTACTAACAATTTCTGACCTTCAATAAGTACCTACACACTTTTTTACATATATAATTAAAAAAAGAATGTATTCTTGAAGTATAAACAGAGTATAATAGTGTTAGCCTTTTATAAATAGTGAAAGCAATCAGTTTTTGATAGTATTCGTTATTCTTTTGGTCCCCACTGTGTGCGTATGTATGTATATATGCACACTGTATATATAGTGTCTGGTATATGCAGCTATTCACTTTCCCTTGGTTTTATTTGCAAAGACCTTTTTTACTTAAGGTAACGTTAAAAAACGGAATTGAATGTCAGTATTTAATTAGGTGCCCATTTTCCAAGAGCAGCGCTAGATGCCCTTTAAGTAGGAGTGCATTGCACTGTGAATTAATTGAGTGCTTTGATGAGGGCGGTCATTGCTGGGCTTGCGCACTCCACAGTGGGGAACCATTATAAGCGTGTGAACTAATAGTGAAACGCTTTCCCTTGGAGAGTAAGTGGTGCTAATTCTCGCTTGGCACTGGGGTAAACAAGGGAAAGGGGCTGATCCGAAATGGAAACCTCCTTGGCTATAGCGGGCGATAGAATAAGTGCCTTCTGATTGCCTTTATCGCTAGGCTCATTTAGGCTACGCCTGCACGCTCTGAAGCCTGACCTCTGCCTCTGCCCTGAAGCGTGATGCACAAACCCTTTGCCTTTTGTCTTTGCCCTTTTCTCAATGCAGGGCCCAGCCTGCTATCCCAGAGTGCACTGCAGCTCAACTCCAACCCGGACGGATCGTTCCCGTACACGGCCAGCTACCACAGCAGCCAGACCCTGGCCCTGAGCGACTCGTCCGCGTCACAGGCCCCGGCGCGCAGCGGCCAGGCCGGAGGCGCCGTCCACAGCTACAACCAGGTGAGCCTGGCTGCTCTGGTCAGGTCTGCTCTTCTCCCTGTGAACGGCTGTGGAATGTTCTCAGCATGCAGCCCCTGTGGGGAGAGTGAGTGAGGGAGGGAGAGAGAGAGAGAGAGAGAGAGAGAGGGAGGGAGGGAGGGAGGGAGGGAGAGTGAGGGAGGGAGAGTGAAAGAGAGGGAGGGAGAGCGAGGGAGAGAGTGAGAGAGAAAGAGAACGAGGGAGAGAGAGCAAGAAAGAGAGCGAGAGAGAGAACGAGGGAGAGAGAGCGAGGTAGAGAGCGAGGGAAAGAAAGCAAGAGAGAGAGCAAGGGAGAGAGCGAGCGAGAGTGAGAGAGAAAGAATGAGGAGGGAAACCGAGAGGGAGGAGAGAATGACAGCTCCGAGATGCGAGGGTGGGAGAGAAAGAGAAAGTGAGAGAGTTTTATAGAGACTCATGGGAATGAGAGAAAGATGGAGGCAGAACATTGTGAGGGAGGACGAGAGAGAGAGAGCGAGAGAGCAGGTGAGTGAGCGATAGGGAAAGAGAGACAGAAAATTTGAATATCTTTCACGGGTAAATAAGCGAATCATAGCGAGAGGTTTCATTTATCAGCGTGCAGTAGAGAGATAGCACACTCATAAATCTAACGGACGAGGACTTTATTGGTTTATTTGAGTTTGGCTGTCAGATGCTGTTCAGTATTCCAGCAATTCAGCATGCATCAATGAATGTCTGTGCTGGGTTTTTTTTTTTTTTTGTTTTGGTGTGTGCGGGTATGCGTGTGTGTGGGTGTGTGTATGTTTGGTTGTGTGTGGGTGTGTGTGTGTGTGTGTGTGTGTGTGTGTGTGGGGGGGTGCCTGTGTGCACGTGTGTGCAAGCATAAGATATCTGGTATCAGTTGTAGCTATGCTGTAGTGTTAAATGTATGCATTGTTTGAATTTTCATTGTTTTCTTTATCTCCCGATAGACGTTGCTTTAGCTTTTGTATATTGTACTTGTGTAAGTTGTTTTGGAATGGGTTTTTTTGGAATCATTTTTGCGTGGTGCGTCATTAGAAAAGGAGGTAGCTGGGGGTCAGTTATCATTTCTCAAACAGAGTGTATGGACAGGCTGTGTCTATAAAGAATTCAACAGTCAGCATGATTCAATTCGGTATCCAGCCATATGCGTGCATAGCCCTCTCATCTTCCATCTGCCCAAACACACACACATACACACACGCATATACACACAGGCATGTACACACACACACACGCATATACACACAGGCATGTACACACACACACGCATGTACTAATTTGCTGCTGAATTGCCATGAATCCCACATTAAATGAACACATGCTGTAAGAATTAGCTCCAAATTTTATTAGCAAATAAATGATGAATGCATTTTTTTTTAAATACACTAATTTATTCATGGTAAGACAAATGGGGTTTCAGGGTTTTTGCCAATGTGGATTAGTGAAAATAATGTATAGGTTATATTTTTGTTTTTGAAAGCACACCACATTACATTCATTTTAATGAAGAATTGTTATCACGTTATGACGCAATTTGACAGTTTAATAAATTCATGGGCCTCTTGAAGGAAAAAAAAAAGAATGGGTGCGTGTGTGTGTGTGCATGCGTTTGTTAGCATTTATAAGTGTGTTCTCTGAACAGTTCAGGCATGATATATTCTTGTCTAAATCTGTTCTTTCTACAGTTTTAGAGGAGACAGTAAGAAGTTGTAAACAGTCTGGAGAGACATCATACCTCAGAGAGACTTGAAACATATGTTTTTGTAATAAGGAAACATTAAGCTCAAGATTGCCACAACCCGAAAGGCTGGGGTGTGATTCATTTTTCACCTAACACTTTGAATGTAACATCATTGAAAAAAACAGAGCGAAACAATTCAGAGCCTCCCTGCAAGAATGTCATTTAAGCCAGATATTCAAATTAAACAGAGAGAAGCAAAATAATCTTGACCTCTATAGCATTTTGAGTCATCATATTCATTTCATCAGAAACATATTTGCATATAAATATGCGGTTCGAAAAGAAGTTCTGCATTCATAAATGCAGGCTTTGAATTCAGTTTTTTTGGGTATTCTGCTTCCTCAGTGGGATCAGTATCCAGAGGCATTCACTCCGGTATAACCAGTGATGTCATCATCGATAGAGCAGCAGACATTCCTGTTGGTGTTTTTTCATTACAGACATTCCAACATTCAACAAATTAAATAGAATCAGACACCTATTAATTTTTCACTCTATTGAAATGTAATTGAAAATGGTGCTTGTTAATAAATGCATGCTTTTTTACTGCTCTGCGCGGTTCATTGGGGAATGCGAAGAGATACCAGAGGCATTTACTCCTTTGTAATCTGCACCTTAATATGAAACAGACCTTTGATCTTATCGTCATGAATGCGGCGGCCTGTTTTCCACCCCCTAACCCCCCCTCCTTGTTTCCTAGGTGACGTCTAACCGTGCGGCCCAGCTTGCCGGCGGCGGCGGGGGCGACCCGCAGTCCCGCGACTCATTCGCTCCCAGCCACGGGAGCGCCTTCCACATGCCGGACACGCAGCCCACGTCCACGCCCTACTACTCGTGCGCCACGCTGCCGGCGCAGCGCGTGAGCTCGCCCCTCTCCCTGCAGGCCTCCGGTTCGCCCACCAAGCTCCACCGGCTGGGCTCGGCGTCGGACGCGCCCGGCTACGCCACGCTGGGCCGCGTCTCGTCCTCCTCGCCCAAGCAGTCGCCCGGCCGGCTGGCCAAGTCCTACAGCACCAGCTCGCCCATCAACATGGCCGCCGCCGCGTCGTCCTCGTCCCCGCCCGCCTGCGTCTCCTCCTCCCCCCTGCACCAGATGAGCTCGGCCGTGGGCAGCTACGCCACGCTGTCGCCCACCAAGCGCCTGGTGCACTCCTCCGACCAGTACAAGATCTCCCACGACCTGTACGCCAACGCCACCCTGCAGCGGCCTGGCAGCCTGGCAGGTGAGTGCCCGCTGACATCACACAACCACCTACAGAACCATCATTTATGCTCCAAACATGCAGCACGCAATACTAGTGTTTTTAATGTGCAATTCTCAGTGCGCTATTTTAGGTATTTAATAGATTTTTAATTTTAATTGTGTTGTACTTGATAGTTACACTTTCTTGAGCCTGGAAAAAGGCTCATAATAGGTAAAATTCATAATAAAATAACGTAATGTTTGTAATAATAGTAATAGTAATGTACAGAATTTTTATTGAACTGTTCATGATCGCAAAGGGCTTGAAGAAGTAATTGGGGGAAAATCACCTCAACAACCATCAATGCATAACACTTATCTGGATGATACACAGCAGCCATTTTCCCCCAGAGCACTCACAAAACATAATTTGGTTTATTTTAAACCAAAGTGGCAGCTGGAAATTATGCTGCATTTCTCACTGTGCTGAAGTCTGAGAATCAAGCCCACAACCCACATGTTACTTGCCAAGTTCCCAAAATGCTCAGCACAGAACATTCCAGAAGGTGGTGGGATGGCTACTCGCTGGTTCTGAGACCAGGTGTGGTGTGGGGACCCCAGTGAGTTGTGAAGGCAGCTCACGGAGAGGCCGCAGGTGGCGCTGGGTCTCTTGTCCCTGGATTTTCTGTGCGAGGTTTCTTTTTTGTTCCCTGGTGATGTAGTGGTCCGGGTCTGTGTTCATGCCTGACTGAACTGTGTCATTAAGCCCCAAGGACATTCGCGTCTGAGGAAAGGTAACAGAGGCTAAAGCACGCCTTGTTATAGCAGGTCCGTGCTCATTTCAGGATTTCAGCAGCTGTGTGAAGCGCTCCATCTGGGTCAGTGTGTCCTCAGCACAGCTGGTGTTTTAATGCGTTCAGAGTTACATCAACCCTGATAGAGTACATTTTACTCTGATAGAGTACGTTTGATCCCTGTTGACTCCTATAAGCAGTCATATGTCAGAGCTAAATTAACAGTCCGCACAGCTCTGTCATCCAATGTGTTTTCTCCACAGTGTTGTCAGACCACTAACCATTGTGGGTTGTTCTTATCCCAGCGATGGAAAACACATTCCTGATCCAAAGTAGTACCCTGATCCAGTCCAGGTCTTACCATAAGGCATAAGCAGTCTTCTACCAACAGGGTATTCAGCAGTGACCCGTTACTAGTAACGCCTGGTCTGTGCCTCAAGAGTGTCTTTTTCTCTCTGATCTGCTTGTCCTGATGTCTGCTGGCACAGAGTCACTCTGCATCACATACTGCATTGCACATTAGAAAGAAAATGAAAGATAGAGGAAAAATACATCCAGGGACAGAAAGGAAGAGGTAGACAAAGATGGCAGAAGAGAAGTGATGGAGAGACAAGAAAGGAGAGTAAGTGAGACAAAAAGACAAGCGCAGGAGCGTAAGAGAAAGAGAGAGTTATAGGGAAAGAGAGAGAGAGAGAAAAAAAGAGATGTATCGTATGGTTTCAGTGAGCTCTTAATTATCCCAAAGGATCTTAGCAATGCCAGAGGCTTGTGGTGAGTCTCCACGAGGAGTCTGCTGGCTGGCTCTGATAAGCTTATTAAAGGGAGAAAGGGGGTCGGTTTCCCACTGTCTGTAAATGAAGGAAATGACATTATGCTGAAAACAAATAGGTCCCGCAAGAAAGAGAGGGGGAAAAAACTCTTCCTGGTGCAGAGCGCTTACACACCAAAGTCACGTTTGCTGCTTCTGCTGACTGCTGGTGACCCCAAAACAGAGCCTCCTGGGTTGTTCCCAGTTTTTCATGTCGTGCTGTTGAGGGTCCCTGCGGTCCTGGCAGGAACTGTCACATGTTTTAAAGATGAACTTTGACCCGTGTCTCAATGGGAAATATGCCTCCGGTAAATGGTTTCGGGGGGCTGCAGTGATGCATAGAGGTCCAGTGATCTCCTGTGGTTTCGCCGTTCCTTAATCTTGTGTGGGTAGAACATCCATATGACCCGAATTGCTCCAAACTGCAGTAAAATTGGAAAAAAGTTAAAAAAGAAAGAAATTGCCTCAAACTGAGATGACTGGGGTTTTTTTTTTTTGCTTCAGAAGGTGTTTTTCTCCAGCACTGTGGTAACTGAAAGCCCATTGGCTTTTGAATCACCAGTTTAAAAACACATGGTGGTAGGGTTTTTCTGTAGTCACAGTAATGGTAAAAATCTAATATTTGTCTTTACCATAAATAAAACATATTTAGAAAAAATAACATGCACCATTTTGTTTTTCTGTGTTGTTTAATATGGAAGTACTAAAATGTCATCTGGATTTTTAGACTGTGAACTAACCCAGAGTGATTTAAAATACAGCCGTTACTTACTGATTATCCACTTGGGGTCCTTGCTCAGGATGCAGCAGATGTGCCCGGGATTTGAACTTGCAACCATATGGTTACAAATCTATGTGGATACATTGCTACTGTTCTCTTTTTGGAACAGGGTCTAGGGGGTCATACAGCAGCCAGCATAGCCACCTGGGGTCGGAGCTGCGACCCCTACAGTCCCCGGAACACCACATCGACCCCATCTACGAGGACAGGGTGTACCAGAAACCGCCCCTGAGGAGCCTGAGCCAGAGCCAGGGTGACCCCCTGCCCCCGGGGCTCCCCGGGGCCTACCGTACCAGCACGGGTAAGCCCCTCCCACAAGACACGCCCACATAACAGCAAAGCACACAGTGTATATTTGTTTGGTAGTCAGACATGTAGAGAATCAGAATATTGTTCAAGGGCTTGCAATGCATGTAAAGAAATACCAGATATGCACAATGTGTTACTCATCTGGTCTTTACCTGTATTACAAGTGTTTATGGGGAACATTCTCCTCATGTTCTAAAGATCTGAGGTTTGACCGTGGGCAACATGCAAATTAACAAAGTAATCATGATAAAATGATTTTTTTTAAACAGATTTTTGTTTTTCAGTTTCTCTCAATATGGTCCTTGCCTTGAATGAGATGTCATTTTCATAATTAGGAGACGTTTGGGCACATTATTTTACTGGCAAAGATATATACAGTACATGTTAATATTTATAATTCTATTTATAGAAGTGCATTCATGTTACTCATTGATACTGCAAAACCGTGGTTTCCATGTAATTTCTGAGGTGATCACCATGTGGTCATAAGCCCATGCCATAACATGCTGAGCAGCTACATTGCTTTAAAGAGCTGCTTTGGAGATACTTGATCTTCAAACCGCAAACCCATGAATGCCCTCTGAATACTAGCCATTGTAAAAATGTATTGCCTGTAGAGTGAGGCATAAGATTATCCAGGATGCTTGTGTCCAATATACACAGCCATATTTAGAATTATATAGGAAAAAGGACTGAAGTCACTAAACTTGTACAATGTTATCCAATGACATTAATGCATTCATATCATTATATACTACATTTACTAATGACTGAGGTAATTCTTCCAAGGACATAATGACATAATGAGTAATACATATTGTGCATTGGACTTATTTGCATTTAATAAATTGGTACATTAGGCAAAAGATTTGGCCCTCACGTCCGAGCCTCACTGCCTGTTTTAATGTATTAAACAAGTTTATGCGCTCTCTTGAAATCAGCTAGACGCCGGGCGTTACATATCTCCTCTTTGCAAACACACACGTTGTGCTTTTGGCCAGAGAGCGTCTGCAGCAGCTTTTTGAGCCTGACTGACAGTGTGAAGGGTGCTCCCGAGGGACAGGCTGAGTGCTCTCTCGCTGCTTAAATGCAGGCCATCATTCAGTGGCCTTTTTGAAGGCACGGGCAAACTCACACCCTGGAGACTCCATTTTGTTTCACATTTGCAGTTTCCTACCAGGAAATTCTGCTACCGTCAGGAAATCGGCTGTGGAGAGGCACTTCAGGTCCGTGTGGCGGCTCTAGTGTCTCGAGCAACACTGCATCCTGCAGTTCCGTTGAGCTCTGATACTGACTCAACAACCTATTTAACAGACTTGCTGCAATTAATCTTTGAGCTCTCGGTTACCCTAGCCTGCCCTTTTTGTGTCATTAAAAACGGAACAGCTTAGAGATATTTCCTTGTTTGCTTTTGCTGTGACTTAATCTGCCGGCAGTAGCATGGATGTTTGATTGCTTTCCCAAAAGTGAAGGCCTTTTATTTTGATGGCGATGCTTAAGAGCCAGACCCAGACGAATCAATGGTTGAATTACATAGCATTTAAGTAAGCAAGGCTGGAATGTGCACCCAAACAGAGGTGCAGACTAATGGAAAACAGTACAAAAAAGAATGTTGCTCTCTGCACTCTCCAACACAGATTATATTATTGGAATTGGAAAATCACCAGCTTGCCTTTGTCAGGGTGAAAAGACCAGGTCTGTGTTATGAACAGATAAATGGCTTCTCACGGGGAGATGCCAATGTCAGTCACATGCTCAAATTAGTAGCAGGTGCTCAAATTGCTAACAGGTGTTTGCTAACGTGATTGGCATACTTCAGTAGCATTCCCTTCAGGTAAGAAGTAGCTCATCAACGATCGCAACATTACGTGCCGGTTCCATCGACTGTACATCCACGTCGCAAAAATAGGCAGTGAATGCGTGCAGTACATTGTGATTTCATAAACAGTGTGGCCCACACATCGAGGACAGCCAGTGTGCTCTGATGCATAAAGTCTGTTCGCACATTAAGTCCATTCAGTGTGCTTTGATGCACAGTGCATTCACACATCAAGTGCACACAACTTGTGTGTCTGTTATGCTTCAGTATGTGTGGTAACGAGTTGGATCATTTAGTTGCCGGACGCTTGTTGTTTGGCTTCACTGAATATTTTCCATATAATTATTTTTGGCCCAAGGCAAATGCTTATTCTGAATTTTTTTGTTTATCCATTATGCAGCGAATTTTGTAACCACAACAGTAAAAACACAATTAGAATATGCTAAATCTGTTGAGTAAGGCTAATTGCAGATTCATATCCTCTCCTGGACATTCCACCTTCTCTGCTTCTTATCTACACGAGGCACCAGTTGTTAACAGGGGTTTACATTGCTATATTACAGTACAGAAATCCATTGCCGCAGTACTGTACTTGGTCATGCAATTTTATGCCGTTTATTTGTTTTGGCTTCAGTGATATGCACTTGTTGTACGTCGCTCTGGATAAGAGCGTCTGCTAAATGCCTGTAATGTAATGTAATGATAGAGAGACAAGAACTGTCAATGTTAAGAATACACACCTGAGTATCTGGAAAGCCGTAAAGAATCTGAGAATTTAAGAATAATATTAGAACAGGTTTCCCAGAATCCCCTGTTCTTCCCATGCCATCTTTGTATTTTATATGCTCACTCCCTGACTGCAAATGAAGGTGGAGTCCATTAGGTGGAGCCTCCTGAACATTTTCTCCTGAATGTGTGGAACATTTTTATAAGCCAAACAGAAAGTTTGGGGGCATAAAATGTATTAGAACCAAGCTATGGGAGTAAACAGTGTAACTTTCAGTTATGTACTGTAACTCTCCTAACATAAAGAGTTAACCAGTACATTTGGGGGGGCTCATAATAACCTTGCAGCATTAAGCACAATGCTTGATAATGCTTTGTTTCTTCAAAGGGCGTCTGTCGCTCATGTATCTTAACTAAAATTAAAATTTCATGCATGAATAATCCAAATTGGGTCACTTTTTAATGTGAGGGTTTGTCTAGCTTTTGTTCAGACAATGAATAGTGATGGAGTTCAAACACTTGAATTAAGATTAGCCTATATTAAACCCAGTCAGTAGCTGTACAATCCATTGCATTTGTGGTGTTTATGATTTTCCTTTTGTTTTCTATTTTGCTTTGTGGGGAAACTGAAGGTGCAGCGCTCATTTAGCTCTTAAAAAATCACAACACAAAATGAACAGAAAGATTGAGTGGATTATTGGTCTGTTGACTCAAACTGAAGAAACAAATCACCTCCTCTTTCCTTTCATCAACTTCCCTAATTTGCTTATGCACTTTGCTTGAACAACAGCCAGTAAGGCACTGTTTGTGGATGAATGATGCCAGTGCAAGTTAAAGTATGAAGGGATTAAGACAGATCTTTAGGATATGAGGCTGTAGAGAATGACTCAGTTAAGACAGCTCTGTGGAGCACCATATTGTCATAGACGATGTCTGAATTTAATTAAGACAGCTCTGTTAGGCATACATTTTTAGAGAATGACTGAATTAAGACAGCTCTGTTGAGCCAAATGCTGTTTTAGAGGATGACTGGATTAAGACAGGTCCATAGGGCATGCTGTCTTGGAGAATGACTGAATTAAGACAACTCTGTAGAACAAATCTAAATTTTATCCTTCAACCTAAACAGAAAACTCCTCATCATTCTAGTACCAGCCTGTTCTCAAAGGTCTCCACTGCACAAGATAACGTGAAAAGTTTCAGACGTTAGCATAAATCCATTCAGCCAATTTCCCTTTCCCAAAGACATTTTAAATATTTAGCAGACACTATTATCCAAAGCAACTCCGACAACTTATATTCTTTATATCAAATCAATTGCTTGGTTTTTTTTGTTTTTGTTTTTGTTTTTTTTAGAAAAAAAAGAGCTCTTCTGCATTTTACCCTGAAGTGATTTTAACCAGAAATGTTAAATAATAACTTCAAACATCACAACAAGTTACTGTAAGCTCTGAGTGAAGAGAAGCAGTTGAGAGATAAAGTTGGTTTGGGGGAGCATAACTTCTCAAAGTCAAACTGTTTATCTGAAGCCAGACTCTGTCAGTGCCTTTCCCAAGGGCTGTGTATCAAAGTTGTCCCACGCTTAGCTGTCTTAACAGGAATGAATAAAACATTCACACATTGTACCTCCCTCTCTACCGGGCAGCTGTTGTCAGACCTGGATCTGCAACAATATTTGTCTTTTATTTTAAAGGATGTTTGTTTTGGTTTTTTTTTTGTTTGTTTTTGTGAGAGACTGTGCTGTGAATGACAGGTTTGGGAAGCTTAGGTCGCATGATCCATGTTGTTCTTATCATGCATATTTTTATATTTTTGGATCGCGGTGAAGAAGGGAAGGAATTAGTGACTGCGAAGATACAAAACGACAAAAAGTTTATTTTTCTGTTTCATGTGAAACAGATTTGTTGAGAATTGTTTTGCATTTGGGTGTAGCAAGCCTCAGATCAGTTTGGCTCAGTTTGTTTGTTTATTTATTTATTTATTTATTTATTTTAGAAATAACAGGTTTACAGGACTACTTTGTGATTGGATTAGACTGGCTGACTGGGCCCAGTAGTACTAAGTTTGATTATTTTCCTCAATTCTTTTGCTTCAGCATTGCCAACTCTGAACAAGAGCTATGAAGCCTAACAATCAGCTAAACGTTGTTTGCCATAGAGAAGTACTCTTAGACTGAAGCTGAATTGGGTGATTCTTGGGCCTTTGCTGGGTGGGGCATTGTTGGCCCTGTGGGTTGCCAGTCCTAAGGCCCACTGATGAATTGTGTCAGGCTGCAATGGCACTGCAGTGTAGCTTAATGGGTAGGAAACTGGACTTACAACTCTGAGGTTGTAGGTGCAGGTCCCTGGAGATCTGTGCTGTTAAACCCTTAAATACGGTATTTAACCTGCATGGGTTTAGTGAAATATCAACCAATTGATAAAATGTCGATAGTGGCAGTGGTTTGTGGGTAAAAATAATGTCAGTTGTGTATGTTGTTGTGGATAAGAGTATCCGCTCAATTCCTGAAATGTAAATGTCATATCGGTCACATTCACTGTCGGATAGCTGATTATTTTAATGCCAGCTTTTTTTTGGCCTTGGTTGCAGAAAGCATGCCCCATTATTATAGTAACCTGGAACTGTTTTACCAGCCGTCCCTTTTTTAACAGACATTTTCCCTTGAAACCACTGAAAAACAAATTTAGTATAGTGATACATATCGTTGCTTCCTAATGGTGGTGACAGAGGTGAAGCTTAGCAGAGAATCTGTTAAGTTTCAATGAGACATACAGCATGTTCATGGCTTTCAAAGTCATAAGACATAATGAAATGGTTTTTAGTCTTGAACACACACCAATGCACCAGTGCTCATACATGATTGTTTAACTGGTTGTGTCGCTGTATGAAGAGTTCATCCAGACAAATCGATTTCTGTAAAAGTACTCTTTTCCTTGATTACACCTATTCAAAATCCAGAGAAAGTGCTCTTGTGGGAAGTATAATTTCCTAAATCTTCCTTCAGATGACTTGCCTGACTGTCTGCGAAGTTCATTTTCTGAGAATGTCCAATATGGAAACAATCCCAAGGTTACCGCTGATAATATTTCAGCATTATCATATTTCAGCATTACCGCGCACCCTTTCGGCTGCTCGCAGACAGCTTTGCTTGGAAGCTGTGCTGTGGGTGAAGTCTTTTCCTCGCATTCTGTCTCGTGACAGAATATGTGGGATAGTGGATACGGGAGCCAGAATAAATGTGAGACCCTATGGAATCCTCTCATGTTTGAGTATACAGTCAAAGCTCACTGCCAAATGGGGAAAATGTGTTTTTTTTCCCCCCTCTGTTTAAAGGGGGAGGGGAAGTAACACTTTGACTCCAATTTGGCATCTTTATTTACCTTCATATAAATGTGATGTTTGGGGGTTTTTTTCCTTCAGTGAAATACACTATTATCCTTGAATTATTTCCATAACACTATAAAAATTGTGTGTGAAATTTATGAATTGTAACAGACCTCTGACTTGAATGTTGCCTTTTAGGAGGCCAGTGGCTTGATGACACCTAACAGTTAAATTTAATATAACATGACACAGCAGCCAAAAATCACTATGCTAATTAAAACAATCAGTATTAGGCTTGTGAAATCTTGTAAAGACAAACCGTCAGATAAACGTGTAATGTCACTGAAACTGCGGTAATAAAAGCGCTGTGAAACGGGAACTGATAAATATCTTGTTCCATAAACAGTTGGCTTCCTTGTCTTACTGTGTTTGGAAACCTTGCAGTTGAAGCCCTATGCTGTTGATGCCTCTTGTTTTGTGAGCATGCTCAGACGGGGACACCTTCTTGATTTGAAACTTGAGGTGTTGACCGCAGATGTAAACTCTCTGAAAATGTTAGTGTCATATTGCAAGATGTATTGTTTTATATTACAGGAATGCTGTATTTGCTTATATTAAAATGCTGCATGCAAATTGCATGCTATTATAGCAACAGTGTCAACAGGTAGGCATTACTTGACAGGAAGCAGGAAATGGCATCACACCAAGCTTTCCACTCAGCAGTGAATCACTCCATTTGTAAAACAAACTGTTAAAAGGTGATGTGATTCAGGCTAATTTAGTGGTGTGAACTGTTGTAACCCCTCTTCCACTCAGGCATGCATCTTAACAATCAGTTGCAGATTCAGCTGTAGGCACGCAAATACACACACGCTCTCTCTCTCTCTCTCACACACACACACACGCACACACTTGTGGGGATGACGGATTGAGGTGGTAAGTCAATATGAGGGGGCTCCTGGTGAGTCATGGGGGGAGGGGGGCGGCAGACACTATAACTGTGTTTTGATTTACGGGGACGGTCATCTCCTCTCTCTCTCCCAGCCTGCCCCACAGACGGGAGAGATGAGACGCGGGGGGTGGGGGTGGGGGAGCATTCATTGCCGCCGCCAACAAAATGTGTGGGCAACATAGTGTCAGCCAAGACTTTATTAGACTTCTCTGTGTTTAATTTACAAGTTTAATGAGGGTGAACATGTCATTTTTATTGAAAAATTATTATTTATTAATAATTGAATGTATTTTAATGATATGTATATTTTTTTCCTTTCTGACTTGCATCAAGAGCATGATAGCAACAGAAATGTTATTGGAAATAGAGGCTCTGACTGGCTGTCCCTGTCTAATTAACTGGAGACCTGTGGTGATTATTTTGTTTTTACAGTTAAGTAGGCATGTAATGGCTTTCAATAATAACACCATTCTGCAGATGAAGGCAGCATACTATATCAGTATATACTGTAGCCTCCCCCATAGAAAGTGTGTTGTTTTTTTAATGAAAGTAGTTAATACACTAAGAAAACAGCCCTCTGAGACGCACAAGTCCTCTGTTCAGCAGCGTACTTTGTCCTTAGTAAGTGTAGCCTCTTATCAGGATTTCTTAGGCTACCCTTTTCGTTAGTGTCGGTGACTGCAGAATTAATTACCTGCAGTAGCTTCTGCATGAATTAATCTCTAAAGTAAATACAGTCCTTTTTTTGTGCATTCTGTGTCCAGTAAAGGTTTTATGAGTTTTTTTTTCTGCAGTTTTTCCTAAATAAATACAAATATAATATAAAAATGGGGTTTATTTAGCTGTATTTATTTTATTTATTTATTTTTGTGCATTGTCTCTACTGTAAACTTAGCGATGGTTTTTTTTTGTGCTCTGTCAGCAGTAAATACGGTGTTGGGATATTTGGTGCGCTCTCTGTACAGTAAATACGGTCCTCAGTTTGTATGCAGTGAGTCGCGCGGCGTCACAGCGGATGTGCTTGTGTGGCATTATTGAGCAGTCTCCTGGTGCGTGTGTGTGGTGCCGGGGGGTCAGATTGCGGTGACTCCTGCAGATGAGATGGCCTAATAGTGCCTCAAGGTCAACAAATATCCTCTCCTCCGGGCTCTTCCACACAGGCGGCTCTCTCTCGGAGTCTCTTCCGGTCTCGGCAAAGACATCAAACCCATCCACCCTTGTTAAGGCAAATAAGAATCGTGTCATTCCTTAAGAGGAAGTAATGTATGTCAAGACATGATTAAGTATGCCTTGGAAAAAAGAAAAAAACATCTTAACGTTCAGTTATACTATTGAATATATTCCATTACATGTACTTTAATGTAAAAGTCCTAGCCTTTGACAGGACACAGAATAATACTAAACTTTGCGTGGTGCAAACTCATTTACGGTCGTAAGTATATTACTCACTAACATTGATAGATATATCACTGACAGGTCATGTGATACCGTGAGAATATCTCAGCGGGGTGTTGCCGGAGTTACATTTCCAGGATTTTCCCGTTATCTGCCCCCAATTGTTATTACCTATTGCCATTTCATGCTTTTTTTCTCAGCTGGGATGAATTAGTTCTAATCACATATTTTAATATCAATCCGAACGTCTGTGCACGTCGCTGCACGTCGCACTCGCATGGTTCCTGATGGCTGTCATCTGTCTTCTCCTTCCGCGGCTTTAGGCATTTGGAGCCCTGACAGTCTCTCCTGTTGATCTGTCCTGGACTGAATGTACGACACGTCCTAATCGGCCTCCGTTAATGTGGCTCCGCGCAAGCATACATTTCGGCGAATATCGCAGCTCTGCGTACGATCCGTACAAAATACCGCCGTTCAGCGAATTAGCATTTATATTGACACGGAAACGCACATGCAGCCTTCTCTATCCAGAACAAATGGCGCAACTTCATGCTTCCTATTTATATAGCCAACAGCTGGGTATTTACAGAGGCTGCTCAGGTTAAGCAATTTACATTACCCAATGGCAGTATCCCGTATGGGATTCTAAAACGTACCAATGAATGAAAAACGGACGGCACCCGATAAGATATGTGAAATTTCTGCTTTTCGTGATACTTGGGCACAGTGCGCTTATGCATCAATAAAAACCGTTATCGAAGTATTTGTGCTGTCTGTTTTTTTCTTTCTTCTTCTTCATTTATTTGTAGTGGGATTGATACTCAGTATTTCCAAGGTTTCATTTGCTACAGATTCAGAACCATAACTGTGAGGCACTAAGCACAGCACCCACAAATTATCTTCAGACACAAAGTGGACTCGTGTCCGTCATGACTGTATATCCATCTAATGTGCAATATTCCTGTATTGGAGTCCATTCAGTTGAAATTCAGTCAATAAGGGGCGTGAACTGGAAATTAAATTCATGACCTGAAATATGGCCTTCCGGTTTGTTTAGGGATTCGTTCATTAATTAATAGAAATACAACCTATTTCCTGGATTGACTGAATTGGAATTAAGACCCACAACTCTGCAATGTATGTACTGTATATTAATTATGTTAAGGGAATAATGAAGGAATAAATTGTGTTGATGCTTGGCAATGCTGGTGTATTTTACTAGAAGCAATCTGGTCAATAATCTGCATACCTGACTTCACAATTTATGCTTTGAATATGCTGCCACCTTTATACTTCATAACATGTACAGTTAATGGCTGCATTTAAGAGGAAATTGATTAATCAATCATTGACTAATGCAGTCAATGAATAATTAATCAATGAATGCACAAAGACAAATGAGTATTATTTATTTGTCTATGCATATTTATGTTGCTGCATGAAAAGAACAATAGGTTTCCTTTGTTGATTTTTGGATTTTACAACATAAAAGGCATCAATGGCTGTTCCCAGGGAAAGAAAGTCAATGTAAACTGCAGTTGTTTAATGTGTTAATGTGTTAATGGAGTTTGGGAAAGGAACATTTGGAAGACCGCCACGCCGATAGCCCCCGTCAGGTCTGCTGCCTCACAAAACTGATTTTCAGATGCTTGGTACATCCAGCAAGTGCATTCCCAGGGTTTTATGATCACGCATAAGCACCTTATATCCATGTTAATGGACCTTTAAGCAAGCGGAATCAAGCTTTAATTCCTGTTTAAATGTGGCTCTCATGTATAAAAGGTGATGAAGATGTTCTGCAGTGTACCGCTCTGTGCTGTGTGCTCTGTGCTGTGCAAGCTATGCTCTGTGCTCTTCACTCTGACTGTGTCTCTGCACCTCTTCTCTCTCCCCCTCTTATGTCACCAATTCTCTTGTATTTGGTGTGTGTGTGTGTGTCCGTGTGTGTATTTTTGCTTACGCCCATGTGTGCGTTTGTGTGTTTTGTTGCTTCTCCTCCACCTTCAGACCCAGTAAACCAGTTCTGTGAACAGGTCCTGAACTTTCTGCTCTGTCCCCACTTTCCTGCCGTAGCCCCGCCCTCCCCTGGTGTTGACTCCGTCCCGTTGCAGCGCACTGGAAGCCAGAACGCCACGGGAACGTACCAGCGGGCCAGCTATGCCTCTGGCCCCGCCGCCAACTACGCCGACCCCTACCGCACTCTGCAGTACTGCCCGTCCGTGGACTCTCCCTACAGCAAGTCAGGCCCCGCCCTTCCACCCGAGGCTGCTCTGGCCCGGTCTCCCTCCATCGACAGCATCCAGAAGGATCCCAGGTGAGCAGGAACGCTGTTTACACTCCATCTCTCTCTCTCTCTCTCTCTCTCTCTCTCTCACTCTCCCCCTCTCTCCCTCTCTCTCTGTCTCCTTCCTTTAGAAACACACGTCACTCTGTTGCCCTTGTTTTATTCTGTGTCCTACTCACCAATCACTCGCCCCATCACTGGCACTGGCTTTATTTTTTTTTTTTATTACGTTTTTTTTGGGAGGGATGCACCTTTAATAACATTATTAATAATTGTAATAATCATATTAACAAAGCATGCTTTAGTTCATAGTTCTCTATACCCTTTGGTTGTTCTGAATGCCTAGGTTTATGATTGTAAAAGTGCTTTTACTGAAAAAATAAGGTGTTATCGGCATGGTTCCATACATGGTTATTGCTTAATTGTTCTATTTTCTTTTGTTTAATTTTGATTGCATTATTATTTCTGTTGGTTTAAAACAGAAAAGAACATTTCTGTTTTAAAAGTATTCCATTCATCATCTTCAAGCCTTCATGGTTTGACCACTTTTGTAACACAATACTTTTTTGTTGTTGTTGATCTTGTTTTTTATTTATGTGTCATTTTAATCGATGGAAGGTGCAAGTAGGTTGTTAAGTTTAAAAGGCAAAAAAAAGCTAATTTAAATAAACATGAGCCACAAGGCTCATGACCAGACCAACATAGGCACCTTTATTAGTGAAACTACTGTAGCTCAGGCTAAAATCTTTCAGCCGGCTAATGTGAATCATTAGTTTCATAATTTAAATCGGTTTAAAGGAGTCATTCACTTCCTGGGGTGTTATTAATATTATTTCAGTTTTAATGAACGGGTATGATTGGCCCAGACAGTTATTGTATGTTATGAAGGGTGTTTCAGAAAGAAATTTCTGAAAACAAACCAGATTAGCAATGGCTAGCTTAGGGGTAATCTTGGTTTAAAGTCAGAAATAAATAATTAAATACTACTCGACAGGTAACTCCAAAACAGCTTGTGCAGTGACATTATGCTCTCAGAGACCGTACATTGGTATTAACTGATTAATTTAGCAATTTCTTCAGTCTTATTTTCGGTTGGAAAGATTCCTTATGACAATAAGACAACGCAGCCTCAGACCACTGCACTCAGTATTCCTATATCATCAGTACTACATCTGCAGAGAAGAAAATTACTGTTTGAGAGAGAAGACCTCAAAGCAAGTTTCTGTTTCTGTGCAATTCCAGCTTGTTAAATTTCGATGAAACGATCTTCACGTCACCTTCGCAAACTACCTTTAGACAACCCTGATCTATTGAAAATGGGGATAGTTTTCCTCCAATGGAATGTCAGCTCGCCAATATAAATTCCCTCTTCAGACTCACAGCTTCAAGGTCTTACCCTCAAATACTGACTCAAATCAAATATGGTCCTCAGGACCTTGAACCGAAAAGGAAAGTAGTACCGGCATAACATAAGAACGGATGTTTATTTTTATAATTATGAATAAATGTATCAACACTGGAGTCATATCGCTGTACAAGCTGGTGTGGAGTTGAATGAAGTGTATATTTTCTGCCTTAAACCTCAAACCTGCAATTGCCCCTATACCAGCCAAACATGCACTAAAAGTGAAATAATATTTTAAAAAACTGAACTATCTCTTTAAATAATGTGTTTTGAAACACGGAAGTAAGATGATTTATACTTCATTAAATGTAAGCTCCTCTGTACCTTAACATTTAACGTTTTGGTATAAATTTTTTAGTTCAATAATCTTCGCCAGGAATTTCCTAATATAAGGATATTTTTCCGTGCTAAATTTGCAGTTATGTTTACTAGAACACAATTTAAATGCTTGATGTTGATTTTATTTTTCTACACATAAGATTTATACCTGTGCACAAGTGCTACACAATATTAGCGAGCATGGTTTCCACACCCTAAGCCTGTGCTGATCTGTCTTGACGCACCAGAGAGAATAGCATTTTCTTTCTTTCCCTCTCCGTTTATTCATGTATTCCCTTTTTCTTTATTTAACATTGCTTCCTGCACATTTTGCTCACGTTGGCATCCAGTGGTGTTCAGTCAGCTAGGTGTTGTGCTCTAAGCATGCTAATAAGGACAAATCTGCAAATTAACACAGTCAATCAAGGACCTCTCTGTATACAGGACAACCCATTCTGCTTTAAATTTACTGGCTGCTCCATATTTCACAACCTGCACAGTTAATTATGTATTACTTCATTGATTAATCATTGATTGGTAATCATAGATCTCATTAATTATATGTTAATTTATATTTATCGCACCCACAGATTTCAGTCCATAATGCATGTCCAAAATCAAGTGTTATAAGAGCAGGAAAAAAAATGATCTATAAAACTATTAAAAAGTATTTATTTTAATGTCAATCTCCTTCATGCGAGACACCTACCTTTTTCTTTCTGCCTGTCTCTCGATAGGTACGACCCTGAATTCCTTGTCTGGAATCAAAATCAAGCCGAGCACAGAATGACAAAGTAATCAAACATTTATTTTTACATTTTATTCTGATCTTTTTTTTTTGTTTCCCACTGTTGCTAGTCAGCTCAGCACATGTTGGAGCGCTACCTCTCTTTGAACTGCTGTCTTGGGTGATTGTATCGTAGATGGCTTAGCTTGTCATTGCAGAGCTTAGCAGCGCTTGATTTGAAAGGTGGACTGGTGCATTACGGACAGGTGTGTTGCAGCGTCTGTGACCGGAGTCAGTCGAGGTGTTAGACACATGAAGAGCCTTCTGCTTTATGCAGAAGGAAGGTCTTTACAATTGAAGGACTCAATACTTTGCTTGAACTGTGTTTGATCACTTTCAAACACTTCACTGTGTGGTAATGGAGGTGCATTTTTATGCATCTATCTGGTGAAAGTGTTTGTGACTAATTTGCTTAAAGGGGCAATTCACCCAAACATAAAATAAGGCTATATTTCCATTTACCAGGAGTGCAATCTATCTATCCAGATAGTTTTGTTTAGATTTGACGAGTTTGCTACATATCTGCTGCAGCTCACCCAGATACAACAGACATCAATAGGGCCAATGTTTGGGGTGCTCAGAGCACAACATCCTTTGTATCTGGGTGAGCTGCAGTGAATATCTAGAAAACTTGCCAGGTCTCGGCAAAACTGGATGGCTAGATAGCACTCCGCGTAAGTGGAAATATACATTTATTTTATTTTTGGTGAACTCCTCTTTTATTTTAAGAATTATTACCCATAAGCCTCAGTCTGCATTCTGGGCCAGCAGCGTTGCTGTCTGAAATGCCTCGCCGTATTCAGCACAGATCTTTCAGTGCGAGAGCCTGTAAGTCGCTGCTCTGCTATACAATCACTTCAGTCTTTGGGTTTTGCAATGAGATGGAATGTTCAGGTACGTCTGTGGAATTAGATTGAAGTTTGATGTGTGGAATTGTGGAATTAGATGGCAGTTGTAAGATTGTGAGTTGCATTGCTTGTGGAAATAGATGCAATTTCAGGTGTTTTTGGAGATGATGGATATTTTTTGGTGGATATTCTGATTAGATATAGGTGGTGCAGAACTGTTTTTCTCTAGGGTTGTTGTTTTGTTATTTTTTTTGGGACATGCAGAAATATCATGCGCCTTTGCTCCATTCTCACATTATTTTTTGACATAATTCATTGTCATTTCACAATATTCTTTTGGGCGGCGTGAATCGTATTTCCGTCTGTCATGTTCTGAAGTTACAGAGTATCATGAAACCCTCAGGAAAATGGAACTTCTGGAAAATGTTGAGTTTTGTGCTGTGAAAGGAAGAATGGGTCACCTGGGCCCATCTGAAAATTCAGTCAACCATTTCAGGTCTTAGTTATCGAAGTTAAAAACGTCCTTCATGTACTGTAATCAGTAGAAACTGTTCAGTTGTTATCTTTAATTTAAAACTGAACACTGTTTGACACTTGATGAGTTACAGAAATTGGCAATGTAAACAGCATACTGTGATTAATTAACTTCACATTGATACAAATATGCATGTTAGCAAGGCTGAAGCGTATGTCACTGTGCATTTTATCTGTGTTAGTGTCATTAAAGTGCATAATCTATTTGTAGTCAAAGACACCCTGAGCTTTATTTACATTGTAAATACCAGTCTGTTGTATAATGCATAAAATGAAACTGGTCGCATATATTTAGATGTGCAATACACAAACGGCTTCACTGTTCAACTGAAATGTTCAATGTCTTGGTATGAGAGCATACACATATAAAAAGGGGCAGTAATGGAGGGTGTAAATTTTAAGATAAGCTTTAAGTGGGCTTCGCTTCCAGTGCTTTCAACCCATCAACCCATGCTTCCCATACACCGAATAAAACAAGAGGCTAAGAGTTCTGTAAATTTGAACCGTTCACACCTCTGCAATGTTGCTGTCTGAAGTCTAACTCCAGCTTGTGTTCATGAAAAGATTTTCTATGCTTGTCAGTAATCATCTGTGTTGTGCAGTGGTTCATTGAATGTTCAGAATTTTCCACTGTGGGAAATCCTTTGCTTGCTTCTCTCTGAAGGCTTACTTGCTTATTGGCTCTGTGGTTCTAGTGTAATCCACCTGCAGCATGCTGCGCTGGCTTAGGTGCTTTGGAAGCTGCTGATCTTATTGGAGCCAAAATGGAGGCTCCCCCATAGCAATTTGAAGCAAGAAAGGGAGACATTTCCAGATATTTTGCACCCAACAGACAGCACATGATGGCCCATGCAGTCATGTGACCAAGCGCAGAGGGATAATTGGTTGAAACGGTCCATTCCTCACCAAGAGGGCTTGCTTGTGCTTCGTCATAGCCTGTTAATTTCTGCAATATCCAGCAGGTGAAGCAGACTTCCTACACAAATCTGGCAATTTCTCTCCACCATAAAACAGCATACGTAGGGTTGTTTCATTTTCTTCTTCTCATGATTATCTTTGCATGGCAGATGCCCATAGCCAGGGTGACTTACAGCTTCCGTCATTCCCATTAATACAAATGGGTAGAATGCGGAATGATGAGATGGCTGTGTAGAACACTGCAGTGGTACCCGTGAGCCTGAGTACACTCAACCTGAATTGCTTCATTATATTATCCAGCTGTATGAATGATTTTCTGGTTTGTAAATATAATCTGTGTAAGTTGCTCTGTATTAGAGAGGGTGCTAAATGCTGATCTGTAAATATCAAGCGGCTTACTCTGGGGCTCAGTAGGGCTGCCTTATTTAAGGCGTAAAATCTGTGGCCTTCCGGTTGCATGCGCAGATACCTGGCTGCTGATCTGTGTGACTGCATTATATTTATATAAATTAGCATCTTTAACAGCAAGGTAATGTCAGTCCGTTTGTGCATACCTCTACAGCTCACGAGAAACCAAATGCAAGGCAGCATAGACACATGCTGGAAACTGCTCAGTAAAATGTTCATTGTTAACTATGACGCAGAGAACAATTTATTCCTCTGAGACTCATATTACCTCTGCTTGAGTTAAATTAATGCTACCATTTGAGTGTGCTCATAGCTACCACTGTGCTGGAGACGAGAGAACGGCTGGACTATTGTTACGCCTCACCTCAACCTATTCTGAGTGCTGTGTAGAGGGCTGACGTTTGAAAGACAAGTTGAAATTGATATAAATTGCGCCAGTCTCTTATTACTGAAGAGATAGAATTCGAGTGAATGCGTTTGATTCTGTGTTTTCATTTAGGCTGAGATACTGCATACTGGTTCTGTTTTCTGAGTGGCCGAGATGCTCTAAAATAAGACCTTGGAAGAAAATTTTACAAATATCATGGTGTTAATGTGTCACTTTGTTGGACTTACGCATGCTGTATGTTAAATCCTCGTATCCACGAGAATTATTTGTGTATCAGATGGGCTACTGTTCAAACAGACTGGAAGGAAAATTAATGAGAAGCAAATCACCATTTTAATGCCCTGGCATGAGTCAACAAATGTGCCATTAATTACAAACACAAAGTCAAAATGGTCTTTTTTAGAAAAGCTTTGATGTGCAGAAAAAAGGCACAGCGAATCCATTCCATTGCGGGTGATGTGGTTGGTTGAGTCACCGCCTTCAGAAGAGAACCCCGCCAATTTTGATCCTCACCCCCCTGTTGCTGGGATGATGTCACCTGCTAGCCAAAGCAAAGGGCAGCCTGATTGGTCACCACAGTGTTGCTTGGGGTCTGGAGTCTGGGGCGGGGACCACGGTTTTCTGTATGAAAATTGGTGATGGGCAGGTTGTCCGTCACTGTTCTGACCACAGACAACAGCCACTCTCAGCCTGACGTGCTCAGGTTAGCATCACCCCTCTCTCTCAGAGATGTGCTGTGGAAAATCATGACTATATCATTGTATAAAGTCAAGTATAAACTGTGGTTTTGCCCACTTACGCCTCTCTCTGTCTATCTTTTTGTTTATTTTTCATTATATATATATATATATATATATATATATATATATATACACACATATATATTATAGAGAGAGAGAGACAGAGATTGAGGACAAGAGCACGTTTAATTCTTGACTATACAATGATATATATGTATGTGTATATATGTTTTGGAAGATCAAATGTTGTCATGTTTGCCTATATATAGTACATAAACCATAAAATGAGGTCTTCCAGAAGTAATTTGTTATTTAGATCTACTGTAGCCTGTCTGACCCTTGAACCAGGGCAATGTGCCTTTGATTTGCATTTGTTTAGAATCCTGAGCATATGCTTCTGAGTCGTCATGGTAACTCAGCCATGGAAAATGTAGGTACAGGAGGGCATGATTGAGCGCACTGGGGTCAGTGTGCATTTGGAAGAGATGTCTTGAGTATTGCATTAATTACAGTTGAACCATCAGTGTTCCTGTGCCTTAAGTAATCAGAAATACTGTTTTTTGTATACATTGGCTTTATATAATAATAAGAATAAGAATAATATTTGTACTTATGAATTATGACTGACATGACTTTGGGTGATTACATCTACAGAAAAAGTGTTATTGGTGGATTTTTGATGGATGTGTTACTGTTTAGCTGTTGAGAGTGTTACTTAGTCTTTTTATGAGGAAAGAAGTTCTAATTGGATTCCCTAACTGCCACCGTGTCCTCGCTCTCTCTCTGGGCAGTGCAGTTTCATGCTTTCATATTGCTCAGGTGATGGTCTGTTAAAAATTACATTTTTAATTTATAGATTTAACTGTGAACAACTTTCACAAACTCGCTTGTAATTAGAACACCCACCATCTGCCACCTGCTGCTGGTGCATGTTGTCAGAATGTACTAAGATTCAATGGTGTTGGACTAACTGGCAAACTGTGTGTTTAAACAGATGTCTGGATTGTCTTCACTTTGCTCTTACCTTTGACTAACAGCCTCTTGCATTTTTTTTTGCAGTGCTCACTGTATCTCTGCCAAAATAATTTTACACTTCCCAAGTTCAGATGGTCAAGTGAAATCTGTGCCAAGAATTAAAAGCATTTAAACCCTTAGATGGGTATAAACAGCCATACACTCCAGGCTCTGAAATGAAACCACAGCATTAACATTTAACCCCAGAGTGACCCATGAATGGTTCACACTGTAATTTATCTTCAGACTATTATATCAAGGTGTAAAAATGCTTTGCAGTGCCTTTCCTTTCACTATCACTGTGTACTCTGCACTGTTATTTGTACGTTGTTCTTTGCATCTATGGTACTCATTTTCTGTACGATGACCTGCAAAATGAAATTGCTGACAACCCTAAGGATAATAACTTTGAAGTTTTTTGAATAAGAAGGAGTTTGCATAGTTCTGTTGATATGTGCCAGAGTACACCTGCCTGGTGTTGTCTAATAAATCAAAACTGATAAGCAATTAGTATGTAGATTTTGACTCTTACTTAAAGGAAAGAGAGTGCAAGAAAGGTAACATGATTGAGTTGTCTGTGTAGGCTTTTTGAAATCATAGTTTAATTACCAGCCTTGCTTTTGGTCATGTGGTGTTGAACATTTTATTCTCTCTGGTATTTCTAGCACGAATAATTATCTCCTTATGTTAATATGCAAATGACCAGTCATCATCCTTTATTGAGTCTATTTACTGAGTAAATAAATGTCTTCATTTTTTGCTGAAGTCTTGAAACTGGTATGCCAGGTTAGGCTAAACACCAGCAACCAGAACATAACTCATCATAACAAATTTTTTTTAGCATGATAATTCTAATTGTCGTGATTAAAAGCATTCCTTGATTAATTAGTTACACTTCAATTTACAACGTGACACAAAAGAATATGTGAACAGTTTTAGAAGTGTGTTTGTGTGTGCGTGTTCATTCTTTCATGGTTCTGTGAGATAATTTTGGACTGCTTTGTGAGGGGGAAACTCGAATATCCTAGTTATCTTAGGAAGTATTATGCTGTACAGTCAGAATTACATTAGCACTGTGCTTACTGCATTCCAATATGAAATTATATTTTATGAAATATGGTTTTCTCAGGTGTTGAGGTCAGGCCTGTGTTGCACCATACGTAATCAATAGCAGAAGCAAGGAACATTTTCTCTCTACAGGCTGGACTTCTGGCTTGACCTTTAACAAAGTCGTGTAAGAAATCAAGCAGTAACAATCAATTATTTCAGTCACTGGGCTTGATGACATGTTGTGATTAAAAATAAGAAGGCAGAATGAAAAGTTCCAGCAGGGCAAGGGAAAAATATGGTGTTTAGTGCTATAATGTGTGTGGGTGCATGCGTGTGCGAGTGCGTGTGCGTGCGCTTGTGCGCGTGCGTGTCAGTAGTGTGATGTAAGAGGCCTTTGTTGTTCAGTCTTGTTGTTCAGTCACCTGTGACCATTGTCGTTGAAATCAAAGAAAAGTATTGTGCAAGAAAACAGCTTGCTTCAGCTGGTTTCTTAAAGTTGAGCACAAGTATCAATCAGTTTTAGGTTGCAGTTTTGCAAACTGAGCCTTACGTAGGATTCCCATATTTAGCAACAAGCCTTTTCCTACTATCCCATAATTAATCTGGCTTTTTGCCATGTTTTTTATTATTATTAATTAATTAATTAATTTGTTTTCTTATTTATGGAGAGGGCTGGGTCTGCTTGGTGGCTCATCACATTAAAACACTTTTTAGATTCCGGAGGTGGAAAGTCCAGGGTTCAGAAAATAAAATCCTGCCATGTGTTTCTTCCACTCATGAACTCAGCCAGCTGATTTCACTAATTGGTTGTACCTCCTAGCTGAAGAATTATGCTAATTTGCAAATCCATGTGATTGTAACAAAATACTGGGAAGGACTTTTACTTTCTGAACCTGGATTTTCTACTTCTAGTAGTAGCCAGTTGTAGCGCACAGTAATGGCTGTAATAGTGGCAGTTTAGTGGGCTTGCAGCTCTAAGGTTGTAGGTTTGATTACCAGATGGGAAACCGCCTAACCCCTAAGCAAGGTACTCATTTCCTTTGGTAAATATCCTGCTGTATAAATGGATTTTATGTAAAGAGTGTAAGCTGTGTAAGTTGTGGATTATGCATTTAAGGCATCTGCTAAATGCATTAAATGTAGCTGCAGTGTTACCCAGGATGAGTGGATTGTATTCAGTGGTATGTCCTGTGCCTCCCTGGACGCTTACGACTTCCTGTGGTCAACCAAGCACCTGCAGTCTCAAAAAAAAAAAAAAAATAGGATAAGCACTCTGGTATATAAACTATAAACTTACAGTTTCTGGTAATATAATTTCTGGTAAAACAGTTAATGCACAAAGAAGAGGCCTAGATTCCAAAATCACCAACATTTCAAGTGGCAATTACATTTGTAATTGGAAGGGAAGGTAGAGAAGGTGTTTTTTTGAGAGGGAAGTATAGGATACATAGGAGAAGATGTGTAAGAGGAGAATGAGAATCAGAGTGGATAATGGGTGGGATCAGGTTGGGGGGTGGTGTATTTAGATGGAATCAAATGTGGGATAATTTTCTCTGTCATCCCCCGAAATACAGTAAGCTCCATTGTTTTGTGTATGTTCTAGCTACAAGCTAATCTGTTGCGTAAAAATCACTTAAACTTAGGCAGCTCGTCACTCCCCCTGCTTTGGTCTCCCTCTCTGAAGTGTAATACAGCACAGAGGGAGGGAGGGAGAGAGCCGCTGGGTGGGGGGGGGGGGGGGGGGTGACAGCGCATTCATTAACGTATTTATTCTGAGCCATGTCCGCACCTTGGCGTCTGCTCTGTGAATGAGCTGACAGTTTGTTGTAATTACATGGCCTGCAGCATGTTCGACACCACTCTCTCTGTACGATGCGCAGAGTGCCCGCAAGCCCTCTCTCTCTCTCTCTTTCTTTCTTCCTCTCTCTCACTCTGCGCTTTGAAAAGGCAAAGCAGAATAAAACGTTTCTGCTGTTTGCTAACCTGTTTGACTGAGTACACACTGACCCCCTGTGATAAGATGAAAATGGCAGCACACAGTAAATCTTGGGAGCCAGACTTGTTTACCGGTAGGTTGAAGGTTTGAATCCCAGGTGGGGCTCTGAAACTAAATTGCTTTAGTGAATGTCCAGTTGGATTCAGATGTTGGATAATGATGAGTTACACTTGAATAGTGTCTATTTGAGATGGCTTGCTGGTGTATGTTGTCTTGAATGGAGGTGCCTGCTACCTGTGCCTGGAACAGGTTATTGTCAATATTGGCAGGTGTAATTTAATGTCCATTCTGCTTTGCTTGAATGAATAATTCATGTTCTTTCTGTACATGGCAAGCCAAGGCAATGGTCAAATGCTTCATCCCCTGGATGATCATGGTCCCATGGTCTGACCTCATTTCAGGAAAAAAACAGTTCTCTAGGAGGACACTGACTGGCTGTGTGACTCATCTCATGCTTTTTTTGTCATCTCCCCATGAACCAGGTACATGGGATGTATTTAATCTTTTATATTTCACCGCATGAAATCGCTCGTCCCCGGAGAGTACTGTATGATTATTACTGTTCTTGTATTTTTTTTTGTTTTGTTTTGGCTGCTTGGAAGAGGCTGGACTCCTTGGTTCCTGTGGATCTAATTATCAGGCCTATGGGTGCATACCGCAGGGAGGATGCTAAGTCCCTGGATTGAATATTAACCTAACATGAGTCATGTAGCTGCATCGATATGGCACCACCACCAGGAAGAAAAGCTATCCCAAGGAATTTGGCTGGGAGAATAAAATCAATTGAAAGGTTTTGGTTGGACATGCCAAGAGTTTTTCTCCTGGGACAGAAACCAAAGCTCTGCATGTTTCTGTTTGGAAATCCTACGGGAACACATTTCAGTCTCCTTTGGTCTCCTTTGCCCTGAAATTTTCATACAAAATAAATGCAAGTGTTTATTTTTATTTTCTTCACAAGTACAGGTTTGCAAGTTCATCAATCGCCAACTGTCTATTAGCTTGTCGCACTGTTTGCAAAGGAAAAAAAGTAACACTTGCTTTTAATTTCTGGTAAAAATTAAGGACAAATGATGATTGAATCCCAGCCAGTGTTTCCTCTTTTAGCAGTACAATGCATAGCCAGCTCTCACTCAGAGGCAGTGCATGGTGAAGGGTGTCTGCCATATGTATGTTTTAGTTTCAGCTCAGTTCTCTCTTGAGTTGGTCTCTCTGGAAACACGTTTAGAAGGACACGCAGGGGCATCAGGGTGCTCTTAATGCCTTCTACATTCAGTTTATGAAAGGAACTGAATGTTGATTTGAGACTCAGGGAAACTGGGACTAAGACGATCTGCAGGAAATGTTCCAGAAAGTGTTTAACATTACTTTATTAGATATTAAACACAGCCAGGCTGTCAAGGTGTCAAGCATTTAATGGTTACAGTGTTTGGTACAGCAATTAGGACTGAAGTGAAAAATCGCTGCTGTAGATGATCTGGTCACAGTGGGAAAATGATTGTGTATATTACTGACCACTTCTCAAAACTGTATCTAATCAAACCAGGGGCTGGAGACACACATTTCAGAAGTCATTTGTTGATTAAGTGATACGTTACTGTAAATACATGAGCATCACTGGAAATAACCTAGAAGCCAAGGAGAAGCCCAAGTGTGTTTGAAATGCAAGACTAGCTTCCCATTAATGGTTCAGCATTGTATCAAAACTATACATGCATAGTTATTTTAGAGGACTTTCAATGACAAAATAAATTTTGTCATTGAAAGTTTTCACAACTTGTTTTCCCTCTGTGAGGAGCATGGATTTCAGTTCAGTTTCAGTCTTATTTGTATATCACGTTGTACCGTCCTTATCACAGTGATGTTTTACAGGAAAATAGAAAAATTAGGAACGATAGGAATGACTAGATCTGAACCTCCTCAAAAAAGGATGCAAAAAAACTCAAACAGTGGCAAGAAAAACCTGCCCAGTGGGAACAAATCTCAGCAGGAACCTAGCTTAGCGGGGGAGTTCTGTTCTCCACTGAGAACTGTGACCTCAGTGCTTCAAGCAAGGCTACATGACAATAGGGAGGTAATGGGGGATCTACAGGGAACAGCACAGTGGTTGAGGAGACTGCAGACTAGGGTACGGCTGCATGGGTGCCGTAGTGCTATGCCTGTGCAGCTCAAAGAGCCATAGGCAGTTGGGAAAACTTTGCCATTTGAAAAGATAAGAAAGAGAGCGCGAGATTTGCCGAATCCCATTCATTGTTAATGAGCATGAATTCAGCTTGTATCACGCTCACACGGCGCGGGTACGAACGAGCGAAGCAATAAATCCGCAGTCGCCTTTTCCGCAGAAAGTGAGAAAGAAATCCTGCTCTACAAGCCCGCGGCTTGTTACACTTTTATGGGTGGAGGAGAAAGAGCTGGGAAGAAAACTGCCTCGTAGGTGTGACGAGAGAGCGTTTGGCACTAAAGCCCTCTCGCCGGCTGCTGCTGGATTGTAGGTAATGCTTCGCAGCGTCCCGCGATGGGGAGCAAATGGTTTCGGGGATGGAGGGTAAAAGCAGGCAGGCCCCACGTGAGCCTGCGTGGGGCTGTAATGACGGAGAGCACCTCGCACACGACGGTTACGCGCTCTCCTCCGTTTCTCTCCGCCTGGGAGCCCAAAGTGTCGGATCGCATTTGGGCTGATGGTACGGGGGCCTTCCGCGCAGCTGCCCCGACTGCCCGGGCCCCCCAAGATCCCCCTCAGGTAACAAAAAAAAAGACCTTGAGAAAATAAATGCTGTCTTCCTCCTCTTCTTCCGCCACAGATCAATAGCGATAAAGTTCAGGAAGTTGATTGGTGTGTCTGGAGGGAAGGGGGGGGGGGAGGGGGAACACCGAAGAGCTACAACCGGGGGGGGGCAGAGGCGGCGGGTTGTAAAGCAGCAACAAACGAATAGCAAACAGAAAACACACAGAAGCTGTAAAAGTACATCTGGAGCCTGTCAGAAGTTAGCGTAGCGGGTCACTCCTGAACAAACACTACAGCAGTCTCCGGGGAAATATCTCTCCTCTCCAGACACTGCGGCGGCCTTCTCTCAGTGCGGGTTTTGCTAGTGCACTGGGCTCCGTAACTGAGCTTGTGCCGTAGTAACAAGGATTGTATTCTCATGTTAACGTTTCCTTTGTGGGCAATGGAAGCGGCTGAATTACTGCAGTTCGTATCCGGGAGAGCAAACGGGTTATATGTACACACGCGATCTGTATGTCACCCTGGAAAAGGTTTTTGAAACATAAGCAAATATGTTAAGTAATGTAAATGAGCTTTTTCGTTTTATATTAAAAAGACTATGGCTATGTGTACTAAGCAAATACACAGCTTGCTATCTACTTGGCCAATCTGCGCCAAGCGTCAAACAGGCCTTAACATGTCTTGTGCTGGATGTCCACATTAAGAAAGCATAAATGAGTCTCTGAGATGGATTTGGTTTGAGGTGCCAGCAAAGCAGCAATCACAAGGCTCATTTCGTTCATGACTTTCCTCCTGCTAGGGGGTGGGTGCATGATAAAGACCCAGAGCTCACATTTCTACTGTTCCTTGAACATTTTGAGTGCTGCAGTCCATTCAGACACTTATGTGTAGAGGGTATGCGTAAAGCTGGGTTGTCTTTGGACCACTCTGGTGCCGACTGCAGCCAAGGGTCCTGTGGGGTAGTGTTGTAATCCGCAGAGATGAAAGTGGCCTCATTGGTCAATTGCCAATCAACTCCACTGGCCAGTCAGACGGCTGCAATCTGCCAGTGCAGCTGTATCCACTGATGTTTGTTGTAGAACCAGAGACCCATGCCTCTACAGCAGTGCAGTGGAGGCCGAATGAGTTTTGGATGTTCCATCTTTCTTCTGTTTTTGGAAACAGTGCACTGATGGCAGAGTGATTTGAAGTTCATGAGCCCATCTGAGGGACAGAGGAGGGCATTGTGATCCTGGGCTGCCAGTCACTCAGGAGCCGTGCCGAAATGCCCTCCACTGCAGTCAGGCGTACTGAAACAAACACCTAGGAGATCTGAGATCGCTGAGATCTGTGCCAGTGGTGTTCAGTGCGTGGTTAAGGAAACCAAAAATCCAAAGAGGTTGCTGGTCCGTGTCCCAGGTTTGGCAACAGCAGACGTTGCACCCTTGAGCGGCGAGCGAGTCATCCTGGATCTCCACGGCAGACACCTCGCCGTAGGACCGGATAACCTGTAGAACACGGGCCTCGGCTAGTCAGTCGAGATAAAGCTGTCTGCTAAGCAAACAGCAGGGAGTGCCTTCAAGGCCTGTTTATTAGTCTGGCTGTCTCAAAGCGCCGCCGCAGCCAGCGGCGTCTGTGTGCCGTTTAGAGCGAACTCGCGCAACAGCAGGAGCCCGCTGCCCGCGGAGACGCTAACGCCGTACCTGCAGGAGAGCACGGCCTGTGGAACCGCGCTGTCACCTGATCCAATTAGACAGGGATGAAAGCAGGGGGTACATAAGCAAAATAATAATAATATTTGCATAACATGCAGGAAAATTCTGTAGAAAATTCAGAAAATGAATGACGCATTCATTTCAGGATCATATTCTAGTGTTTGACAGGGAATGAGGGTGACTGGATCTGTTTACATGGCACCTGGGGAACTGTGATTGTTTTCAGCCTAAGTGGTGTCAGTGACTCCCTAATGGGACAGTGATAGAGAATTCTAGAAATCATTAATGAGCCCCCCCCCCCTCCTCCTGGTCCATAATGGATGGACTTGCATTATGTTATCTTACAGTCCAAATATTCTGTTGTTATTCATTTTCCCTCTGTTTTAATGCTCATTCCACCCCAGTTTGGAATGCCCTTTCATATAAATGAGTGCTCATTGCTGGAGCCACTGCTATCATTTCAGTAGGATGCAGTTTCAAGCATGCCTCTACCCTGAAGCATGCAACAAGCAGCACCTTCTTTTCACAAATCAGCTTGCAAGATTGGCTTTCCCACAGATGAGTTCTCTGTTGACCTGAGGGGCTACCAGCCACAGTCTGCAGTGGTGAATTCAGGATTCAGTCCCATCTGTGCACTAAAATTAGAATGGTGCCTTTACTGGACAAGCCAACCAGCGGCCCTGTCTTTTTTGTTTTGCTCTAATTTGCAAACAGATTTTGAGAGGATGAGTGATGTTATCAATATCTTCATGTTTGTTGCAGGCCCTATTTCTGTTTCATTTTGGAGCAAATATCAATATTTGCTTATTAAATTTATTTTATTTTTTTGAGAATCAGTGAGTTATCCGAGCTGTTTTCTTTTCACATAAGTTCTGGCCAGCGATGAGCATTCAGATGTCATTTCTGACAGAAAATGTACATTTTTCTACCAACTACCAATATGACGTAAAATTGATGCAATTGCACCAACTACTAACATGGCAGCCTGAATCAGGCCTGTCTCTCCCGTGACGTGCCTGATTTTTGAAGCAGGGGCGGACATGAAGGTTCTCTGAGAAGCAGGATTCCAGGAGAAGTGCGTTTGGCGTGATTAATCTACTCCGTCCTGCCACTCCGCGGTTCTGCTATCGATTGAGGCTCCTGACGGGCTCCCCGTTCGGGACCGTGGTGTCAGCCCGTAAATAAGAATCTTAGCCTTAATTCAGGGAGCAGCGTGTCCACGGCCTGCTGTGCTGTTTGTGTCCACTTAATTAAGAAGATAAAGTGCTGCTCGCGCTGTCTGCGGCTGATTGAATTGCCAGTTTTTCGCCGAAACGTCTCCCTCTCTTAGGCCCGCTCAGCGAAGCGCACTGACGTGCTGAGATTAAACTGACTGTGCCCACGGGGACCGCACCACTTGAAACTGTGGGACAGGCTGCTCTCAAATGCCTGGCAGCACTGCGGTGCGGTGGTCAGGGAAATGGCAGTGTAGGCCAGAGTTTGCGAGATGGAATCCCAGGAGAGGCAAATACTGCAGCATGACGGGTAGTGTGAGCGAAATTCATTCTGTCTCTAATTATCTGATTAAGGGGTGCTTGCTAAGCTAAGAAAAAGAATACATAAAAAGTGACTCTGTTAGTAAAGGCTCTTGTCCAGATTGTATGAGAAACGCATAAATCATAATCATAAATGCATAATCTCACATTCCCCTGATTAATATGAACGAAGTTGCCAGGCCTGGCTAATGACATCCCCAGACCAGTGTCCCCACAGGTTACCGGTTGCCATCATCGAGACTCTTGCCTGTTCCAAGCTCTCTTACAGCAATGTATGGCCTGTGGTTTGGGAAAATAGTGATTGGCTTGTAGGGGATCATCAAAGGAGTGTACATGTATCAGTGTGGTTGGCACATTATTAGCTCTAGACTCACATTTGGATATTCTAAATTTGGGAGAAAAATTGTGTCCAAATCGGTAATAAATAAATAAAATACTGAATTAATTATTCAAAATAAACCCTGTGATGAGTTTCCCAGTATCTTGGTCCTATGCTAATGGACAGATGTTCTTGTGTTTCACACACTTAAAAAAAACAATAATAATGAGCATTCAGTAGCATTCATAGCATGGCCTACAGTTGTACTCTGCAGCACTGTGATCTGTCCTTGCTTTTTTGCGACAAATTTTACCGAATTCTTGTTACACAGTTTTATTTTAAATTAAGTGGTCAGTTCAGGGTGGAGGGATGCATTGCCTAACGTTCTTAGCCTGCTCCTGCAGTGTTCCCTGTGACTTGATGTAAATTGAATAATGGTCAGGCAACAGCCAGAAATCTGGACAAATGTATTTGCTAAGAGAATTTATTTACAACTTTCCTGGAATGTTCTGGGAACTAAAACCTGTTAGCTGGGCCTCTAACTTGTGTCAACTGGCACTGATGTCAGACATCCCCAGCTCCACTGCCCTTTTCAGAAGCACCCTCATTAGGACGCTGGCTGATGACTCAAATGCTGTTCTGCCACTTAAGATTTTAAATCATGCACCCAAGGACACTCCTTTTGGGTTTTCCTTGAAAAACCACGCCTTTACTTTGACTCATTAATTCCTTTTTTCGTTTCGTTTTTCATAGTTTATTTCAAGAATGCTGTTCAACTGCTGCAAGTTCATCTTTGGGCCAGGTAATCACACTGGAGTCTTGGGTTTCCAAGTCGCTGTCAGTGGGTTGCAGCATACAGCCTCTATTTTTTCAGTGGTGGCAAAATGCCTGTATGAAGGAGTTATAACTATTGTATGGTCAAATTCTGAGATAAAAATATATTTACTAATACTGTATGTCAAAACGTGTCACATATTTCAACTTCTAATTTCATGCATACCCACCTTTAAATGTAGATGTATAACAATCCATATATAATATATGTATGATATTTCATAAATGATGATGATATCCATTAATAGATCTTATTTTGCTGTGGTTTGGCAAAATTTTAATTTTGAGAATATTAGGTCATGTCCCTCCCGCAAGTGTTTGATTTGTGTGTGTGACTGGTTAACATTGTACAGAAACATAAAAGTTATAATATGACCTGTGTGTCCTGTGAAACTGTGAAATTAAAGGTGTTATTATAGTATCATCTTTAATTCCTATGCCTATAATAATGATTTCTCCTTGGAGGTTAAACCAGATTTATATAATTACTGATAATAAGGAAATTTCTCAGCGGAAGATTTGTGTATGAAACGTATCATAATTCGCTGAGCGTGATGATGCTGCGTGTTTCTGAATTCATTTTGAATTAATCACCATTAATTACTAATTGTTCATCATGATGTTCATATATGCGTACACCATGCTATGCTTACTGTACGATTGTGTATGCTTACCATTGCTATCAATAGGAATTCATCATTACTTTGAAGAGTCATAGCAGATGGATGGGGTAGATAGGAGGCATGTTAGTTTTTACGCAGACACCATTGCACATAACTGAAATTCAGTGTCATACTCTGTGCTATTATTGCTGAATATATACGTGACTTGGCACGCATGCATATTCATGTAAATTTGACTCCTCTGGTGGAAGCTGTATTCTTGATGATTCATCGTGAAGATCATTCGTGTCCTGTGTTCATTTCTGACTGTGTTACATACTGTGGGAGCATATGAATTTACAGCAACATCTGCCCAACACTGTTAGTCAAGCTTTGTCTGTTTCTTCAGCTAATTAAGGGGAATTTAGCAGTCTCCCTGCACGCCCACTGCAGCTGCACGCGGAATAGGAATGCCTCGCTTTCAGCTTTCTCCAGTCAGCCTCAAAACGGCAAAAAAAATCAATAAGGGCTGTAGTTTATTTATTTATGCACTTATTAACTCAAACCCAGATGTGATTATTACCTGACGTTGTGGGGAACGTAACCAATATTGGCCTTTACATAGCTGGGAGACCCCTTTTATTAAGCTTCCCATTAAGTGATATCATTATGAAAACATGATCAGCTCTCATTGCTCTGTCTGTTATGAAGCAGCTGGTATTCAGCTCTTAGAAGTGACCTCAGGATGGCAGATTTGCGAGCATCCATAAGTCATTTAAGGATTTTATTGTAAAGGATGCCAGAGCAGCAATCAAATGGCCACAAAAAGAAGATCAACATGTATCGGTGTGGAGTCAGTACAGTGTCTATTTAAAGAAATGCCTGTTGTTAGTCTTTTATCTCGCTGAATGCTTTCAGCTAAGTAAAAGCAAAAATTCAGACTAACTGAACTTAACTCTTCCTGAGACCGTCCATCTGGTCTATTCAGTTTTTCTTTCCAACTGTTGTCCTCAGAGAGGCGATAATGAAAGCATACCAAAGTTTTGCTGCTGCCAAATTCAGCTTGTCATCAGCGGTTCTGGATTTGTTTCTGACAGGAGTGTTAGGCCTGGGTTTTGGTTCTGTCAAGGTGTGCATTGACTTCCTCTCCCCGTTTGTTTGGTTTTCCGTATTAGAGGTGGAGTTAATTAAACCACTGGTGCCCCACACGGCAACCAAACAGCAGGCAGTTGCCTTTTTTGGGAGGATAATTCATGCAGCCATGTTGAAGGTTACATCTGACAGTTTAATGAGTTTCGTGGTGCTGTGAGAGCATCAGTAATGGCTTCTTCCAGTTGTGGTCCGCATGCAGTGATCACACAGGGTGTGATTCCCTCCTTGCAAAATGCTTGAGTTTTGTGAGCTCCCATGAAACTCAGAGGCGTAAATATTATAGGACACATTCCCATTAAGATTATGAGACATGCATCTATTAAATGTCTGTAAGTACTTTGTCAAAGATGTAAACCAATAAATGACTAACAAAACTCCATGGCTTACTAAAGTGTCAGCTTTGATAAATAGATTGAATCATGATGTAAGTGTGCTAGTTTTCCTCAAAAGTGTAGAACTGTTAATTATACTATACTGCTATTTTAATGATGAAATAGGAAATGGTTTTAAATGTAATGAATAACAGAATCAATGCAGTACAATCCAGTCAAAAAATAAAAAATCTAATCTGACGCTGAAAAGAACAAAATCTGTTTTGGAGGTAATGAAGTAGAACCAGATTATCAAGTTGTACATTCCAGGCTTTTACCCTATAATCTGGTCCCACTCAAAAAGGCCCTTTATTTAAGAGAGTAATATAAAAATAAGCCCCTCATTTTTTCTGTCACCATGCAGTCCATCTGCTGGGCTGTGCAGTCAGAATCAGAGGCCTGAACTATTTAGATGACTGATGCAGGTAGACTCTTTCACAATGAAGGGATTTAACATTAGTCTTCATTGTTTACTTACCGTATGTTTACGCGTATAAGTAAATCCAAACAGTACAACTCTTCTCTGCAAACTCGGTGAAAAATAAAAAATAGCTTGCTTGATTATTTGTCAAGGGACAAATGTTGATTCAATCCCTGCCACTGAAACAGGTAGTGCCCTCCAAACTGAAATCCTACCTACCTGGGTAGTGCTGAAAATTACACACACCCTGTCAGGCTAGTGACACGGTCAGGATTCCGGGCTAAAATGTAGATCACTGCGCAGGGAAGGAGGACAGAAGAGCTCCTCTGTTGTTTTATTAATGCCGTTATTGATCTGGAACTCCTCAGAAATCATTTGTGGAGAGTTATTTATGCGTGCCAGTCACCCGTAGCTGCACAGTTCACTGTGGGGGCGACGCCCACGTCAGTCAGCTCAGCTGTTAGAGTGGGCGAAAGGGCCAGGGGGACCAATGGGAGCTTAAGAAGTCTTCCAGGGCCTCTGTAAGAATTCTAAAATGCAAAAAGGCTACTGACTTATGGCTCAGATCCTGCAGCCTCCTTTTCTGTGCTGCGACTTCCAAAAAAACATACATTAGTTCTTCAGACAGAAACATGAGGGGTTTCGGTTCTGTTAGGTATGGTGTGATGGCAGAGAGTGAGGCTTCATGAATCCTGAAATGGGAGGAGCCACCATGTTAGCTGCTCAATCAAACTGCTCTAGTAAATTGCTCTACCCATTTTTGGGGCTCATTTTCTTATCACTGCCTGGGAGACGTCAATATAAATAATTTCCGTTGATAAACTCTGTCCTCTCACAGTTTTCTTTTTTAGGTGAATCTGCTTTCCCCCTTTTCTGCAATTTCAGCATGCGAGTTGGGTCACACAACAGACAGCGTAATGGATTCTAATGGGGTCTTTTGCCTCTTGACAGAATGGTTACATACATAGCGAATGATTCAGGATTCAGCTGGCGCGTGCTATAAATAGGACGATGATGAATTACGGGGTGGCACGTCCAATCAGCTCTCCTGATGGGGCTTGTCCACTCTCATTATCCGCTGCGCATCTCTCCAATCAGCAGCTCCCTGTGTGGAGCTGTCAGTCGCCGGACACCAGGGTTGCCAGATGTGGGTGGTTGCCAGATTTGCATGGCTGACGAGTAGGCTGGTGCTGCTGATCAGTTTGGGTCATGCAGCGATTTCGACACACTGCTGCACAGCGTTGATTATTTTATTCCCCCCCCCCCCATTCTGGAGGCACAGCACACAGGGATTAAGGTAATCAGCGAGTCTACACATGAGCATGAGAAAGGATCAGTCACTATTTAAAAGACAATTCAGTGGCCAGGAAATGCTGTGACTGACACAAATCGTATGTCTTTTCTTCTTTCTCTATGTGATATAAGTTTTCTTCAAATCAATAAAATGCAAACAGGTTTCTGAACAGTGGATTATAGAAACTGTTTTGTGTTTCCTTTGGAAAAGTAACTAAATATATTAAATCCTCCAGATAATTATGTAAAAGTTAATGGGTGCCAGGAGTTGAAAGTTGTTAGTTACATCTTTATTAAAAGCAAGGGCACCACATGTGTTTGGAGCGTGTACGTACTGCGTGAACGTATGTTAAGGCCCTGACTGTGATATGTCTGCTTGGGGATCTTGAATTAAATGCTTACATTAAATATGTGTAGGTTTTACTACACCTAGCAGCTAGAAGATGCTCTTTCCTAGAGAATCTTACTCATACTTACTTATAATTCCATGAATGCAGTAATAGCCAACAAACAGTGCTGAGTCATCAAGGTCACAGCCTGAAGTTAAAACATAAAGCTAAATGCCATAGTAGGTGCAAGAGGGAAATAGAACATATTGTATTAGGCAGCAAGAGATGTAGTTTCAGATTCAGCAGAGGTCTGGCATTAAATACAGTACATGTTCCGCATTAGGTGAGCTAAGGTGTTGTTTAAATGGGTAATTAATTAAGTGCTAATTGACAAAGAAGACATCTGACTGCAAAAGGAATCAGGAAATCCTCCATTGCCTTGGTACATGTGTGCATCTTTGACTGAATCACCCATGTTGGCCCATACATAACACTGGTCCTGGAACAGTGATTTGGGCAAAATCAGTTTGCAGGGATTTGGAATGGGCCTGTAAGATCATCCTGGGCCAGTTTTAATGGCTGGAAAGCCTTGTCACTTGCAACAACCCCATAAAACTGCATAATCTCCGTAGAAATGGGGTGCTGATTTGCATATAGTGTATGATCGTGCAACCTTTGCCATCAGAAATCCACAACTATAGAATAAGGAGAAAAATGAAAAGACACACACATATCACTGTGCAGTTTATATCATTGTATGTATTGACAGTATATTCTTTTGAGCAAATCTGTAATCATAGTCATAACTCACTACATTGTCTTGCATATCCTCTGCACTGATAAATGTAAATGCAAATTATAAATTAAGCTCACAAGATTTAGCAGCTTTTTGCTAAGAGTGCAACAGGAAGAGTGAGATGATTTTTTTCTAGTCTTCACAAACCCACAAATCAGTAAAAAGTACCCCGTGAATTATCAAAAAAGATTTCCTGATATCAGTTTAGGGAAGCTTGTCCAGGGGACCATATCTTACGCCCGCCACTTAATGTTCACAAGAAAATTACCAGCGGGCCACCACTTTAAAGATCAACTATCAAATGCATTTACATTTTAGGCGTTCAGAAGACAGTTTTATCCAGAGTGACTTACAAAGCGTACATCCTTTTATGTACAAGCCATTTTTACAGCTGGATAGCTACCAAAGCAATTCAGACTCGGTACCGTGCTAAAGGGTGCAATAACATCTCTCCACCTGGCTATCAAACCTACCACCTCAGAGTTTCAAACCCAGTTCCCAAAACATTGTGGTGCATTATCACTTAAAAATGTGTAATTAAAAATAACACATTTGTGAAGTAATCTTTGGAGTACAGACATGTTTTGATGTATTTAATATAATGTCACGGCTCCAGGCTTCCACAGAACTATTTAGTTCTCTAACTGTGTCGCACTGGTCCGGGAGTATTCTTAGCCATTGTATATCACTGGTGCTTGGATAATTCAGGAGGATGCACTTATGTTCTCACATTATACAGACAGTAATTCTGGATAAGAGCATCTACTAAGTGAATGTAATTCAATGCAGCGTAAACAGTTAACAGACCAATGGACGTACAATAGTTGGCACTGTGCATCCAAGCAGGCACTCTTCTGTAGTAATTGAACCCCATAGTTGAAGCACCATACAACAGTCTTCAGATGAAACATAGTTTCCCATAAGAGTACATGCCTTCAAGGCTTTTGCAAAAGTGAATGACTCTGAAGATGAATGATGAAATTGGGGGTAGCTTCTTCTACACTCAAAACAGCAAATAAAGAAGTTGGGATCCCCTTGAAATCCATATGCCCATTTTTTTTTCTCAGCTTGCGCAAACACATTCACCGTTAATGAGTTCCTAATCATAATTTTTTGCTTTGAAATAAACTCATTTTCCACTAATGATGTATGCAAGAATGGAGGGGGGGGGGGGGGTGGTGGTGCAGCGTCTTTCATCTTTCAAATGCTGTTTAAAAATGCACACTGTCAGCTGTGAGAAAGCATTATGGGACAGAAATAGACCGGGCCTGTCTGCGTAGCTCTCTTTCCAGTTTTAGTTTTCTGTGCCGGGACGATGAAAGCACACGCCAAACAAGCACTTGGCACTCTGGCCCGGGCCCAGTCTAATCTACTCGGCGCTCCTCAGCTTTGAGCAGCACATTTAAATAGGTGTCCTTTCATTTCCTTACTTAACTCAACATTCTCCATTCTTTGAAATGGCAGCTCTCTGTCTTGCATACTTTTGGATGAATGTACAGTTTAGTATTAGAAGGACAGTGTTTTTTGTTGCTTTTTTTTTGGAAAGTTGTTAGCTTTTCTTTAGTTTGTTAGAGGACATCTATGTGTGTCTGGAAGTTATCAGAAAAAAAAACTTTAGGAAACAAAAAAGTAGCTTTTGTGATGTTCTATGCATTGCTCAAAGTCATGCTGCAGAATGTTTTTTAAGATTAGATTCAACATGGCTGTCTCCCTCTCTGTGTGTCTGTGTAGGGAGTTTGGATGGCGGGACCCAGAGCTGCCAGAGGTTATCCAGATGCTGCAGCACCAGTTTCCCTCGGTCCAGTCCAACGCGGCGGCCTACCTGCAACACCTGTGCTTCGGAGACAACAAGATCAAGTCCGAGGTAAAGATGGCACCTCTACCACAAGGGCAGCATGTGGCCAATAGAGGCGGTAGGGGGTTTCTGGGTGGCTCGTCCGATAAACCCACTACTGTAGGCTCAAGTGTGTGGATGTGCAGTGTGGTACTGAATTATGTCTGCCAGTGGAAACTGTATCCAGCAGCCCCTCGTGGTGATGCGTGATTGGTTGCAGTGTTGCTCAGGGAGAAGGGCTTCAGTCACTTAGGATTGGTCTCTTCCCGTTGCACAAGACGCTGATTGGGTGCCTGCATTCTGCCTACATCAGCTGCACTGAAATTTGTTCTCATGTTGCGGTGAGCTCAGCTGATAGAGTAGCAAATGCAGAGGCTGTTAAGAACCTGGAATAACATGCTTTGACACAGCAGCGTAGCCTGAAATGTTCATAGGGTTTGGCCTGCATAGAACTGGATATTATTATCAACTGAAGAAGGAACTATTGTCTTCCACAATTGAAAGAAAACAATAACATAAAAAATCATTCATGAGAACATGTTACAGTGTTTTCTAAGTGCCGTGTTCTCAGGAGTAATCATTGAATATAAATTTGCTTTGTCAGAGTATTTGTAATTATCGCCTAATTGTGCCGCTGGAATTAATGAGAAAAAGTTGGAGGAACACCAAACCAATAACATTTACCTCCCTAGGGCTTATACTGTGTGATAAGGCCCCCAATATTAATATAAAAAATATCAAATTTGTAGATAAAAACTGGAAATTGAGCCAAGAATATGAGGCAATAGTATCTGCCATTTAAGCATAATCCAATGAAAAGCACACGGCTGAATATTAGTTTGAGGGATAACAGAGTATTTTATTTATCTGAAACAGCTGTTCTCCATATTTCAGTTAATGTTTGTTATTGGAGGAATGCTATTTTCTGCTTTTGTGTTTGGTGTTATTTTTCAGGCTCTGCAGATGGCTAGACTTCAGTTTTACGTATTATATTTAAATAATGAAATGCACAGTGCATTACGGAATTAATTGGGTTCTGTGCAGAATAGAGCAACCCGATCTCATTCAGAATCACTGTCAAGCGTTCTGAAACAAAGCCAAAATACAGACCACATGTTCCATCACTGTAGTTTAGGACCTGACCTTTCTGTGGTTTTTAGGATTACAGGCAGATTTTAAAATAAATAAATAAATGGTTTTGTGAAAACTGAATGGGTATTTTCAGATTGGGGAGTGAAAATGTGCATATTCAGTAATTGTCAGTCACATGGGTTGTGTCATTTGTTTAAACCGGTTCCATAACGAAGTTAGTGCACTGTTTCATAAAAACGTGCTCAGCTGCCATTTTCTAAGTGACCTTCAGGACTTCTGAGTGAGGAAGCGGACAGAACAGACAGCACCGTTGCCTTGTAAGAAGCATGTTTTAACAAATAGCACCCTGGAGAATTGTAGGTACGTGTTCAATTAGCACTTCTCACTAAATTTATTTTATGGTTGTTGTGTTATCTAATTTACCTTCTGTTACAAGAGGAGAACGCGGTTAAAAAAAAACCCAGGACAACAAACAATGAAAACCCAAATTGAAAATGCAAGGAAGATGAAGATGAATAAAACCCACAATCGGCTATTTAAAAAACACTGTCTTTTTCTTTAATTGAATAAGCACTTGATTGTTATTGTAATTGTTAAGATTTAATTAATTGAATATGTCCAAAAACAAACATGCACCGTTACTTACTAAGGGAGGTTTGATGCTGTCTAAAAGTACTTCAGCAACAGAAAGCCATGGGGAACCATGAAGAGCAGGATGACTCATCCTAAGACACTAGACTCCCTGTGGCCTGGTGCTGAAGCCTGACTGTGCCAGTACCAAAAGGAAGCTGGCATAACCGGTTGCTATGCCATATAAGGAGATATTGAGGAAGCACTGTTGGGTGGCTCAACCAGCTAAGACACTGGATCACAGAAAAGAGGTCGGCTATTGCTAGCATGTTTGGGTGTAGCTTCATGCAAGAGAAATGGTTTTGGTCAGTGAGATTGTCCTTGTCTGACTGTACAAGAATGAGTGCTCTGGCTGATCAGAACATTCTTTGGTGGTACGGACTGTTCAGAACTGGGCAAAGAATGCAACTGAATATTGAAAATCTGTGGAACAAAATGGTGATTCACAAATATAAAACATTAGAAAACTCGGTTCGGTGAATTTTCCCATCGTAAATACCAATGTATGATTTATGTTTTGTACTTGTGCAAGGCTTTAGAGATAGCATGTTTACAGATTCACTCAGACAGTCACCTACATCCATACACTTCCCCGCATATTCCTTACATATACATAGCCCATACATTCGTACATTATCTCACATACACACACACACAGGTTATATTCAGTAACCGTAGTATGATAATCATCTTCACATCAAAGTGATATTACTTTCTTGTCACATTTTGTTTTTTTCCGCATATTTTACCCTGACAGAATTAGACTGTAAACCTATGATTCACTCCATGTCAAATTCTATGGGGAGAGCTGTCTAGAGCCTCAGAAATCATCACCCTCAACCAAGCTGTGAGCTGATTAATCTTCAGAAAGTGTCACAATCAAATTGGAATATGGACAGAAATTCCATTTGGAATGATGCAGCGCACGTGTGATGGAGGATTGATAGCATTGCCGGTGATATCTATTAATTCTTTTCCTGCGCAAATGTGTGCAAATTCCACTTTAAAGACATCATCAGCTCCCTCCAAAGAAACAGAAATGCAATCATAAGACATCATCTGGGCTTTTATTACCTTTCTCTGTCGCTTCTCCCTAGCACATGTCACAGGATGAGCTCGTCTGAGTAGTGTGAGTTTGTAAGTGGCTGTTCCCTTAGTCGCAGCACAGTGAGTGTCGCATGCACTTCTAATTGCCAAGAAAACCCAGAACTAACCCTTTCAACTTTTGCCACACCGAATTATGGACTACAATGTAATTATGTAACATCATGTAATGTAATGTAATGCAATACAATACAACGGTTTCAGGTGTTATATCATTGCTCAGGACACTTGCTGGCTCTGTAAGGATGTGGGATTCTGAAATCCCTTCCTGTGTGTGATATCAGTTTGGTGGAGTCATGCTGCCAGCCAAGGGTGGTTAGCCCTGCTTTCGATAGTCATGGGTTCTGATGGTTTCTGTTCTTACCTTCAAATTGGCAACAGATGTTGCTAGAAACCACACGAGGCAAGTTAATTGTATAATTAACAGCTTTGATTAAGTGTTGAAGCTCTGTGGCTCTCCAGGAGCAGGGTTTGTCACCCCTGTTATAGACCCTAAGCCACGTGCCCCGATCCCAACCCAGCACTGTAAGAGGATTGTGGGTTATTGCTCAGTTCCATACTGGAATCCAGTCCAGGGTTTTTACTCAGCATTGTAAGGGGATTGTGGGTTATTGTTCTGTTCCGTACTGGAATCCAGTCCAGGGTTTTTACTCAGCATTGTAAGGGGATTGTGGGTTATTGCTCTGTTCCATACTTGAATCCAGTCCAGGGTTTTTACTCAGCACTGTAAGGGGATTGTGGGTTATTGCTCTGTTCCATACTTGAATCCAGTCCAAGGTTTTTACTCAGCATTGTAAGGGGATTGTGGGTTATCGCTCTGTTCCATACTTGAATCCAGTCCAGGTTTCTTGGTTTTCCACCACAGAAATGGGAAAAAACTATGACCCAGTGAGTCAGACAGAGCTTACGCCACGTCTAGACTCCCAACAGCACTGCACTGTCCACACAGCACCACTTACTGAGGCGATGAATTTTACCCAAATTGAATCTGCCGCTGCCGTTCCTCCAGGGTTGATTGGCGATGTGAGCTAGATTACAGCGCGGTGACATTTAAAGAGTTAATTGCTTTTTTTCCTCACTCCTTTCTCTTTTTTTTTTTTTCTTCTGCCAAGAAAGCCTGCATCCATTTCTCATCTGGACTCCTGAGCTGTTGACGCTGTCTGATGCGTTTGCATGATATTCGCGTCTCTCGGCTGAGCTTCCGAATCCTCCGTCTTGATGTAACGCACCTAACTGCGATAATGTAAAACCTCTGCCGTGTTTCATACACAAAGAAGCATCTTAAAATCGCTCTGTCTCCTCACCGTGATGCAACATGAAAAACATTGACAAATTAAGCCCCAGACCTTCCATGTCTAGATATTATGTTCAGATAGGGGTTCTGGTGGTTTCAGAATGTATGTGCGTGTGATTCTTGGACCAACTGAGCGCCACCACTTTGTTGAAGATAAATGTTGTGATCAGATCTTATCATAAACAAACCAAAAAGGTCAGCTCCTGTGCTTCTTCTACCCTGCCTCTTCTGTAATACAGGAGCTTGTTAATGGGAGGTTTTTTGGTGCTTTTGGTGTTTCAAAATGTCCGTTCTGTGTTATACATGGTTGTACTCCTGAATGTTTCAAACATAAATGACAAGGAGTCACAGCTTTCATTGTTAAGAATTTTGAGCTAACCATCTGCTTAGTCTATAAATTCTGCTGTCCTGCCTTCTGCTCTTTGACTGACGTATCTATGCCGACGTATTCAGATTTACTGTAGGCCTGGTTCCAGTCAACATCTTACCTTAACTTTGACCTAGAAAGATTGACACATTGATGGAAAATTGCACTTGTGTCCAGACCTTAGTCTCTTAAAGGGACTGGAATGTGTTTGTGTTGCATGCATTTGAATTGCATCTCTGGACAACTGAAGCTGAACCAGCGAGTTCCCCTCTGCTCTGGCTTCGCAGGCGGGGGAATGGCAGTTTAAACAGGAGACAACAGGAAATCTGACAGAGCCGCAGCCGGGCCTACTGTCAGAGCTGCGCGCGTGTGCTTACGGCAGGGCACAGAGAATTGCTCTGGCAGTTTTATAGCCTTTCTCTCGACGATGGCGAGAGGGATTGGACACCTCCGGCGCATGATGTTTTTGCAGCAGAAATAGGCGATGCAGGCTAGCCGACGCCCCCGGTCTTTCCCAGAGTGCCACTGCCTGCTCAGACAGCAGCTTCATCAGTTTTAGCCTTTCGCTACAATACCTGAATTTTTTGCATGTGATGCCTGTTTATTGTTCATTCATTAAATGCATAAATAAAGCACTAAACCAATAACACTGGGGTTCTTAGGCCCATAGCAATAATAAAATATGCCGTGTTAATTCATTAATGCCTGTGCTCCAGGTACAGATTATTTTTAAACAGGGCAAACTTTTGTACTTTGTACTAACAATTTGGAATGCCTGGTTGTGTCTCATGTCTGCAGAATTCTCCCCTAAATTCACGAGAGTGCTTTCCTCCAAACTGCCATAAACAATGTTATAAACAGAATATATCTCACATGTGGGACTATGGAGTGACCCTCTGCTCCTCTCCTCTGTGTGTGTGTGTGTGTGTGTGTGTGTGCGTGCGTGCGTACTTGCGTGCTTGCGTGCCTATGTGTGTGTTTGTGCCTGTGTGTGTGTGTGTGTGCGTGCGTGTGTGTGCGCTTGCGTGCCTATGTGTGTGTTTGTGCCTGTGTGTGTGTGTGTGTGTGTGTGTGTGTGTGTGCCTGTGTGTGTGGTGTGTATGTGTGTGTGTGTGCTTCTGTGCCTGTGTGTCTGCTTGCTTGGGTGCCTGTGCGTCCGTGCGTGTGACAGATCCGGAGGCAGGGAGGCATCCAGCTGCTGGTGGACCTGCTGGATCACCGCATGGCGGAGGTTCACCGCAGCGCCTGCGGGGCCCTCAGAAACCTGGTGTACGGCAAGGCCAACGACGACAACAAGATCGCCCTGAAGAACTGCGGCGGGATCCCCGCGCTGGTGCGCCTGCTGCGGAAGACCACCGACGTGGAGATCCGTGAACTCCTCACAGGTGAAGCCCAGCCCGCTGAGCTTATCACATGTAATTAACCTTTAATAGCTATGCTATTACTACAGTGAATGTTGCATGCTTGAATTTCATCAGTCAAATGTCTAAGTTTGGTTTTGGTTGTATTGCATTACATTTATTTATTTATTGTTATTTTTATGTTAGGCCCTGACTATCCACAAATAATTCACATTTATTGACTAACCCGACTCGTGTCAGTAATCATTAAGCTGCATAAATGGGCGTGTGAATGCACCAGGCGTGTGCATTGCAGTGGAGGAGAGGTATCCAGTAAGCATGTGAATAATGTGGTGGCGTGCTGAGCCAGCGGCGTCAATGCTTCCTGGTTCTCTTCAGTGCTCCACTTTGCAAGGAGAGGATTGTGCTTTCGCCTGTGAGGCCAAACATAGATGTCTGGCAGAAACGGCAGATTTCGCAGAGGCCGAGTCGATTGTCTTGTTGGCAGGGGGACTGTACTAAACTAATTTGTTTTGCTCAGCGATGCAAGCCTCCAAACATTTCCAGGCAGTCAAACCTTTCTAGCGTTTACGGAGCCAGTTGCTATGATACCTTGTTGGTCTTAGGTTACAGCTTGCTGAACTAACCAGTAATATAGAAGCAATTAATTAGTAAGATTTTATTTTGTACTTGCTGACAGACAGGGGGAAATTATTATTTAGTAGTTTAAATAGGTTGGAAAGGTTATAGATATAATGGTAGAGAACCCAAAATATATATACAAATACCAGAGAAGCTAAACATTTTAGCAGTTTTTTTATTCAGAATAACTATTATTTTTTCTTCGCCGTTGGCTGGAGACTTGTAATTTCCTGCACTTATCTGAACTAAGAGGATATTTCCAGCATCACAAACAGGGACGTTGTTTGTTCTGCCTTTCTTTGACAAGATTGGTGTGGGTTTTGTCATTTAGATCTGCACCGTCTCTTTTGCACGAGAGATGAGAGCTCTCGTGTCACACATGCCCTTCTTTTTCCCATGGGTGAGTCGGCGCCTTAGAGGAAATGCAGTCTGCATGGGTCACTCCTTCCCAACGGAGCGCTGCTTTCCTTGGGAGCAGCATTCATAGATCACTGAACCGTGGAACCCTCCAAACGCAAGGGGCTTTGACCGTTTCCTATAGCAACATGCGCAGTAGCGACTCCTGAGCAAATGAAACAAAATGGTGGCTCACTGTTATTCAACAGAAGAGGCAGTCTTTTCATAGCTGCTCCTATGGCATGGAAATGTAAGAAAGCTTTTTTTCCCCATAGTTGTTTGTTACCTGATTTAGAAACCAAAGAGCTTTGGGTTAGTGTTTATAAAGATTATTTTCAAAACTAAATGGCAGAATGGTACCTTTGTCTGAATAGCACATTCACTGTGATCTCTGTGAGTCAAGTAGACTGTAGTGAGAGTTGTTTCAGAAAGTTTCACCTTCAAATAAATATTCAACCCCAGAGTCCCCCATATGCCAGATGAATATCTTCCAACACATTTGGGTTATGCTGAAAAACAATTCAAGGTGCATATTTTTATTTATTTCTCATCACTTGCTGCAGTCTCCAGTTTTCATGCATACATTCTTAAAATTCAATTTCCATTTTGTAATACACTGAGTGTATTTGATGTACACAAAAGAAATTGTGTACCTGGAGACACGGAAAGCTCATCTTTGCATTATATCAATCCCGTGTTTCATAGAAGTTATGCTGCCAGTTTTGCCTCATTGGAAGTCTTTGTCACTGTGCTAAGATTACCCACAGGAGCAGTAGCCTATGGCACCAGTACTGGCACCAGGCTGCCAGGAACCAGAAGGACAGTGGGCAGAGAGGAAGGAGGCTTGCTAGCAGCTTTCTTACTGTGTTGGAGGTCCAGCTGGCTGCCAGTTCAGTTTCATTGCTATTTTTTTCAATTCCCAAAATTGAAATTATTTTAAATGGGCTGAACATTTTAAGAGTAATGTATAGAGTTACTATTAAGCTATTATCCTGTTTAATGGGTACCTGTGGTGTTCACTTATAATGACTGATGTCTCTTGTGGTCATAATTTAAGATTTATATGTGTATGTGTTTGAACCTAAAGAAATCTGTGGTTTTAAAATTTGACATTCATGGTTTTAAAATTTAGGTAATTTTTATGTGTAGTCTCATTATGTAGTAAAGGAAAGGTGTTTAGTATTACGCACAGATACATACACAGAGGGGAAAAAGTCATGAATTTTGTGCAAAGCAGGTCTATAACTACATGGAAATGTACATCCTTCTGCAACTTCAAAGGTTCTCTGGGTGTTGTATTCGAGAATTGTATTGAGAACAGAGGTGCTTTTTGTGCCCTTTATTTTACAGAAGGCCAAAGTTTCGTCAACGCGCAGCACCTTCACACGCACTTTTTTATTACCCGCCAAACCCAGGCGGGTTTTCCCACTGGGAGTGCGGCCTTATGAAGTCAGAACCTGCGTTTACTGGGTTAGCCAGGGCCTCTCGTTCCCGCTGTCACCTTGAACACCTCTAAACGGCGCTCACGTCACCTCCCCCCGCCGTCCCGACAGAGTTCATTTGGGTTCACCCCAGCGGGTGTCCTCACACTTCGCCCCTTCATGTGAACGAACCGGCAGGGGTGCACCCGTCCCCATCCCCCCCCCGTGTCGGGCCGAGGCAATTAACCTCCTTCATCTCCGGAGTGAGAAACGCGCCGCGCGGGCCCCAGGAAGCGCGAAACAGGACGCGGAGCAGATAGCGGCCGTAAGATGTTAATGCCTTCCTGTGATGCGGTCGCACACCGCCGGCGCCGCCGCCCAGGTGAGCAGCACGCCGGCGCCGCGGAGGGAAGGCTTTGTGCGCTCACGGCTCCCCGGAAGATCGTGCGCGGAATAAAGATGCAAGCGGGAAGACGGAGACGGTTTCCTGAGACTGCGCATCGAACTCGTTCGGAGAGATTATGCTGGCCAGCGCCGAGAATAGCAGTCAAATAAATTGAAATTGCACGGAAGGAAGGAAGTAAAGCACAGTGGCCAATTTACTCTTCAGGCAAAGACAATCTTGCTGGACAGTTAAAGAGCCGGTTTAAGTTTTTTTGTTTGGACAGAGATAGATATTTTATTCCCCTTGGAGGATGTTCTTCCCACAGGTGGTGCCGTGCAGTCAACAGATGCATCCAGTTCTAACAAAGATGCCTTAATTATAATAACAACCTACCGACAGACTTACTTAGACACCGAGCGTCTGCATGTATTCAGAATTATAATGAGACCAGATTGCCTTAGCAGTGATAAACAACAGCGAATCGGAGAAGGCTTGATCAGTCTAACTGAACAGTTTCCTTAGGGTTCACTGCCCATTGCCTAATAATGGTGAATAGTGCGTGTGCTCTTCTCTGAAATGCCACGCCCAGTCATTCATTATTCTTATTTTTAATTTGTGGAATTTTAAAACAAGAAGTAATGTGACCCTTCATTCAATATTGTAAATATGCCGGTCACGAGTGGGTGTGGAGGGCATCAGGGCCAGCCACAGAGGGCCAATCGGTTTATGGATTTCATGCCACATTTTCTTCTTAAATTTGCTCTTATATAGCTGGCCCAATCTTATGCGTGATCTGGCATTTTAGATGAATTTATTGACAAGCTTGTAAATCAAAGCTGGTGCCTGTTTTTGGGTCTTAATTTGAAACAATTAATTGCGGTCTAACCCATGAGTAAACTGGTGTTGGTGTATAGAACTAATGCCCTCTAGCCCTCCAGGAATGAAACTGCCCACCTCTGGCCTCTGTGGCCCACACCCTAGCCAAAAAACGGAGGGTCTTTTAGCTTCTCAGCTGGTGAGAATGCAAAGCAGTGTCAGGTTTTTTTCCTGCCTACAGGTTATTTTGAGCAAAATCACAAATTCAACTGTGGAGCAATTTAAGTTGATTAAGTGGCAAATGAACTACACTTAGCAGCTGTTAGTGGGCAACATTAGAAATGCTTAAGGGATAGTCTGTGCACTGATAGTATTATTGCATACTGTTTAATAAATGAGACTGCCTGTCTCAGCATTGCTTCAGTAAAAAGCAATCCATCACAAATACTGTATATCATTCTTCTTTAATGACACCAATCGCAAATCAAAGGTTTATGTAATGCAATAATGCCCAGTCCACCACAATACCGTCAATCATTTGCAGTCATTTGAATTTATACTTAATTTTTCACTTATAGTACTTGCCATTAGTTACATCCATTTCTCTCTTGACAAAGAACATGAAGACATTTTGACAGCACAGGTCCTTCATGCAACATTTTTCTGTAAACAAGCTCTCAAGCTCTGGCTTTTTCTCTAGACTCCCTGTTCGGCTGTGACATTAAAGGGTTATTTTATTTATTTATACATTTATTCATTTATTTATTTTGTACAGGGCGTGTAGTCATCAAAGCATTTCTTTAAATAAGGTGCCATTATAATCTTGGCCCAGTATCTCGTAGCACATCTGTATATCCATCTGACTGTCATCCCAGCGAGCATGGGGGACGGAGTGGGGTGGGGTGGGGGGGGGGGGCGGCGGGCGGGTACAAGGGTCCACGACCTATCAGTCAAACCCCATCTGGCATACCAGTCATCCATCATGGCCACGCCACGTTGTGGCATTGTGGGTAATACTCTGGGTGGCCCTGGGAGTGTTGCGAGGCCATATCCGCTGCTCTGTCCTCCCCCGTGGAAACGCGATGCTGTCAATCACTCCCCATATGGAGGAAAGTTTGATGCACTTTGCTGGCTTCCTGTTAATAAAATGATCATGTGATCTCTGCGGGACCCTGGCTGGACTCTGCCTGCCTGTCCCCCCGTTTCTGAGTGAGGCAGATGACAAAAGGGGCTGGTTTGAGCAACAGCACAGTGCTGCAGCAGAGAATGTTCTTTTTCAATAGCGCTGTTTATATGCTGGAGTATTTGCCAGTAACAGGGAAATTCTCACCTTGTTTATTGCATAAGGCTTGAACAGCACACTGATGGTACAGAGTGTTCACCCCCTCACAGGTGGTGCCTGGCATTCTCTACGTCTCCTACCCTCCACTCTCATCCTACCCAGCGGAATTCTCAGTGTTAATTCAACTCTAACACCCGTTTCATGAGTTAAAGTCTACGTCTTCTCTGTGAGTGTTATAAGTACTCTGGCAGAGTTGTTTTATGCTAAACATTTTGCTGCATACCGTTCTTTCTCTCTCACATGACTTTTGTCTCGTGTGGTCCTGTTGTTCATCACTGTCAATATGTAAAATCAAAGCAAACCATCGAGTGGCTTTTAAAGAAGACATGTTTTACAGAAAATACCAGCCAGGTAACGTTTACGGTCAGTGGGGGCTAAAATAACAGCGCAATCATTACGTATTTGATTTATCATCAGGGGGCAACTGATTTTTAGTAGGAAATTTAATTTCTACCCTAAAGCTTCAAAACAAAAACAAAAAAATCAATTGGTTAGCATGCTATACTGTTGCATGATTTATAACTGGCATGTAATATAATATGATATTAACATTGTTATGAATAGTGATGTGCCTTTTCATTCCAAGATGATATAGATCTGGTGACATAACCATCATATGCAATTTGGGAAATCAGGACTTTAAATCAGGATTAATGCTCAGGGCGCTGGAGTACAGTGATTTCAGGTAATGATGAAAACCGCTTCCTATTGCAGAAATAAATTATACCAAATCTCCATCCCTCTCAGGAAGGTACGCTTATCTCTTCCCACGAAACCCGACATGGTGTTTTGTTTCAATAAAGTAGGCCACTCCTGGATAAATTAGATTTTCTTTTCTAATGCTGCCACGGTATTCTGCAATGCAGGGTTTTTGATTCCTGCATTTTCTTGTCTGTGTAATCTCTCTCGCACGGACTCAAGATCCATAACTGATTTAAGAAAGGGACGAAGATGCTGAATGATTTATTTTGGCAGTATTTTTGTGCAGAATCTTCCTTGTAGTTTCTTTTACATTTTAGTTTCCATTGATTTGCACAAGTTTGCTGGTGCCAGCTGTGGTGGACAGAAGTGGTGGTGGCATCGTGTGCTTTGGAGGAGAAGGTGCTTGTTTTCAGGCCTCCCAAAATTGACGACAGAGATTGATATGAGTGTTGCAGTGTGAGCACAATGGCGCAGTCCAAATTGGCAGAGGAGGGTGGGCATAAAAACACTTAGCCAAAGCCAGGCGTCTCCTTAAGTGTACCCTGAGAAGAGAGATGTGTCCATGCAATGAAAGTGATTTAGCGCCAGGGAAACTTACACAGGTTGCCACTGGTTGACACATGGAAGATGTGGCAATTTGTTTCTGAGCCCCTGGCCATGTCCCGTGGAATTGTGTTTGCACTGTGAGCTAATACGACGGAGCCTGATACATTTCTGTGGCTGTTCTGTGACTCAGAGCTATTACTTGTTATCAGAATCCCCTGGCCAATCGTTTTTCTTTCAGTGGCTCGGCCAATCACGGCTGCCCTTTGGTGACATCTGCCGTGTTCGCCTGACGGACAGCTTGATGTACCAAACTGTGGTGCAGGTGCTAATCTGCAATTTATCCCAAATGCTCCTGAAAAAGATGTAATGGGTTTAGAAAACACTCATCTTTCCCTGTAGAGAATTTGTCAGACTGTCGCTCACTTGTTATTAAAATGCCATTACTGTTCAGTTGTTGATGTCGTTTGGATTACGGGACATTTTACAGCAGTATTCAGCGCCTAAGGTCATGGGATTGTTGAGATATCATGTCTGGGGAGGTAATTAGAGCTATGCCATTTTTTACTTGTTTTTTTTAATTAATGGTGACTGGTTTAATCACTTGTGGTTCCCAGTCACGTTAAATGTAATAGTGCTCTTTGTTTATCTCATGAAAAGGCATTACCACAGACAATCTCCTCTTGCGTGACTCAAGATGTTTGAATGCCATGGGCGATCAATGTGTGTGTTATTATGATTTGTACATCAACATCATTATTAGCTATCATGTCTTACACATGAATTTTTCCCTTTCGGTACTTTAGCTTAAGCACCATTCTCAATAATGGCAACTATTCAGCCAGGATGCAAACTTGCAACCTCTTGGTTATAGTCCCATTTCCCAAACCCCTGCTCTACACTGGCGGTCACTCACCACATTACCCCTGAGTGCCCAGCTTTAGCATTGGCCTCTCTGGCTCCCCCTGCAGGTGTGCTGTGGAACCTGTCCTCCTGCGATGCCCTGAAGATGCCCATCATCCAGGACGCCCTGGCGGTGCTGACCAACACCGTGATCATCCCCCACTCGGGCTGGGAGGCCTCGCCCCACCGGGAGGACCGAAAACTGCACCTGCACTCCTCACAGGTCCTACGCAACGCCACGGGATGCCTGAGGTCAGCTCTGCCGCTCTCACTCTCTCTCCCTGTCTCTCTCACTCTCCCTGTCACTCTCTTTCTTCCCTTCCTCTAACTGTCAGAAGCTGCTTTCATCCCTCTTCTCTGTTCTAATGCAGCCCTGCACTAGCTCCGCCCCTATCCCATTGCACCGCCCACTGCGCTGCTCCGCCTTTCTCTCCAGTGCTGTGTTGGTCTTCCCACCGCTTCTCTACCTCAACTGCACTCCTTTGCTCCTCCCTTTATGCTAGTGCCCCACCCCTTACTCTAGTGTACTGGTTTTCACATTCCCACTACTCACATTCCTTCCACCTCATCCTAATGCGAAGCCCCTCCCTCAGCTCTGATGACCTTTCCTGCTCTGCCAATGCATCTCATCTGCTGCTCATAAGGATACTTTAAGTTCTGGCTCTGGGGGTGTATAGGAAGCGGCAATTATTTAATTACATAATTGTAATAGATGCAACTCATTCCTAAAGATCACTGGTCATCCTGCCAGGAGTGCCATTATCTCAGTCAGGGGTTAAAATCAGCCAACATGATAAGATGGCTTAATTAAATCTATATTAATATAATTGAAATAATTGCGGAAATTCTGTTCTATCTGCTGGTTGCCACCATATGCCTTAGCGAGCTCTAGCGTATTCTAGAGAAAGCCAGAGCAGAGAGGCAGTGTATGAGCACATTGTCACTGCCCTGCCTGTGCTGTAGGGATTTAGCAAGAGCAGTCGCACTCCTGGCACAGAAGCGAATCCTTTAAACTTGTAGTCCCCTTTTTTTAATAAGGACACTCTCCCGGTCCGCCGACGCCTGCCGTGCAGACAGGCCGCGTGTCTCTCAGTCACATTTCTGATCTCGAATATCACCGATTCTGCTCAGGGATGCCTGGCTTGTGCTGTTCTCTCATTCCCAGGGCTCAGAGCGCGCTCAATAACTCATCGAGAACCACTGAACCGTTGTTTCTGCAGTACTGACTCCACCCCCCTCTCTGCACTCCCTTCTCCGGTCCGCACCCCCCCTACCCCTCCCCCTAACGCTCCCCCTACCCTACCTACCTGTGGAAAAAGCAGGTGCACAGCCTGAAAGAAAATAATTCGCATTTATAAAGGCCTCAATGGAGAAAAAATATCCCCTCGCATTCACTCAGAATGTTGAAAATATTAATCCAAAATACCCAAACTGCAACCATGGTATCTTAACACCAATTATGTGAACAAAATGGTCCGGTACAGTTTGCTAGAGGGAACCTCTGAAGACTGTTTAATGTAAAACAATCCGTAGTTTCATTTTAATGAACGCTGAACACACATTTCCTCCCTCAGCCTCTGAATTCTTTTTGGCTATTCCGGATGGTAGTTGAAAAGCACAGGAAGATAAACTCAAGTTTAAAGCGCTCACCAAAGAACAGATGAAGAGCACACTCAAACGAGTGCGCTCCTGTGTTCGTGTCTTCTGGGAGTGCCCTCAGTCACTTTCATTTTTATTTTTTTAGTTATTGTGCACTCTTTTTATACTTGCGAACAGTAGGGGGCAGAGGTCTTATCCCCCCACGCCCTGTGTCTTTTGGACAGAGATGAATGGCATTGCAAGGCAATTTAAATAATCCCTGAGCAGTGGAAGGCGTCGGTTAAGATCAGAGGGGTGTGGCTCTAAGGGTACTGCTCCGTGGGTGTGATGTTTAACACACGCACACTCTTGATGGGATGGGGACAGGCAGACAGGGGAGCGCTGCAGTCTTCTGTACAGGAATACGTTTTGTGAAACTGTCCTCCAGTTGTGCTGGTATAGGTGCACGCGCTGCAAAAACGCCATATTTCATGACAAGATTGTTTGCTGTGATCCAGTGTATATTTGTTTATTATTTACTATAAATGTTGTTAAGTTCTAGCCCGGTGTTAATCAGTAGCCCAGCTGATGTTAGTAGCAAGTTTGTTGAAGCATGAATCCATGATTGTCAAGTCACGTGTGTATACCAGAATAATCTCTTATATGGACGGTGAGTTATCTATCACCCTATCTAAAGAACAGTAGACACAGTACAGTTAAACACAATATTTTTTTCTTTCACAAAAGACCAAAATTAAGTGCCCATTTTGCATTGCATTTATTTTTAGGTCCCAGTTCCAGTCAAATGTATATTTGCAATAAAACGGTACTTGCTAGAGCTACAACCAGGGATTCCCAGAGGTTTAGGACACATCGAGAAAAAAAAAAAGAAGAAAAAACTGTAGCACAGGATTGGATGAAAATTTCCCCAAACTTTTTTGCTCCTATGGGGAGATCACCAGACCAAATCTGCCAAAATTCTTCAAGAGATACCTCTGAGGGTATTATAGGAAAGGCACGGTTGTCTGAAATGAATTCCTTGGTGTTTTATTTTTGTCACATTACTTATACGAGGCCTGAGGAAATGCAGTGGTCTGGAAATGAACATAATTAATTGCATTACTTGAATAGCACAGATACAAGAAGAGCTACAGTTAGGACGTGAGTCGATGTGTCTCACGCTGGTAACTGTCTCCCAGGCTGACCCCACATTAAAAGGCTTAAATTCCTATTGGGGAAAAGTTAGAAGAAGAAAACTGATCTTATAATAGCTACAGAAAAAAAAAGCCGTGTGACATGCATGACTGAATCCCATTTTAATTAGGTTTAATAGATAACTTGAAAAGTAAGCAAATCCATTTTATCTCATTTATTTAGAACAAATGAAAATAGATTTGTGTCTGACATTTTCTTAAACTCTTAGTTTTACTGGGTAATGTAGCACATTCTCATTAGAATTCTTTTTCATTTCCATCCAACTGAGGATTCAAACTTGACTGCATCCTGTCAAATGTCTGAGAACATGTCAAACGTCCTGCCACATCAAAGCTCTCCTTTCTACCGTTCTACGCAGGAATTTATCATCTTTCTAGTTTTGAGAAAAGATGACAAAGCCTGGGATTACTGAGGAATGCAATCTCATTATTGGTTTTGTCATTCAATAGAGATAGCAAGACACTGTAATCCATAGCTGTTCACCAGTCCATGTTTTACCATAGGCCAGATTAGCATACCACCAACAGAACAGGTGGTTTGCTGTACCCTGTTGTTTTAGCAGCCATGTTTCTTATGGCTTTCCTGGATGTATGTACCACCCAATAAATTCATCAGTGCCATTTCCACGCAACTGTTTCATATATCTCTAAATGTGCTTAGTTATTGTATTTTTAAATGTATGCCATATTCACCAAGTTACAGCGAAGAAAGTGAGAAAATAATTGATTAAAGCCTATTTAAAATGAATTCCTAAGATTTCAGACAATACAGCGTTGAGCCCTCCATACGTGCGCTGCTCAATTTGTAAAGGTCTTTAGAAAAATCTCCATCAAAGCTCACACTTTTATTTTAGTCTTAATTCAATGCAGATGAAACTTTGCCGGTAAAAGAACAGGAGTGTTGGGGGGGTTTAAATGTGCTGATTTATGCCAGCCTGCCTTTATGAGAAAAGGCTGAGCAGGACTCCCCGGTCTCAGAATGATAATTAATGGATTTCACGGGTCGTTAGTAGAACAGGAAGCCTGGCTGAATATTAATGGGGCAGGAGCCAGCTCCTCGTTGCTGCACGATTCGCCCGACTCTCGTAGCCTGCTGTGTCGCCGTCCGCCTCGCCCGCCATCGCCGGGGTCGAGCGCAGCGCCCGCACGCAATCTGTGATCCCTCACGGGCGGGGTCAGCTGCGTGGGGGGCGGGGCCAGCTCCTGCAGGGCTGGGCTCTGTCGTGACTGACGGCTGAGTCCGGTCACCTGGTCGCCTAGGCGAACAAGCGGCTCTTCTGTTTGCTGGTAATTCAGCTCTGCTAAATGCTGGGAGTTGTGCCTCTGGCGCTGCTGACGCTAAAATTGTTGCCATTGGCTCCCCTCGTTAATATTCATGAGGCAGCATGGTCTGACAGATCAACCTTGCTTGGCACACTAGCAACATGGGACTTCCTATTACCACAGCCTTCTAGATTAGACTAAGGTTAATAAAGTAAGGTTTAGGCATATGGCATTCATGCGTACTGATGTTGCATGGGAACCACAGTAACTCAGTGCTGTTATGTGTGCACGTACTGGACTGGCATCACTGAGCAGGTGCAACACAGTTTGGCTTAACTATAGTTTCATCATTGGGGCAGAGTAGCATGCGATGGAAAGCACTGTCATGGTATAGGTCAAGTGCCATCTCCTATGTTTTTAATATATATTATGTACAGTTTAAGTTTAACATTAGCTTTAGCCTTTCTGTAAGGTGTAACATAAAACCCAGTGAAAGTGGTTGAATGCATTGCACTCAAGTACAGTAGATGGGTCAAATGAAGGTGTTTTGCTTGCTACCTTCTACCATAAATAAATAAATAAATAAATAAATAAATAAATAAGTACCTTTAATTTCATGGGTTTAATTGCTTGGTCTTTTTTTATCAGCTTTGATAAATTTATGTGATTTAATGACTGTGACTGTAAAAACCATAACCAAGTCAATGCATTATAGATGCCTTATTTAGATACCACATGAGGTGCATACTGTATCTGATAGAGAGTGGCTGCAGTGGATCAGCTTCCAAGCCAAACATTCTGTGCTTCTCAGCTGATTTTGTTTTATCAGTCCTGAGTGTTCTGAAATTAAATCAGTCCATAATAGAGTGTGAAGATAAGGTGAAAGTACAGTGTGAGAGAAATAGTATATCTCATGATGTCATTGTAATGGCATTGATAAGGGGGGAGGGAGGGAGAGTGAAGGATACACGTGAGCTGAAATGTGTCTGATTGTGCTTCAATGGCCCATTTCCCTGCACATCAACAGTGCTTATTTGTGCTATCACTTTTGCCGTCATTGATTTTCTGTATAACCTGAATTGCTTTGGTAAATATCCAGCTGCAAATGAATAATATATGTAATTAAGCCGCTGCATGTGATGCTGGATCAGGGTGCCTTCTGAGCAATTAAATTAGCTAATGTAATCTTGTACTGTTCAGCATTCTGCTAGGGGGTCAAATGAGAGATGATAAACGGTGATAGGGTGCTTCTGTGTGCAGTGCAGTGAGCTTGGTGTGTGTCATAGCAGGACTGGTGCCTTTACGCAGTTATATATATTATTAACCAAAGCATACTTATTAAAAAGAAAGTTCACATGGTTTGTTGTACTAATAAGTCGCAGTTTCAAAGGGCATGAAGTCTGTAGAACCAAAAGAACGTTCTGTCTTTCAGCAGAAGGAAAAAAAGACGTCTATTGTATTACAAACAATATATCCCGTGAAAGTCAGCAGCTGTGATCAATAACATTTCTGACAAGGAAATCTTGGGCGTGCGTGGAACTCTATAAATCTTTTAAAGAAAGTAATTTACGGAAGAAGAAAAAAAAAAAACAATATCACAAAATAATAAAAGAAATAGAATTTTTTTTCATTGAGGAATATTGGTGTCCCATTTCATAAGCAGCGCAATATGTGCAAACTGGGTTTCCCATTCATAAGGTAATGCAATAAAAAGCAGGGCTAGCGGCGAGGGCTTATTACCTTTCTATCAGCGAAGGTGAGTGCTTTCTCCCTCCGCACGGCCCTATTACGCGTAATAAATGGAGCTCCGCCATCGATTTGCGATGTCGCTCCTGAAGAGAAATCAAAGGTAGATTTTTGTATGCAGCCTCAGCAGCCCACTGTACCCGTAATGCCAAACGGTCTTGACCACTTCCTCTTTTCTTGTGCGAACGTGACCGTGAACGTTAAATGATCCGCACGTCGCAAGGGCTTTGCTGTGAGAATAGGGGGGAAAAAATGCTATAAACACTAAGTATAAATAGATAAACACATAAACATTATTTTTGTAATTGGCAAATTTTTATGTTCCAAAAGTACTTGTGGCTGATATGAACACAAACAACAAGAGCAAATAAGCCAGGCTAGCAGTGAGTGTCAGAATAGAGTGAGCAGGGACACTGTACATTCAGTGCGATGCTGAAAGGTGTGTGACCACAGTGGGGCTGGAGAGGGGCGCGCGCGCTGACCTCTGCTCCCTCCGCCCCTCCTTTTGCCGCGTGCGCTGACCTTTGCCCCCTCCGCCCCTCCTCTTGTCGCGTGCGCTGACCTTTGCCCCCTCTGCCCCTCTTCTGTCGCAGGAACGTCAGCTCGGCGGGCGAGGAGGCGCGGAGGCGCATGAGGGAGTGCGAGGGTCTGACGGACGCGCTGCTCTACGTCATCCAGACCGCGCTGGGGAGCAGCGAGATCGACAGCAAGGTTCGCCGCCTCCACGCTGGCCCGCAGCCCCAGCCATTGTATTGCATTATTTATTTGCTAGATGGAGGCTCGCAGCCGGCTTTAGACATTATTAATTTGATGCAGCTGGGTGTTCTTCCGAAGCCACTCCACTTTACTTCCTACAGTGGCCCTCTTAGGCAGTGCCCTTTGTGTGGGAATCGAACCCGACGCTCAGCATTGCACTGTGCAGGCCCAGGTCTTGTTCCGCTGCAGCACACACAGAGAGCTTCTTATTGCTTGAAGAGTGCAACTTTCTTCAGAGCTCTGCTTCAAGGCCCTTGTTCAAGAGCAGAGTCTCGGTAGGCCTTAAAAAGGCTTTGGGCCATGAAACTACTCCAACTCTATAACTGTTCTTGGGCTTCGCTCTGAAATAAAAACACAAAGAAGCTGAATGCTTTTGAGTGTGCCGCACAGCCTGTGTACACAACACAAAACACTTATATTTTACCCACAATTCCCTGCCACTTAAGGGCTTTATGGTAATATATTGAATTGTGTTAAACCTTGCTGCTTAATAAATAATTAAATCAATAAATGGATGATAGATAGATAGATAGATAGATTAAAGAAACCTCTAAAAAATCAAATCTCTCTGAGGCCTCATTTGTACACGGCCCCTCCTCTTTAAAAGGCTTCATTTGACCCATTTTCCTTATCTTCCTGATGCCTCAGTGTTTCCCTGGATTAGCTTGCCGCTCTCTGGACTCTGTCCAGCAGGACAATGCTCTTAGTGGAAGAGGATAATATACGGCAGCCTGGAGGGCACATTTCTTCACTTTCATTTCTTTCAAGGCTGTATTCCAACTGGGTCTCTACTGAGTATTCTCTGGAAAACAGATTTGAAAGCTCAGGCTTACAGTACAGCAACAAACCTCAGGGAGAATGCTGTGTATTGATACTGCACATCCTAAAATGTCAAATAAGCTATTTAGCTAAGAGAGATATTTCCAGTATTATTTGAACAGCTAATAAAGTTAAAAAATAATTTACTGTATAATATTGTGTATTGAACCTATTTTATGCAGACACGTTTACAATATCCAGCAGCGCTGAGAGAGAGAGAGAGATAGAAATGTGCTCTGCCTTCGACGGGTGCAGGCAGGCAGAGCCGAACGCAGTGTTGTGATTGGCCAGCGCTCTGTCCCCGCAGACCATAGAGAACTGCGTGTGCATCCTGAGGAACCTGTCCTACCGCCTGGCCGCAGAGACGGCCCAGGGCCAGCAGATGGGCACCGACGAGCTGGACGGCCTCCTCTGCGGGGATGCCGGCGGCAAGGACGGCGAGAGCTCGGGCTGCTGGGGCAAGAAGAAGAAGAAGAAGAAGGCGCAGGATCAGGTGGGGGGGGGGGGGGCTGGCAGGGCGGAATAGGGCGTGGCGGGGTGGGGTGGGGTGGGGTGGATTACAGTATGGCTGACAGATATCCGATGTTCCCCTTCGCATGGGTTTGTTTTAACATGGAAAGAAGGACTTTTTTTTACAAATAGCTGCAAATGAACTGAGGGGATGTTTTTTTTCTGTAAGTTTTTAACAAATAGCTGCAAATGAACTGCAGTGATGTTTTTTTATTCTGTAAGTTTTGACAAATAGCTGCAAATGAACTGAGCTGTGAGTGGACAGAAAGAGGACCCTGAAAAGGCTGATTCATAAGCCGATTCATAAGCTCTTGGTGCTGCAGAACACACCAAAAAGCAAGATGGGTGGGTGGCTCATCCTGTTTAGGCACCGTTCTAGTGTAAGGATGAGCTCTACGGTTTGATATCAAATCTGGACCAGCTGTGGCTGGCACACCTGCAGGGCAGCACTCAAAAGCCTGGGGTGTCACCCAGAGACAGGAGAGATTCAGTCAGGAATAACAGCGTCTCACCATGAACCTGAGGAGCCTGCAGTTCATCTGTAGAGCTGCACATGAAATGTCTTCCTACGATGGCTATGCAAGCAACCTTGTCTGCACTCTTCCAATTCAACACCAGAGTGTTGCAGCATGAGCCTGATTGGCTATTTAAAACTGTGACAAAAGGGGTGAAAAGCATGAAAAAGTAAGTAATTCAGGTTTTAAGGCCTTTTTAGTAATCTCAGGGATGTACTTTATGTCGACATAACTCCCAGGAAAAGAAAAGACTCTAAAACTTGGTTAAAAACTCAAAATAAGTTAGAAAATAGCAAAACTTTAAATTCGATCTAAATGTGCACAAAGGTGCGCAAAAGCATGACTGCACGTTGCAAACGAGCCATTTTATCACTGGCTTTACTTCCTCATAGAATCCTCCTTAGGCACCTCAGGAGAAGGCGGCTGGAATATTTCAGCGGCGCAAACGAGCGTGGCGTACAGCGATTAGGCACCATTAAGCTGGGACACCTGGGCCCAGATTTAGTGTCTACTAGTGCACTCCTCTTGAAAGATTCAACAGATCTGAACCCCCCGGCAGAGGCTACCATCATATCATACCTCTGTTTGGGAGGGGAAGATGTGAACAGTCCTAATTGTCTGGTGGAGAAATCTTACAAACCACTCCTCCCTCCGCCCTCCCAATCCCTCGATTTGCTTCCAAAAGGGAAAAAATGAAAATGACTTATCTCCTGCCAAAGAGCATCATCTGAAATATTAAGCATCCCAGACACTGGTATTGTTGCTGGTTTACTGTTTTTTTTCATAGCAGTACAGTACAAAAGTGTTTGGAAAGGAATCAGCCAATCAGGAGAGTCCTGTGGCATCCTAATGACAGACCTTTAATGGCCAGAGATTATAATACGCAGTTATAGGGGGACCTGGCTTCAGTTAGCCAGCCCATAATCTTCTGCTCCTGAACACGCGCAAGTACATTATTGACTCAGAATTCACACATCCAGTAAGAATAAACATATGCATAAGTAAGCGAAAGGAAGATAAAATGCATTGTACCAGCTGTGGAAATGGGGCTTTCGCTGTTATCAGGGTTGAACAGTCTCACGATGGGAGCGACTCTTTTGGCAATAGGCTGATAGCATTCAGAGGCTGCCTCCGCTAGCCTAAATTGCATGGCACGTCAGTGCCGTTGCTATTGAAGAGACGCTCGAGATTACACGGAGACGGTGATCTCAGCGGTCCCTGTGCTGTAGTCTGGAGAAGCATGCTCTGTGCTGTTTAACTTTAAAAAACACGGCAAGCTCTCCAATCCTTTTATGACTGAACTGGGCCATTTCTCATGGTAAGGAGCGAGTACTCATGGTGCTTTTTATATACTGCGTGAGTAGCGGGCCTGTATTTTCCGTCCAGCCACCACCACATGACTCATTAGGGCTGTGTTCTCATGAAAAATGCATTTTTATTTACCCTGGGAGAGGCGGAGTGAAATCTTTTTTCGTGGGATATTCCGGGAGCTGGAAGAGGAAGGATTTTGAACGCACGCCGTGTCGGGAGCGGGTGTGCAGAGACGGCTCTGCGTGTGGCTCTGAGAAAGCGGGCTGCCGCTTGCGTCTGTAGTTCCCTCCGTGCCGCGTGTCAGAAACTCCGAAACTCAGACCGCCCTATCACGCTGAGCCGTCGCAGCGGCAAAACGCGCGAACCCGCTCTCCGCGGTCCCCGCCATTACGCGAGGACTGGAGGATTGTGGGACGTGCTGAGCGCAAGCAGCTACAGTGGCAGAATGTGGCTGTTCCTTGTTGATGGGCGGCTGGGCTGAAGCGGGGATGGGAACGTTCGGGAACATTACGGAGGTTGAGAACATTCTGTCCCCAGTCAAGAATTTCTGTTTCTCCTTCGCTTTGCTCGATGGATTTAAGTGAGCGCAACTTCCTTCTTAAGATTTTCTTTTTCAAATGTTGATTGAATCAAGGCCAGTGAGTCACGGTTAAACAGGAAATGCATAATGAGAGGAGGAGTACGTCCCTTTCATTCCTGTCTTAAAACAGGCGTCCGTGGATTGCATTGTTTCTTCCTGTCTGCCTGCTGAGTTTGTCTCTCCTGTGTTCCCCCAGTGGGACGGTGTGGGACCCCTCCCCGAGTCCGCAGACCCCCCCAAAGGAATTCAGATGCTGTGGCACCCCTCCATCGTCAAACCCTACCTCATCCTCCTCTCCGAGTGCTCGAACCCAGACACGCTGGAGGGAGCCGCTGGTGCCCTGCAGAATCTGGCAGCCGGCAGCTGGAAGGTAGGCTCTGGTCACATGGTACGGTCACATGGCTCGCTGAAATAGTCATATGGTACGGTCACATGGCTTGCTGCAAGAATCGCATGGTACTGTCACATGGGTCCCTGAAAGAGTCACATGGCTCATTTCCAGGGGTAATTGTGCCTGATCCTCATGACAGTGTATGAAACTACCCAGAAATTACCCCTACGAAACACAGCTTTCTCCACTGTCTACACCCCCAGAGAGAAACCTGGCCAACCCCACCCCCCCCCCCCTTTTCCCCACCCCATCCTAGGCACCAATAATTCTGGGTGAGGGGTCGTTGTGCTTACCAGGCCAGGTAGGGTGAGATAAGTCAACAGAGCCGTTATAGCCATTATATCTATATTAAATCTCTAGCAATATCAGAAGGATATGGACTGTAACAGATGCTGAGACCCTTAGGGCATTCAAGACCAGGCGTGCACTTTAAACATCTGTCAGCGTGTTAGCATGTTCAAATCTGTGTACATGCGTTTTGTCAGTCCCATCAGATGCTCTTATGAGCTATATTAAGGGTTGCTCCTTCACGTGTGATGACGTCACTGCATTTTCATGTGCGTGAGGCGTGTTCATGTATAGATCACGGGGCAAGACGGAGGGAGAAACAAAGCGTGCGGTAGAACCACGGTTGGCTCAGCTTAAAGCCCACATCCCGAGCGGTCGGCCAATCGCAAGCTTGTCCTTTCTGTGGCGGTGACGTCACCCCAAAAAAACAGGCCTGCAGGCGCTCCCCGGCCCTGCTGTGTCTGCACACCGCTGCTGAGAATTCCTCCGTGGCGCGTGTGATAGAGTTATAGATCCTTATCGCTCCGAGGTGAATATAAATGAGTTTCTTTTTTTCCCTACCTGCAAAGAGCCTCGCTACGAGGCTGTTCTTCGGTAGCGGTCACATGCGGACAAGCAGGGGAGGTGCCATTCCTGTGCTTTCTTTCCCAATTTAGCGCCCCTCAGCTTGGCGTCCACGCGGCGCGTTAAACAGAGCTGACCTTCACTCCGGACAGCCGCGTTCCGGAAGCTTTGGGAAATCTCGCCGTTCTCTCTCCCTCCTTAAATGCTGAAAGAAGCAAGGGCACCAAGTGTGCGTTAATTATTCAGGTTTCTTATTCTGTGCCCGCAAAACCTAATTAACTTAATAAAATTAGTTTTATCTATTTATGCTGCACTAATACAGAGACTGTCTATAGCCTAAGGCCTGCTTGCCTACTCTTTGCCCTGTCTTACATTAAATGAAGCATGGTAGATATTTAAAGGCTTATGCAATAATTTACTTGGAATAGTAATCATTTATTTTTATATTTGACTTATATTTAATTTGAGGACTGTGCACTGGATGGTTCAGTGTTTATTTACAAACTCTTTAATTGGGAAAAAAAAACTAGGAAAAATAGAGGAAAACTTGTGATGCCTCACAAGAGACCAAGTACAAACATAGCAACCGATCTGGGTCTCAGACTTGATTTAACTGTAGTTTTGCTTCAGTAGGAATGTATGTCACTTCAGAAAGGCCTAACCCATGCTGCTCGGTGAAGGTACCACTTTCTAGACCAAAATCAATGTGATTCAATGTCATCAGACAGTGAACCTGAAACAGCCCTTCTTTTCCCTCCTCTCCCTCTCTCTTTCTCTCTCTCTCACACATACACACTCTCTCACTCTACTTCTCTCTCTTCTCTCTTTCTCTCTCTCTTGCTTGCTCTCTCTCTCTTTCTCTCTCTCTCTCTCTCTCTCTCTCTCCTCCACAGTGGTCACACAAACATGTACGGAGAGAATTAAACTGAACATTAGGATCTAGAGTTTAATTCATCAGTAACCTGCAAAAAAGGCCTTAAATCAGTGGTGTGAGCACTGGAAGAGGACAGACAGTTTTATTTTTTAGATTTATTAAGATTTTTATATCTATTCTCAGTTTTTCCCATTTGTTTTCTTTTTAATACAGTGATAAATACTGCTTGTTTATTTGATGATTTGATTTAAAGTCAGTTTAGAAAAAAACGCTAAACTTTAAAAAGCCCCCTCTTCTTATCCTGTCTCTTTCTGTCTCTCAAACATTCTCTCTCTCTGTACTCTATATATCTCTCTGTCTGGCTCTGTCTCTCCCTCTGTCCTCTCTTTGTCTCTCTCTCCCACTCTCTGTCACTCCCTCTGTCTCTCTCCTTATCTCTCTCTCCCACTCTCTCCCTTCCTGTCTCTCCCCCTCTATCCCCCCCTCTGTCAATCTTCCGGTCTCTCTCCCTATCTCTTTCCCTTTCCCTCTCTCTCTCTCTCTCTCCCCCTTTCTCTCCCTTTCTCTCCCTTTCTCTCCCTCTCTCTCTCTCTTTCTCTCTCTCTCTCGCTCTCTCTCTCTTCCTCCCTCGGCAGTGGTCTGTGTATATCCGTGCGGCGGTGAGGAAGGAGAAGGGCCTCCCTATCCTGGTGGAGCTCTTAAGGATAGACAACGACCGGGTGGTGTGCGCCGTGGCAACGGCCTTGCGGAACATGGCCTTGGACGTGAGGAACAAGGAACTCATCGGTGGGTTTCCGTTCTCCCTTCGCGCTCCTCACGCTCTTCCTCAGTCTCTGTCGGAGTGAATGACGCTGGGTGTAAAAGCCTCCAGCTCTCTGAACACGGCTAACACAGGAGCCTTTTCTGACTTCCCCCAGCACACTCCAGTCACAGCCACATTAGGGCAGTGCCATTATGAGGAGAGTACAGTATGTGCCTTTTGGATTTTACGCTTATTGTGAAATACACCAGTGCTGTTGAGGAATTTGTTCCAGTGCCAGGGAGGATTATCAAAGCCAATAAGGTATATTTAGGATTTAATTACAGTGTGTCTGTGTGACAAGTGGTTGAATTCAGCCCTTTAAAGCAATCTGTGACCAGAAGTCCTTCTTTTTTTTGTCAGTGCTGTCTTGGCACAGTGTGCAGCCAAAACTCTAGGGTCCCCTTGGTATATTTTATGAGGCAAGGACTTTCAAGATTACTGTAAACTTCTTCTGTTCCTTTTTAAATTTGTTTTTAGGACAGTTCTGGGTGGTTGTTTTTTGCACAGACCAGCTTGTCTGTTCGAAATGTTCTCTTTATGACACTGCTAACAGGCTTATTGATCTTTTTTTCCCTCATAAACTTGGTTTCCTGTTGGGCCATTGGCGTTTCCATGGCAACTAAATCTTCCAGTCTTTGTTTGCCGGCTTCTGTGCCAATGGGAAACTTTGAGAGGCTGCAGTGTTATTGCAAGTTTTGGAATTATAAATAGGGTTGGTTATGTTACTGGTAATTAGATGATGCTGCTTATATAGAGCATAATTAGACGACCAACACCTTCCCCCACCCCATCTGAAATTAAATGTGTCATATGATGCAGAAATCGAATGCTTGTGCAGTGCAGTCAGAATATTTTTTAAAGCCAAATAAGATGGCTGCATCAGGAATTTGTGGGAAATATAGTAATTCTGGAAAATGAATGTCTTTTATTTTTGTCATACAGCCCTTTTATCCATTGTCAAAATCACTTTTTGGATTTAAGATGATAATGTTACCATTTTTTGTTGAATTGACATGTTGGTTTTGGTTTTTCTTGCCTCTTTCTCTTCCATTTCGACTCAGAGTCAGTGCCCCTGTCACTGTGTGGTAAAGCAATGTAACGTCCAGCTCTGATAGAGCCGTCTTTGCACCATTTTAGCCACGAGGTGGGTCTGGCAAACAGGCCTGGGCTACCCAAGCAGCCAGAACCGCTGCAGATGAACCAGGGTGCGGCCGCAGAGTGGAGACGGAACACGGCGAGGGTCAGAGCGCGAGCCGGCCCTCCCGCTGCATTTGTTTGAGGCCCGGCGCACAGCCGCAGGCTCGAAGCACATTCTGCGCCTCTCTGTACCGCACAGTTCCACACAACAAGCACATTCTGCACCTCTCTGTACCACACAGTTCCACACAACAAGCACATTCTGCACCTCTCTGTACCACACAGTTCCACACAACAAGCACATTCTGCACCTCTCTCAACCACACAGTTCCACACAACAAGCACATTCTGGGCCTCTCTGTACCACACAGTTCCACACAACAAGCACATTCTGCACCTCTCTGTACCACACAGTTCCACACAACAAGCACATTCTGCACCTCTCTCAACCACACAGTTCCACACAACAAGCACATTCTGCACCTCTCTGTACCGCACAGTTCCACACAACAAGCACATTCTGCACCTCTCTCAACCACACAGTTCCACACGACAAGCACATTCTGCACCTCTCTGTACCACACAGTTCCACACGACAAGCACATTCTGCACCTCTCTCTGTACCACACAGTTCCACACAACAAGCACATTCTGCACCTCTCTGTACCACACAGTTCCACACGACAAGCACATTCTGCACCTCTCTCAACCACACAGTTCCACACGACAAGCACATTCTGCACCTCTCTGTACCACACAGTTCCACACAACAAGCACATTCTGCACCTCTCTGTACCACACAGTTCCACACAACAAGCACATTCTGAGCCTCTCTGTACCACACAGTTCCACACAACAAGCACATTCTGCACCTCTCTGTACCACACAGTTCCACACAACAAGCACATTCTGCACCTCTCTGTACCACACAGTTCCACACAACAAGCACATTCTGCACCTCTCTGTACCACACAGTTCCACACAACAAGCACATTCTGCACCTCTCTGTACCACACAGTTCCACACAAGACTGATTTTCTCCGCGGGAGGCCGGCTCTCGCGATTTTTTTCTCTCCTCCCCCTCGACTGCCATTAAAGGAAGTAATTGACAGAGATATTAAAGCATTGAACTCCACGTGGCGACGTGTCCCAAGCACGTCTGTACACTAATGGGATTTTCACACATTTTTACCGCAGTTTTCATCCAGTTACTTGTTTTATTTTATCGTGTTTGCTTTTCTCCATTCTTTTTTTCTCCTTGGTCCTTGGCCTGCATTTTTTCACGAGAAACGTTATGAGGAACGATGCTCGAGTGTAGATTGCCTGAGAGCAACCGAGGTGCTGTTAATGCCCCTTTAGAGTGTCAGCAGTCCATTAAAGCCGTATTGGCTGTCAGGACCCCAGGCGCTTGTTCTGTGGGGGAGGGGAGGGGAGGGTGGGAGTCAACTCCCTTCTAGCCGTAGAGGTCATTGAATTCATTGAGCTGAAGCTGGTGCTAATGTCCACTTCAGCCTTACGGGTCTAATTGGGAGCCTGAAATTCAATTTGACCATTTAGAGCTGTAAACTGTATCCTTAATTGTTGGTTTACATTGCATGGCATTCGTTTGGCAGGGACTCTTTTTCCAGAGAAACATACTATATGAGAGTGAATGTACAAAGAAGCGTTAGTATGATCATGGCTTCTGGATCGTCGATTTTGTGCATTTTGCGAGAATGGTACTGCCCACTGCAGCGGTCACAGAGTTTGTAAAACATATTTGTTGGTGTTCAGCTTGGGGCTCATGATTAGTGCTGATTTTTTGAAAGCCCTTATGTGTACAAGTGTCTGCAAACACAGTGCTGCTGTGCATCTCAGGGTTAGCCAAGCAACCACATACTCAACCAGAGAAGTTTCAAACGTGCCTCCTATTTTATTGTTGCCGTTCTGTATAACATTTACAGGCAGTTCTGATTTAGGTAAGTCTGTTTCTTTGTTTCCTCTTTTTTTTCTCTTTGATCCAGTTAGCTCTGGTCTACAGGGTTGCCAGGTTAGTTTTAAAATTCCCCAGCCAGTGTCATCTGCCAGCTAAAGAAATAAAAGTCACGGAAAGTTCAGTGGACTAAATTCAAGAATGCTGAAAAGATTAAGAATCAAAGTTACTTAGATTAAACCTATGCTTAGTTCTTTTGTCCCAAAAACTTATTCCAAAAAAGAAAACTTCAATCTTTTTTTGTGCAATAGTGTTCTCTCAAGCATGAAAAACATCAACCGTTCAACAGAACACTTTTCTCACAGTCTCATTGGTGATAGAAAGGTATATATTTTTGGCAGGGCTGGATTACCCTCATCCTATTAAGTGTTAAGTGGCTTTAAGTTGCGGCCAGGGTTCCATGGATTTCCACTGCATTACACCACCCAGTGATGCGGGAGGAGCTCACGGTTTCCAGCTGCTGTCTGTGAGAGATGATCACAGACCTTCAGAAGACACTAGCTCTCTCCTGCAGTGGACCGAGGTGTGTGATATAGTCAGTGGCTCACTGTTGAGCGCACACTATTGATTCGAGAGACAGAGACACAACTAGCGATGCCAAATTGTGGAGAAATAAACTGATGTTTAAGCAAACTGTGTGGTCCAAACTTCGTTGAATCACTGCGCCTTAAACTGAAGTCACAAATTTAGATGAGCATTGTTTAGTTTTTGTTTGTATGTCTGATTTTCGGATAATAACTTAAAGTAAGTAAAGATGTGATGGTGTAACATTTATGGGTACCATGTAATTTCTGATAAGAATCTAATATGTGGGGATGTCACGTTTATGGCTACCAGGTTTGAGATGTTCTTTACAACTCAGTAAGAGAATATTCAGTCTAGCACCATGGAGTGTTCTGTCTGAGAACACCCATTCAAAATCGTATAAATAAACAAAGACTGCGGACATTCAGTGCGGTGCTTCACATCCTAAATAATACACAGAAGAATGGTCGATACATCTTGTGCAGCGGAGGTGTTTGTAGAGAAAAGTCTGTTGATTGTTCTCCCATTTGTTTTGTAATGGACAAGGCTAGGCATTATTCCTCCTGCAGGTCAGCTTTGTGCTCCCCCTGTTTCACCAATCCCTCACCGTCGCTAGCTGGAATACTGCATCACTTTCTGGCTGCATGCACATCGTGCACCATCAGCAGGAGTGCTTTTAAGTTTAGCAACCGGTGGAAAATGGAAATTTGGAGATATTTATGTTTTGAGAAATGCAGTTCTGCTCTACCAATACAGTAGCTGAGCAAGTGTGTGTGTGTGTGTCTGTGTGTGCTTGTGTGTCTATAACATGAATACTAGCATTAACATTACTTTTAGCATTTACTTATTGGACCTTTCATAAAATATACCACTTTATGTGTTATGGTGGATAAATGTTATTGTACATTTGCAGGGGCGTAGGGTATAGGGCTGTTTATACTTTAGACTTGTGTCCTTTGTTCTATTGTCTAATTCATGTGTGACTGGACTGCAGTGTATGGCCCCGTGAACCAGATGAAATAATAATAATATGGCAGGGGTGCTCTCCTTGGTGCTGATTGTGCAGGACTGTTTGTTCCACCATAAGAATCAGATGCTGTCCTTGGTGCTGATTGTATTAGTTCCCTGTGATGAGGGAGTCCGTGCCTCATAGACTTTGAGTGTTTCTTCCTTTAGTAAAAATGAAGCTGGTAATCTGGTAGCCTTTTTTCCCTAAGAATTCTGGGATTTTAAAAAGTGTGAAAGCCACAATTCCAAGGTGATGTCTTACCTTGTGCACAATTATATCTATATTTTTTATTATTTAAAAAAAAAAAAAATTTTTTTATCCCTTATACTTTTTTCTGGTCTATAATTCAAAAATCAGTTTTCACTTCTGAAAATTCAGGAACTGTCTGTTTCCAGTGAGGCAGAGCTGATAAACTCCCCCAACTGTCCTTTACTGGTGGCCTTTAGCCTGCGGGCACCTGAAACCTGACTGGGTGAAACTAATGCCACTGTAACCAGAGCACCCTGGATGACATAAACTCGCCTTAGCCCTGGTGGATAGCAGCTTACTCTGTTCTATTCCCACGGACTCAGCTGGGGACAAAGCCAAGGCTCGAATCTGCAACACCAGGGACCAGTCATTACCAATGCCTTTGGTAACAAACAGCTCAGAGCTAGGTGCCCAAGGAGCTTTGTTTAGATCCTTATCCTCTGTAATGAGTTTCTCTTTTTGAGTTATGAATTCATAATTAAATCAGGCTATGTGCAAGAATCGAAAAACAAGCACAGTAATTTCTTGAGTGTGTGGATTGAATGAATGTTTAAATGATCTTTGCATCCATCTTTCATATTCATTTCAAATCAACCGTGACGGTTTTATGCTGTAGTCCTCTCTCTGTGAGAATGCACAAGAACAGATTGGTTTGATAGTTTTGTGGCTTTGCCTCTTCAATACAGAACTCGTGCTCCTCAGTGTTCCCCCTGCCCCTGCCAACGCCCTGACCCTTGAACTCTGACCTCTCAGGCAAGTACGCCATGCGCGACCTGGTGCACCGCCTGCCTGGGACCAACAACAACAACAGCAGCAGCGGCAGTGGCAACGCCGCGGCGACCACCAACGGCGCCCCCAGCAAGGCCATGTCCGACGACACGGTGACCGCCATCTGCTGTGCCCTGCACGAGGTCATCACCAAGAACATGGAGAACACCAAGGCGCTGCGCGACGCCGGCGGCATCGAGAAGCTCATCGGCATCGCCCGCAGCAAAGGAGACAAGTGAGTCCCCCTGCTTCCACAGAGAACGCGTCCGAGGGTGTCCCCTCTCCCCAAAAATCCTCAATCGCCATTTTAAACATGCTGCTAAATTGGGTGTAGTGGGGGGTGGGGGGTGGCGGGTGGTGTCGGGGGAGGTGGGCTCTTCTGCTTCTCCACGAGGAAAGGTGACCATTTTCTTTTTCAGTCTTAACACAGAAAATGTGTGTGAACTTTTCACCTCTCCTCAAATTACCCTGAATGAATTTTATGAAATAGTTGGCATCTTGGAAATTGAAGGAGAGTGAGTTTCTACACTGTTAAAGACCTTGGATCCCCAGTAAAGGATCAATCAGCACTCAGGCCCCTCACAACCAAATGCTGCCAGGGGATTTTCCCATGATGCATTTCAGGATGTCACCAGTCAATAGATTCCTTAGATTGGAGTCATGTTAAGGGGTGTTAGGTTCAGGACTGTCAGATTCGAGGTCGGGCATGGAAAAAGCACCCTTTGATATCTGATTTGATGTTTTTATAAATACCACTTTTCTTGCCAGGGCATGTAACAGCCATGCACGTGTCAGATAGGGTTCTCTTCAGATCGTTTTCCCCATGTCGGTGTGTGCTGTAATTTGGCCAGTAATTATGAGATACTTGGCAGAGCTGACTGGTTTAAGTGCACTCCACTGTGATTGAGTGCCAACTGAAAAAGTGCCTCAGCCAGTCAGATGCAGGGGTAGAGCAGTAGGCGGAGATGACACAAAGGCTCCTATATAGAATCCCGTCTGTTAACTGGCTGAGCTGATGATAATAGCTCTTCCTTCAGGAATTGGCGCTGATTTCCTTTTAAGAGGTGGTAAGTGTGCAGCAGTAGACCTGATGCTGTTTGTGTGTGGCTGCCGATGATAAGAGTGGAGAATCCCAAGGTCAGCCCCATATCTTTCTGTGAGGGTGATAGGTATGGCACAGCAATATGGAGGTTTTAAGACGCTTAATGCTGATGGATTGCCGGTTTGTGCTGTGGTGCCAACAAAAGCAGTGGGAGGACCTTGGGAACTGGGAGTGAGGTTTGTTTCCTGCTCTCTACTGTGATAGAGACTCTTCTTTCTACCAAACCATCATGGAGACATACAGGTTTGATTACAGTCTAATAAATTTCCTTCAAATAATAATAATAATAATGATAACTATTATTATTATTAGTAGTAGTAGTAGTGGTAGTATTAAAATAATACTAATGATTATAACAATACTTATACTACTAATATGTCATGCTAGAATTTTAGGTCAATCACGCTATTAAAAATTGCTTTGACATCACGTGTTTCAGAGGAGAGCACATGGTCTACTAAATTGATTTAGGTTGCAGCCATAAGCATGGTGTGCAAAATTGGCTGAAAAGGGGGGAAAAGCCTAAAAGATTCTCTAGAACTTACTGGCCACACTGTTTTATCTTTTTAGTTCATTTTTAATATTTTTTCATTTAATCCTGGAGCTTCATACTGTAATTCTTAACAATGATTTTTTTAAATGGTAAGTCTCCAACAATAGTTTTGTAATAACTAATAATTTTCTCTAAAATATTACTCCACCTTGTGCTGAATTTGATTTGTGCAGTTATACTACTTTAATTTCCACAGTATCTATTACTTCTTCATGCCTAGGCTCTGAGTCAGTGCTCTTTGCAAAGTGTGTTATTATCGAGGTTTTGGGATCTGAAAGGGGGGGTTTACGACCGTGACTGGCAGGACCTGGAGCTCCTGATGAAGGGGACAGTAGGTGAGGAGGTCACGTTTTAGGGGACGGGTCTCCGTGGAAGCGGGGAAGCAACAACACTGAGCTACAAAGGCAGTTGCGGGTTGAAACTGTAATTACCTCTGAATATCCTTAATAGAGCCGAATAAGGAGGCCTTGGTGCTAAATGGTTCAGACAGCCCTATTTATCCCCAGCTAATTGCATTTTACCGCGTCCATTGTATTTTAATTAGCAGGATCTTGACGCTGTTGGGTCAGATCCCGACCCGAAATCCTTTTTGTTTTTTTGCGTGGTGACTGACACAGTTGTGAAGTATTGCTCCTTTACTTCCCCCCTTTTACTTAATATAGCGCTTAACAAAGGAGCTGTCAGAGAGTGCCTTGCACAGCACATTGCAGAGAAACAATGCAGGTTATTACAGACACGCTAGGAAATCTCAGAGAAAAGCTGGGCAATTAATCAATGACAGAGGAGAACAAACGGCCTGGAATGATAACACTGAAAACAGTGAGGTATATTTAAGCTGCTCTGGTTTCTGAACAGTCATAGGCCTTGATGTGTGGCACAGTTATATATAGTAAGGCAGTGAGTAACCAACCGTGTTCCTGATGATTGACCGTCCGGTAGGTTTTCATTCCAACTCGAACAAAGAACGTCTCATTCAACAGCTAGCGGTCTTGTAGTGGTGCTAATTAGCAGAGTCAAGTGTGCCAAAGGAAAACCTACAGGATGGTAGACATCCAGGAATGGGATTGGTTACCACTGTAATAAGGTATCTCTGAGGTTCATATATGCTCTTTTCAAACATGTTTGAATCGGTTTCCATTTTTTTAAGGTGGAATGAGCTGCTGAATTTGTATCTATGTATATTAATTAATATTTCAGTAAAGGACCATCAAATGACTGTTGGGTTATCGTCTGTTATTGGGTGATGTTTAAGAGAGCTCAAGCGTTTACTCATGAGAGTGTTTACATTGAGTGTGGGAAATACAGCTATTAAATGCCTTTCGTATTCTATCACTATATTTACTTAAATTCATTATATTAGTACAAACAGGTGCTGTAGGGTTTTGTTTAAACATAAAGATCGCAAGTGAATTTATCTCTTCGTAAATCTGTAGCCCTCTTAAAAAACTCACTCCGGTCGTTCCTGCCATTTTGTTTTCTTTTCTAAGGCCGACAAATGAAATGGCAGTTAAATGTGTGATTTGCGGCATGGCAAACTGCCAGCCTGTCGTTTTTTGTCTGACAGACCGTGTGCAGCTGAACTGGCTCTGGCAGGTGTGGTGTGGGACGCAGCGCCCTGTGTAATGTCCTGTACCTGCTCCTGCGTTTCAGGCACTCTCCCAAAGTGGTGAAGGCCGCATCCCAGGTCCTCAGCAGCATGTGGCAGTACAGAGACCTGCGGAGCCTCTACAAGAAGGTAAGGCCCGCTCACCCCCCCACCCCACCGCATGCAGCTGGCTCACTCAGCTCCAATCACTGTAGTCCGGACGGTTTTACAACCACTCTTCACTGCAAACTGCTGAATCAGAACTGCATTGTGAAGCTAAACGGTGTTCGAGCTGTGCCCCTCCAGGACCAGGGTTGAGTTGCCCTATAATTGCACTGTGGCCCTCTGGGGCCAGGGTTGAGTAGCTCTGCAAGCACTGTGGCCCTCTGGGGCAAGAATTGAGTGGCCTTGTAGGCACTGTGGCCCTCTGGAGCCATGGTTGAGTGCTACTCATACAGAAATGTTGTCATTTATATGGGGGGGGGGGGGGGGGGGGGGTAATAGGATATATTTATGCAAGAATATGGTCAGGGTGAATGAAAGTGCAGTCTCGAATCAGAAGGATTGAATAAGAATGCTTTCTCACACTGTGTGGTCTCCATGGCGATAACACACACTATGGACACAGAACCAACCCAGTGTTAGGGTGACACCTGTCACCAGGGGAACAGTCAGAGTCTTCGTGGCATCATCTCAGACGAGTTAGCCCAGGTCTGACTCACCCGCTACTTAGCCGCCAAGGCTAAGGGCTTCCCTCATCGTCCGTGCTCAGCATGGCTGTCTCAGCTGCCCGTCTGATCACCGCACGGGTGTGACTGGCTAATGCGCAAGCTGTGAGAGTCCGCTGAGTCCAAGAGGAACGCTAGCATGCACACCGTGGGGCCAAAGCAAAGTTTCAGAAGTTTCAGGAAGTAATAGAGAATCAAATCGAGATTGATTTGCCTGCCAGCAAAAATAAGTACGCATATAAATTATTAAATAAATTACTGCAGTAATTAAGTAAACTTGGCTTAGCCTCAGAAATGCAAGGAACTGTTTTATATGTTTGTAAGAACAAAAATCCAATTTGGGAACAAAAAAGATGAAAAAAAACAATGTAGAGAATAGGGTAGAAAAAAAGCGTTTCAGTTATTTGGATTGGTCTGCATTGGCGACTGCACTTTGCTTTGACACAAATGAGTAATGCCGTGTCTCAGAAGCCACTGAAATATTTACAGAAAATGGCTGATCAATAAGGGATTGTGTGCAGCGGGCTTTCAGTCATTTGGCTCAATTCTTTGTCAGGCCGTTCCCTTTTGTGCGATTGTGTACACAAACCTCGGGCAATTTCAGCAACCTGCATTTCTGAACGATTATCGAGTTAAAGCGCCGTTATTCCTGATGTCTCTGCTCATGGCAATAGCAGATAGAAGTGAAGGCCCATTGATTTTTTAAAATTTATTTTAAAATAATATGAACCACGAGTCATCCTGCTTTTACTGTATTCACGGGAAAAACTAAGTCTAATTTGTGCCTTCTAGTTTCGGGAAATAGCATTATGTACAGAAAAGATAAATAGGATAAATATCAGGAAGGGAGGTTGCATTATACTGCCCGTGGCTGTTAAAATGCATATCCCCCCTGACAGCTGCCTGGAAGCAAGGAGAGCTTCCTGTTCAGCTGCCTTATAGTAAGAATTTCACAGTAAGCATTGACTATACTCTGATATAGTGTATTTTGATAATATTACTGTATGGTGATGTTATCTGATTTATCAAGGTTAAAAACAAATGTCCTTGAGATGCCAAGATGACGTGTTGCAGTTTATCATGCACAGGAAGCCTACTGTATGTCCCGATATTAAAAGCATTTGGGTCATGTCCGGCTGTGTCCCAAGGTGCCCCGGGATCTGTTTCGATTCACCCCGAATGCCCAGTGGCTTTCATGCTGAGAAATGCCATTGTGCAGTTATGTAAAATCAGCTTGTTAACATTTCCCAGTGGGGTTTTGTAAAGGTGACTTTGAGCTGCAGTATAAGAAAAGATCCTATAAAATAGCGAAGAGGGAGTGACAGAGAGAGGAAGAGATTGAAGTGGCACGCTGGTAGACTCGGCCCGGCATCGACTGCAGCGACACGTTCGGGGCTGGTGCACGTGTTGGTGGATTGATAGAATGAGTTTAGCCCAATTCCTCTGGGCGTCGGATTAATGAACTAGAGGATCTTTTTCTGCACCGGCTGCAGGAGACCTCCTGTAGAGACAGACAGGCCGTGATCGAATCAGACACTTTCAGATAGAGAGCTCTGAGGGTTTGCGGAGGGGTGGGGGGGAAGGGGGGGGGGGGAGGGGGGGGGGGGGGGGGGGGGGGGGGAGTCCTGTTCCCATGTGGGCATTGAGCATGTGCAGAGAACACTCTGACAGGGAGTAGGCCAGGAAGAGACAAATACGCAGGTGACATTGTTAGGTTACAGGGCTTTGTAACCTGTGGGGAACCAGGACCCCTAGGAGCTTAGACTGCACAGAAAACAATTCCTGCTGATAAACACCTCATAGGAGACATGGAAACCACAGTACTGGCTTTAAAACAGATTTTCCTTAGCTCACATATTCCACAAATAAATCACACATCCAGCTTTGTGATCTGCAAATTGCATCTTCATTATTTGCATAACTTAGCGGCACTTATATTATGTTACCCTTTTACATATGTTTATGAACAGTATACAACCAGATCTACAGTACCGAAGCTGGTTAGGGTTTGTACTGTACATGTGGAGATCCATGAAGAGTCAGCAAGGTGGAAAATTTGGAAGATTTTGGTTTCCATAGTTCCATAAATTACATATTTATACTTTCTGTTAAAAAAAGAATTTAAAGTTCCTAGGTAATATCATAATACTGTTAAGCATATCTATAAGTTTAGAAATAGCTTTAGGGTATGTATCTTATCTAAGCCCTCAGATCGTTAATGTATCAAAAAATTAACCATTTTATGTGATTGGAGTTCTCAACAAAGGGATGGGGAGCTTATTTCTAGGCCAGATGTTTGAATGTAAAAGCAGTACCCCACCCAGGATTCGAACGGCTTCACGGTACATCTGAAATGAGAAGAAGTCTCGGGCTTTCCGTGAAAGGTTGCGTTTCCGCTGATACGCCGCTCACGACAAGTTGTAACTGATGTGCGCCTTCGTTCGCGCAAAATGAAAATGTCAGTTCTGCTTAATTTGATACGGAATGACTCAGAAATGATAATCCATCACTGCTTCACTTTTAAATGCTGCAGAAGAAAATTAGATTATCTCTAATTAGAGTGCATTTATTATATTGAGCCTCTGTGTTTAAAGCGCAGCTTCTTTTCTTTCTCTCGTTTGAACCTGGCACCGGGACAGCGACGCGGGGCTACGTCGCTCCAGATGCCTGCTAAAGCGAGCAGGATGCAGAATGCACCGAAAATGACTTAATGATGAAGTACAAGATACAGTAGATGTGGCAAAGAGCCACGTTGGATGTTATAAATGGGCACTGGAGAGGCGTACAATTCATCTTGAAAGTAGTCTAGGGTACTGAGATGAGAAATAAAAAAGAGAGCCAGATTTGGTTGGCTGGATCAAGCATTTTTAAGTCAACCTTTTAGGTCCAGCTGACATGGTGAATGCTTGCCAAATATAGCTACATGTATATTCGCCACTTTGTATTTGTTTTTGAATAATAAAATGTTGTTTACGATATTCCAAATTCCTAACCAGAAAGAGCAAAGTTCTTTTTTCAGAGCACACTGTAAATGCAGTGCTGCCAATGTGTGTGTATTTTACATTATAATATTATGACTTTCAAGGTGCATGTACAGTACATTGCATTATAATAGCATGGCTTACTAAACAAGTATTGCATTATAATGGTAGCAATTGCAATATGCATGTGTATTGCATTATAATGGCAGGGATATGTGTGTATATTACATTAGAAAACTAGGGCTTGCAATTTGCATTATATTGTAGTCTGCTGAATGGTTCCATTGTAGGGCTTCCATTGTCAGGCTCAGAAAATGAGGTAATTGAGGAACATGGAGCACCTTTGCTACTATAAAGTGGGAGACTGGGAGGTTATTATATAAATTGCCAAACATGTTATCACCTGGTGCTTTTGGGTTGTCAAAAAAAAGCAAATGAGGTGGCCTGTCAGAGAAAAAAGATGACATCAATAACAGAAAAAAAATACTCATCAACAAGACCCAATATTCATTTGAGAGGGGCCACAGAAGCAAAGAGCCCCTAACACAACCCTGGTGCGAAACATTGATTAATTCTGCACTTACTATAACAAGGAGGCCCACAGCCCACCAGACAGACTTCTGCAGTCAGGATCTACAGGGCATCATAGTGCTGGTACAGTAACACAAATAAAAGATTCTCTGAACCGGTACTGGCCTAGAGTTTAAAATCCTTCCTTTAGCTGGGGTTCCTATACCATTTCTACTACACTAAATAGAATAAAGTCCTCTTAGCTCTTTTTGGTAATATACTTCGCTCTTGGTTTTTGCACATTTTGTCCAGATAGTTACTCCTTTGGCAAATCTCCATGTCTTACATAATGCACTCGCATTTGCAAATTGACTGTGCTCTTTCTTCCATATTTCAGTTATTCTAGCAAGCTGTAATGTAATGGTGGTGATATATTCAGAGGATAAGAACACAGGCAGGAGGAAATGGCCTACCTGCCATCAAAGGTGGCATTTATCACCTGTAGAGCTCTGTGTAATTAACCTTGTGGTCATATTCCAGCTCTAATCAGTCACTCAAGTTCCCCTCATATTTTTCTGCACAGTCAGAGCCAATCCAATCACAAGCCAGTGCTTAAGCTAGTATTTCTTAAGCATACTTTGGTTACACTTTTTTGGATCTTTTTATTCCTTCCAATATTAATTATTAAGACTTATTTATTTTTAATGTTTGATCAAAGCGATAGTAGTATCATTATCTTACAATATTTTCGATTTGGTTATTGGTGCAAACTTTATTTTGGTTTATTCAGTGTTTTCTCCATGGAAGCTTGCGGTAGGACTAATTTTCTAAATTAGTTGGGTGGGTATGCACTCGCTCTGCAAACTTGTGAAACACATGACATAATGAAACACCGAGGCCACACACCGGAAATAAGAAGCATTGAGTAAAATAGAGGCACACAGGAGCTGTCACTGAAAGCTGTCATCGCCCCGTTGAGAGACCAGCACCGGCTCTGGCGCCCACGCTAACTGGCTGTGTACGCCGCTCTGCAGCGCTGCGTTTCACCGCCAGTCTAGAGTACCTGCCCAAAGTCATTATTCCCCACATGCCCGCCGGTTGCTTAGCAACGGCAGTCTCCCCTCGCCGTTGGTCTCCCGGCGGCGCCGGCGGCGGCGCGGAGCTGCAGAGCGAGTCTGAGCTGCAGTGCTTCGTGTGCGAAACGGGCGTGGCCGCTGACCCCAGCGGACCCTCGTCGAGAGCAGAGTTTCTACCGGGAGCTCAGAAATTCGATTTCTTCTGCCGAAAACCCGGCTCATTTGCACAACAACGCTGAAAATTCCACCTCTGACATTCCCACAGCTGAAATAATTCCGCTTTAAATCCGCTATGTGAATGAGTGTCTACTGAGGCGCCTGACCAAAGACAAAATAGCCAGGGCCAGCATCCTTATGTGAATCTCCTGTTATCCTGCCTGTACCCCTTAGACACACAAGTACGAAGGATGCCGGGAGCACATAACAGAAACAGACTCCAGTTTAGCAGGTAGATAGCAATACTGCCAACTACCTGCTAAACTACCACAAGCACTCACACACACACACACACACATGCACTCACACACACACTCGCACACACACATTCACTCACACACAAACATACACACACATATACACATGCACACGCGCACACACAAACACACACTCGCATACACACACATATGCACTCACACATGCACACACACGCTCACTCACGCACACACTCACTGACTCAAACACAAACATACGTGCATGCACACACACACATACACACGTGCACACACACACACACACGCACACACATACACACACATTCACACACACACACACACACACTCACATACACACTCACACTCGCACACACACACACACACACACACACACATCCAAGTCCCGTCAGGCTGTTTCCACCTCAGGCATCCGAAGCTGTGATAGCTCCTTTTACACCCGTAACTCCCACTGTGATGGTACACTCCCTCTCAGTGTCTGTCACTTCACAATGTCGTTGGGTATTCTCATGTGACCATCATTACGTTGTTGTTTTATATATAGGTAGATTTTGAAATATTGACTGACATTTGAGATTGACCCTCTTTTATGGTTCGTAACAAGTTTTGACTTGGCAAAAAAATCTTCTGTTGACGTGTTCAGTGAAGGAAATAATGGCTTGATAGATGGTTGTAAAACGGAGAGAAAGTCTTCTTTGGCATGGACATTGATTGATTTAAGCAGACAGTTATTTTGCTTTTTTATTCTAAGCTGCGCTGCTAAACAGAGAAAAGGCATTCATAATTATCACCTCTATTTCAGAATTTTCAACCCCAGCAGAATTCAAAATCGGTGCACAAAAAAAAAAAAAAAAACCTGAACCTGCATTTTGCCATAATTAATACAGCAACGGTTTCTCTGGAACCGCGCTTGTTTGTTTATGTACATGACAGCGCGTACACAGTGTAGCGTGCGGTTGACCTTCTTTCCACTTTTTAATTAGCCTTCATCTTTCATTGCGGTTATTTTATGATTCCTTATTTTCTTCATGGTCAGAGCACCACTATCATTTCTGTCCTATTCACTGAAACTTCAAAGCCTTTGCTTAAGCTAGTAGTGCATTCTGTGTACCGTGTCTGTAGCCTCCGGTAGGCTGGTTTTATGGATTCAGGTATATCATCATATATGACTAGGCTGTGCGGTTATAACAATTGCTTGGTACTTGTGGGAATGGAGTAAATACTACCACTCAGTTAAAAAGTAGCTTTATTGTTGTTTTTTCTGTTATGTGTTAATTTACTTCGGTAAATACCTCATTGCAATGGTTTGCTTTATCTTCACTTAAGACTGATTTTCATGAGTTAAAAAAAGGGACAGGAAAGATCTGAATAGTTAAACTGCACATACTGGAACTTGCAGGCACTTATATGAAGGTGGGCCTGTCCTTTTTCAGTGGTTATCTCAGGAAATGAAGCCTTGGTGACTGAAATTGCATTTCCCTTATTTAGATCCAAGGTCGCACAGCGAACACAGAGTTCTGGCAGGCTTAAATTAAGCAAACCAACTTCTTTTTGTGTCCAAATAAGTGAAGGGGGAAAAGGTTCCCTGAAACTAATTGGAATTATCGGAGGGAAGAACTACGGGACCTTTCATGTAGCTTTTTTTTTCCCTGACCTGGATCTTAGATGAGCCCAGGGAAGAAAATCACAATGAGCACCCGTCTGTGACTGTTAATGTGCAGTCATCAGGGAACGAGAGGCCACGCCCCACCCATACAGATGCAGCATGCTGATTGGTTATGTGACTATTATGAAATGAAATTGCAGCAACCGAACTCCCTGGTAGACCGTGGAGGCTCTTTGGAGCTAGAGCTCCACCATGAGGCCGGGCATACTAACTGCTGGTACAAGAGGAGAGCAAAGGCAGCAGGTGCTAACAGGGACAGAGAACAGGAAGCGGAGGGGCCAGCAGAAATCATGCGATTCATAGCGATTTGGGTGGTATCACAGAGCATAACAGCAATTGTGATTCTCACTGATTCACATTCAAAGCCTCTTCACCAAGGCCACCCTTTCTTGCAGTCTGCCAGTGCCACAGTGTCTAATGTGTTCCCGTCGTTCCCAAACATTACCTCACCTGCCATTTAACATCATCTGACCTGCACCAGGTGATGTGAGACATCAGGTGAGGTCAGGGTGTAAATGCTAACTCTGCAGCCTATAACTGCTGCCTTCCTTTTAAATGAAAATAGCTTGGTTGTCAGTGCACCATACAGCTGTACATGCCAGTGTGGCTCAGTCCAGAAGAGCCAGAGGCCCTCTTTGATGACAGTGGTTCAGGCACACTATCTTGATTCATTTTTAATGACTGCACAGCGGGTTTTGGTCTTAAAGTTGTTTTTGTGTCTGTATGTGTGTGTCTCTGTGTGTGGGTATGGGTCTTTAATGAGAAACTGTCCAGTCAAGGGGAACTGTCGGAACTTTTTGAGAGTGTTGCCTTTGTCTTTCAGTCGTTTTTGTTCCTCCAAATTAGAAAGTGTCCACACGGCCATCACTGTAAAGTTTTCTGAATGATGGGTGAGCGATAAGTGGGGTGAAAGTGAGGACATTGTCAGTGAATGAGACACTGCTGTGTTTCAAATGGCCTTGTGGAGAACGGTTTTGCAGATGTAGCCAGCATGTGAATGAGAGCTAATTGTGGACCGTGTGCGTGCAGCACGATTTTTCATGCATCCATAAAGATCATTTACGTGAGCATTCATTTAGATCATTTAATGTTGTGTAATGCACTCATGCTGATCATTTGTGCCTGCATACTGCAGGGCTTCTTGTGTGCATTCATGCAGACACATGTGCGTACTGCAGAGCTTCTTATATACATTCATTTAAATGTGCATACTGCAGAGCTTCTTATATACATGCATGCAGATCATTTAAATGTGCATACTGCAGAGCTTCTTATATACATTCATTTAAATGTGCATACTGCAGAGCTTCTTATATACATGCATGCAGATCATTTAAATGTGCATACTGCAGAGCTTCTTATATACATGCATGCAGATCATTTAAATGTGCATACTGCAGAGCTTCTTATATACATGCATGCAGATCATTTAAATGTGCATACTGCAGAGCTTCTTATATACAATGCATTTACATGTGCAAATTGCAGAGCTTCTTATATACAATGCATTTACATGTGCAAACTGCAGAGCTTCTTATATACATTAATTTACACATACATACTGTACAGCATCTTGTATACATTCATTTACATATGCAAACTGCAGAGCTTTCTTATGTACATTCATGCAGATCATGTACATGTGCCTACTGAAGAGCTTCTTATATCCATTCATGCAGATCACATGTGCATAGTGCAGAGCTTTCTTATATACATTCATTTACATGTGCACCCTGCAGAACTTTCTTATATACATTCATTTACATTTGCATACTGCAGAGCTTTCTTATATACATGTATTTACATGTGCAAACTGCAGAGTGTCTTATATACATGCATTTACATGTGCATAGCTTCTTATGTACATTCATACAGATCATGTATATGTGCATACTGCAGAGCTTGTTATATGCATTCATGCAGATCATGTACATGTGCATACTGCAGAGCTTCTTATATACATTAATACAGATCATTTATATGTGCATACTGTATTCTCTCTTATATGCACTTGTTGGGCTCTGTAATTCTGCAGGTGGTCTAATGCATGTGGTCTAATGTCTTGCTGCTTGTTTGTTTCGCAGGACGGGTATTCACAGTATCATTTCGTGGGCTCTTCCTCCACAATAGAAAGGGACAGGCAAAGACCCTACTCTTCCTCCCGAACCCCCTCTATTTCGCCTGTCCGGACCTCCCCGAACAATCGATCAGGTGAGTCACCCTTTTTCTACCTCTGCAGTCATCTGTCACACAGACAAGACTCTGGCCTTGGATTGCCCATGGTCTTAAAAGAATACCTTGAGCTGTGGAAACACAGAGAGAGTGTCTGGTACCCAGCGCCTTTCACAATAACAGCCCAGGGCCATTTTCTAGACAAGTCGTATATTTTGCCCAAGTAAAAAAAAAAAACTTCGTATTCTTATCGACTTTTCCAAAAGATTTTTTTTTTTTCCTGGCTATACTGGAAATTTCTGGACGGGTTTGGATATTATGGCTTTGCTGTAATCCCGATGAGGTCAGCTCTGGGCTCCTCTGAGCCGCGGCGTGTTTAGCGGAAGAGCGCGACCGCGGCGAACGCCAGCCACTCCGGCGAGCGCTAATGGAAGCGGGCCTTGGGGGGGACCGAGCGTCGGCGGCGGGACGGGGCTTCGCGGCAGTAATGCCTTTCCAGTACAGTTCACATGATATTACAACCGGAAAAGCACTTTTTCCTCAAGGTCACCTTCAGGGGGGGGAGGCTCTCCGGGAGCTCGCCGTTCCGTGAAGCAGTCGGACGGTGATTTAAAGGGCCGAGGCTTCGCGGCTTCGCACCGCGGTTACGCCGCGCGGCGCTAAGCGAACGATAGCGGCCGCAGCCCCGCCGATTTATCCGGCGAAAAGCGGGCCGATCGCGCCGGCTCGGAGAATGGCCCGTAATGATAGCTCCCCCCCACGCCCCCCCACATCACTTCCCCTCCACTGCTCCTGGTGCGGCGCTCCTATTTTTATCGTCTGGAGGGAGATGAAAGCCGAAACGGCCCGGGGAGATTCCGTCATGGCGGTGCCCGTCAGCGGGTTGCCTGGGAGCGCGTGCGGAGGTGCGGAGCCTCAGCTGCGTCGGCGGGACATCGCAGGAGACCCGCGTTTCCGCTCGCGTGCGCGCTCACGCCCGGGGGGGTGGGGGCGTGCCGAGCCAACCGATGCCTCGGTCCCATCCAATGACGCGCTGCCGTTTGATCATGCCTCCACCTTGAGTTCTCCTCGTTGGGAACTGCCTTCCATAATAGCGGGTGCATTTCTTTAGTGACATGTACATATGTGCATGCTTTCTCCCATGATCCTTTGCTTCAGCTCTTCCAGGTACTAATTAAATATAGTGTTGTGCACGAGTTAGGGAATTTGTCTTGGGCCCAAAATCCAGCTGCTTTTAGCAACTTCCATACCAAGCCCCTACTTTTCCTGAGGACATGCCCGGCAATATTCTCCTGAATTTAGGTTGAGTAAAGTTAATTTCTTCAATGGAAAACAAATTTAAACTTTCAGAAATCTCCTCTGAATTTAAGTTATGT